>NC_136003.1:22740839-23060839 GCF_048128805.1 Centroberyx gerrardi
CCAGGTCTATATTCCACAAAGGTGAGAAAGGTGAGCGTTTGTTTGTTTTGCAGGTCAGGTTGTGTTTTTTTTTTTAATAATTCAACAAAATTCTGTTATTATCAGGAAACACACAACACAAATAATTAATATGAATCTCAATATTGTCCGTTGCACAACACAAATTTAAGTTTCATAACTTTCGAATGGTCTAGCAACAGAAGAGCTGAATTCACACAGTGCAGACAATAAATAATTAATAATGAAAGAACAATAAATAGCAGTCATCGCCGATTAATCAATAATGCAAAGAAACAATAATCAAAAAGAATGATTAAATTAAATAGTCATTTTGAACACACTTGATAAACTGTGCAAAATGAACAAGGGGAAGCCGGTCAGGTCATACAGAGCCAACAGAACAAAGGATGTGACTGTGCCTCCATCCTGCTAATGTTCAATTGATAAGTAAGATTAGTTATACAGTAGGTCAATGTAGTCTTAACACGCATTCACAGATTAATCTTTTTCCTCAGCCTACATGATGAAGACATTTTCAGTGGCCCCAGTTCCAACAAATTTGACTCTAGCAACATTGCCTTGAGATATTACAGTAAAACAGGCCCATCCTACATATCATAATCCCTTACGCTCTCATGTTTACTGTTTTTTCTCAGGTTTTGTGAGTGATGTCATATTCTGGGCAGGATCACAGTGAGTAACCCCCCCCTCCCCTCCACCCCTCCACACACACACACACACACACAAAACACATCAAAAAGACTTCCTGGGGAGGATACACCTGTGCCTCCTCCACTGAAGGAGACATCAGGAGCAGCTTCTCTCCTCTCCTCCACTACTGGGACAGAAAGCAACATGGCGGCACCAACATCAGTTTCTGGGTCACGGAGGAAAGGAGGAGGTAGTGGAGGAAAGGAGGAGAGGTGGTGGAGGAAAGGAGGAGTGGATTTTGGAGCTTTGGGATGCATCTCAGAAGTAATCTGGGTCCCGAGGACAAGGGTTGAAAACCACTGTGTTAGAGGAATGACGTTTCAACATGAAAGCGAGTAACGTATTTGTAATGTGTTCTTCAAAAGTTAAATGCGATGCTGAAAATGTGTAACGGCGCTTGGGAAAAGCTTTCTGACCATTTCTGGCTTAATTATTTTCTATTTGTGCATGTTGGCCTGCTCAGGAGAAAGCTAACAAATGCAGCGATCCCTCGGGAGCTCACTGAAGTTTGGAATCAACAAACATAAATGATTTTTTTCTTTTAAATAACTGAAATGAGATGAAAAGTGTTTGCCTCATTTTGCAGTGAAGTGGAACTATTGGTGACACTGGGTCTATACCGCTGATGGAGGAAGTACAAATCCTTCACTTAATTAAAAGTAGACATAATCTAGTGGGATAGTCCTCCTCTCACTGTAAAAGTCCTCCAAGGGATCCTGAGGGTTTACGCTTGCCATCTCTTAAAGCCTGGTACATTACAAAACAGTAGACTGTTAGAGAGGCTTTCACAACTTATGTTCAGTCAGATTTATTTTTAACCGTAAATCTATGCAATCCAATATTTTGAACCAATATCTGTAGAATAAAATACAAACTACACCAACAACACCAACCATTCCATCAGTAATCACTCCTGCAAAGATTTTGTTGTTCTTCAACTTTTGCTTTTGGGATTTAAATGGGGAATGTCAGCGCAGGTTCATGTATTGTTTGCATTAATTTGTGAAGAGGTATGAGGAAGTGGGCGTCATAAGACATGGATATGGTGATCAGTATGGTGTTCTGATTGAACTGTTTATAACATTAACATTCTGGTGATTTATATATATTGGTAGTCTTAGTAGGGTTTTTTTTTTTTAGAATTAGTGGGTTTAATGGGATAAAAGTGCAAATATTGACTATAATTTCAAGCCCCAGTAATATCTGTGGGGGGCTGTTGATTTTGCCAAAAAATGTTGCGACTGCAAAATTACAATCCTGAAGTAACTGAGTAGTTATAGAAATTTACAGCTTCCCACACAGAACAGAAGTTCAGAAACAATGGATGGCAGAGCAGCGCCAGAGACTTCCCATGGTGCAATAAAACCACATGAGCAGAACTGAACACTGACAATAAAAAATAGAATCGATGGGAGTGCTTCACGTTTCCCATCCCATTGACAGATTATTTCATGGATCACAGCAAACAAAACTGTGGCTCATTCAGCAGAGGGAGTGTCTCAACTTCCATTCTCTAATATGTTCTTTTGATTACTTTAAAGCCGAGGCTGTTTAAGCTTTTGTCAGGAGCAGAATTAGACGGCGCGCGAGGGCATGGGAATGTTCCAGTCTGACATAGTGCAGATGCCAAAAAGAGACAGGCAGACAGGGAGATTCACATAATCTAAGTCATTATCAGACATAAATGAACAGAAAGTGCAACCATCTCAAACGAACAAAGTGATTTCACAGATCACTGATGCCCTTTTCTGGAGATGGCAAATTAATGGCTGCACTATATATTTTTTCCTGTGCTATGCAAGTCCTCCTGAGTGCAATAACACTGAGTGCAAGGGCTTGCTATCAAAGAGGTGAAATTGTTTTCTGCCCTGGACATAGAGTAATAGCAAAGTGAATGGGGGGAATTGATAATGGGATTCAGTTAATTGTAAATTAACAGAATCTTGTTAATAGGATTCTGTTAATAGTAGATTTATTTCCTTATTGATTCATTTACTCTTTTTTGCAGTGTGCGTAAGTTGCTGTTACAGGATAATTGCCAGCAACTTTAAATTACAAAGAATTGAATCAGTTGCAATGTCATTAATCAAGCCGACTATCATGAATATGGACGTAGATTTAGTTTATACGCTTACATTAGATGCCAGGAGCAGCCTGCAAAAATCTAGTCATTCTAAATTGGTATCGATGCAATGGTGTGAATGTAATATAGCATTGTATTGATGTGACTTCTGTTCGGCATTTTCCATGATAGGGATATATATGTGCATTTCAGATGCATTAGGAGAAGAAAATTTGTCTGTCAAAAAATGACAAAGGATTGGAAGGAGGCTCTTGCAAGAACATCTAATGGGTTCGGCTCTGTCAATACACAGCAGTATATTCTGGAAACATTCCTTTAGGATGCTATCGAGCTATCAGTTTGAGTCTATGGAAATCCTGCAGGGTTTTAATACAATTTATTATAAGAGTTGACTATGTGAATGTTATAGGACTCAAACAATTTTAATTGAATGTTCACACACAAAGGATTCCAATGGATTGATTTGAAAATGCAACAGATGTGGGTTATTAATGTTTTCTAGAGCTTAGTTTTATATTCCGACTTCACTCATCTTCTTTAACAGTCATTTTGTATTACAATACATGGTGTAATATTTAAATAATTTTATTGTCCCCCACAAGATCCTGTCCCCATTTCCCTTTTCCCAGACTGTAATAATAAATCATGCTTTGTTCTTATTTGTCCGGCCTGGTGGGGAAAGACAGAGACAGGCTGGGAAAATATGGGTGAGGAAAGTGTTTTATTAACATCTTCCGTTCCCTCACAAACTACTGTGGAGGTGCCTTTGAGCAAGGCACACACTTCCCCCACTGCTCCAGGCCACCAGAAGAAGACTGCGGTTATACTGGGCAGCTCCCAGGTGTGACTGTATGTAACTGTGTGAATGTGAAGCAGGTAGTTGAGGCAACTTTCCCTGAACAAATAAAGGCTAAAAAAAACAACAACAAATAAGTCACAAGTGAAAACCAGCTTCTAGCTTAGCGTTAGTTAAATGTGTGCCAGCTGTGAGCGTCTCGGTAAATAAAAATGTAACAGTGAACAACAAAATCAAATCATCAATAATAGCTCACTACTACAACTAATGTTACTGCTAAAATTCGCTTAGCAAGGCCTGTAACATTACATCTTCAAAAAGGGATTAAGCCCACTTGCTGTGCAGTGAAGTAGACCAACAAACGACATGTATCACATATTTCATTCATGGTTGTGTGCTTTCATTCTGCAGTCAGACTGGAGCCCAAAGTTGAAAACACACAGAAGTGGCCATGGAGCGGCTCGTCAACAGACATGGCGTCAACGTGATCTCATAAAATTTTGTGAAATGAGGACAGAAATTGTGTGAAGATTCAGTTCCTCCACCACCGACTGGATTCTCTGACAATAACAGAAACTGGCTGGAGCCTAGGGAGACAAACTGAACTCCAGGAAGGACAGACAATATTGACTTTGACTGTTAGATAAGTTCAGTTGGTGGCCCAACTGTGTGCTGTTTTGTTAAAGTTAACCTGTGGTATTAAAGAAAGAACTCCAGTGTTCTCCAGTGTCTCCAGCCAGTCACTCCAGACCATCTCCACAAGTCCTGTTACAGGTTCAATTAAAAAAAAAAAAAAAATTCAAACCCTGTGTTTCTATCATGTATTGTTTAAAAGTTAAGATCACATCTCAGCATATTCAGTAGTCCACATTAGAGCCACAGACCTCCATTTGATGAGATTTTGTCTCTCAGACCCAAATCTGAGAATATTTTTGTCAGATATGATTTTGTCCAGAATTCCAAGACTATCTGTATTGCAGGTAGAGAGATAACAGTGAAACTATGATCAAAACAGTCATTCTTCTACATTCTCTAATTGTGTTAACTTCTTGTAGATGAAATAATGCTGAAGTTCATTTGCTACGGACCCCCTGGAACTCCCTCATGGGACCCCTGGTGGTCCTCGGACCCCACGTTGAGAACCACTGTCCTACTCAGTGCAATTACACAAACAAATATATCATTCTGTTCAGCTTTTCAGTCCATATTTCAATAATACATGGCAAACTAATTTTACCTCTGAAAGCCAACGAAAAACTATGAAAACGTCAAACATCAGAGTAGATGCCAAACAAACGTACCATTCAGGAAAGCATAACCCTCTTAGTAAACTTAGTAAAGTAAACGCAAAAAATGTCCTATAGCTGAGATATTAGATAGTCTAAAATTAGGTTGGGACTTAACAAAATATTTTAGACCACATCATTGCCAATCACTAAAGCAACTTTTCCACAGCTGCATCTCTTCTACAGAGTCAGTGACATGAGGAGAGGCAGGAATTCACCTCAGCTGACTGTCAGACTGACAGAGAGACAACACACTGCAGATTGTTTCACACAGTTCAACACTCAGCAGTGGAAACTTTGAAAAGAGAAAATCCTGACCACATTGTGGTCAGTTGAAACGTTGTGACTGAACTTACATCAGGTCTGTTGCAAGACACTAACAGGGTTGCCGAGGAGGCTATCAGCTATTAGCTGCCGACTAATAGAGTCTCAGTCTCTCTCATTCTGTCTCATTACTTTCACCGGCGCTGGCTCTTTTCTACTTGATATCTGCAAAACACAAGAAAAACCATTAGCTAGATACATTTTTATAGCGAAATCAAGTTTCTAAACAGAATCCAACCTTTTAAATTGCCGCAGAAAAAAAAATGCCTTACTACCACAGGCATTTCAGAAATTCCTAGTCCAACAAGGACAAGGACTCCTGAAAATCCTACAGGCTCCTATATCAGCACATGGAGATGCCTGGCCTTCTGGCAACCATAAAAATATAGATTAAATGGAGTAAAAACTACTGTAGTTCAGCTCATCTGTTTCTGAACTTACCACTTGACAAGAAGCTCTTTGGTCTTAGTTCGCTGTGTTTCACTTATGTCACTGTTTCCCTGTCAAACTGTCAAATCCTTGAGCATTTCACATGAGCAGTCAGTCTGATCACACAAAAAAAATCTTCTGCTTGGGATTCTTTATTCACATTTTGTTTTTGATGGTGACAGATAGTTGAAAGGATATTTTGTATCGTCCTCTTTTATTGAACCTTATTTTCAGTATAAATGCAGCCAGATGTAGGTTTACTCTCCTATCCAAATTCAGCTCAGCAGCAAAGCCCATCCTCCATGTAAGCTGAGGCGGTAATGAGGTTTTAACAAAGGCAAGCAAAACATTCAATATTTGAATGAAAGATACAATTTGATGAGAGATTATACTTTTCTCGGTAAAATAGCCTCTCTTCCTTCGCAAAGATTCCACATTGTGTCTTGCTGATTAATACGATGAACCTTACTTTAAGATCTTGCCCCAAGGTTCAGAAATGACTTTAATCCTCTTCCTTTAGTCTCCTTTGAAAAGCAAAACAAAGGGGCTGATTTGCCGCCTGTGAGATGTGATCCTCCTAATCAACAACAGAGTCCAGTAAATATGCTGACCTTTTCAACACAACTACGCACTTCTTTCCTCAGCAGACAATAATAAAGTCTCCCTGCTGTTTGATCAGTGTGATTGGTCACCCGCACACCCGCAATTATTTTAGCCAAGGTGAACATTACTGAAACAGAAAGCACTTTGAGATTTCCGTGAGCTACTTTCCTTGAAATGTTCTGCACTCCTACATTTGTTTTAGAGTCTTCTAAGAACCATCGTTTCTCCACTCTGCTGGAAATGATCGGATTAGCCGTACGCATTTTATCTTTGCTATGCTCAAATTTCAGTGTAATTATTCACATTGAAGAGACAAGCCAGGAAATAAAGCCAACACGTCGCCGTCATCGGAAAGGCACCCTTATCACCCCGTTCAAACCGGCGAGAGCCACGGAGCCGGGACTTCTGCTTAGCGTCACCCTAAATGAAAGAGAAAAGGTTTTAGCTATCCTCACAATTAGGAGGAGACACTGAGCTGAGTTTGGCTTGATTGCCTGAAGTTATTAGCTCACGGTAATTAAGTTTGCATTATTCTCTCCCAACATCAAAATGATTTTTTCAGTCCTCTGTCATTGTAGACAGGGCATACGCTGTTCTGACTCATGGAGATACCCATGAGCCGGCCCTATTAGAACATGAAGACATTGTGTCGGGGTGGGGGGGTGGGGGGGTGGGGGGGGGTGCGGGCTGAAACAGAGGTTGGCCTGGCAAGTGTGTGACAATGAAAACTTATTCAACAACTTCAAAGGCCGGCAAATGTTTCATTAAGATTTTGATTGCTATGGTTTTCGGTTTGAATTTGATTTGTTGGCTCATGAAAAGGACTCATGAAAAAGAAAAAAAAAATTTATACTGAGTATTATCATTACTGGTTATAAATTATGTTCATTAATTAATATATGATTGCATTTTTTTCCTTGTTTTGATGAAGTCAATTAAGTAGATAAACAAAGGCTCATAATGTTGTCATAACTGAGTCGTCAGTTCAATTTACGTTAAATATTTTTTGATCATCAGATCAGAATCAAAAGTCAGATATTAATAATAATATACCTACTATAATCAAAAGTCATATAAACAGTAAATTAAATCTCATGTTAGGTCGAACATCACCTACAAAGTAGAAAAAAACCTTCACTGGATGCAAAACACGCTTTGTTTCAAAAGCAGTATTGTGTATTTTAATAAAGGGGAAAGTGCTGAAAGAGTATAAATCATTTTCAAAAATATACACCACAACCACTAGTTCTCCATCTATTTTTTGTACATGGGAATTTGACCTCCAAATGCCACTTGAAAGATTGTATGGTTAGGCATGGCTGAAGTGCAATTGAAGGACTATTGGTGTTGGCAGACAAAAAAATATGCTTCTGGAAAAAATCTTTTTTTTTTCAGGAATTAAGAAAAGAATTCACATTTATTTATTTATTTATTGACTCCATGTATTTTGGAAATTTTCCATAATTTATCGTTTCACTCGTACAACTCAAAACCCATTTCCTGACGGACAACAATGGTATAAAACGCCTACATCTAAAAATAAAAATAAAAAAATGCAGGAACATATGTACTGTAACTGCATGGGAGCCACTGTGGGCTTGTACAGGTTCTGTACTTGTTCTGCCAGCTGGGAAGCCGGCTAAAATAAACACAACCTCCTCTTCTCACAGCTTTGGTAAAAGCTCATAGCCCTTTATTAATTTAGTGGTCTTTACTGCCTTTTTTGGACGACTCTAGGTTCGCCTGTCAGTGTGTTTTGGTGAATAAATAAATTACAAGCAATTGCTCCTTAGAGCTCTAGCTGGTGATGACAGTAACAAGGCAGCCTGTAACAGCGAAAGTCCTTTGTTTATGACTTTAACTGCGACTCCACCTTGACCTCTTGTTTCCACATGCATAGTACATGAGCATTTTCACATGATCAAGACTGCTGAACACTAATCATTCGCCACAGATACTGCTGAATCTCTGTTGCAGACTGCAGTGTATGATGCCCACTAACACCAGTAACCTGATGCCCGGTATTAGTGACACTCTTCCTTCCTGTCACACTGCTTTAAAAGCTATTGAAGAAACTCAACCAGTAACAATGCAGCAGTTGTAGCGGAAATGCAGGGTGGTTTTACCTACAGTGTATATATATACGTATAGCCTATATATGGTACATACCTATACAGTACATACTCCACTGGCCTGAATAGGGGCTTAATGATGTAGGCCTACTGGTGTGATAAGTGGTTTGTTTTTATTATGCACTCTTCCATTACAGAACTCTGTTGCTGTTTACAAATGTTATTTTTATTCTTATATGACTTTGATCTCGATACAAATTACACTGTGATTGTTAACACATGCAAAATACAAATTACTGAAGTAACTGAATACATGTTTCAGTTTTTGCTCATGTCTGTAATATATAACAAGTACCGTATTTCCTCTAATAGTGGCCCGGGCCTTTATTTACCTCAACTGCAGAGGGTACCAGGCCTTTATTGGAAGCAGGCTTATATTAGAGACAGGCCTTTATTTCTAATTCCCTCTGTTTGATAAGTATATTTGCTCATATTTTAGTACGAAGCCGTTTTTTTGTTACTGCAATGCATTACGATAATTACGGTAATCGACGACGGCATGTTCCAGAGACTTCCGCCGGCCGAGCCATCTTGTGGCACTTGTACGTTACTACAAACTACAGTTACAAACAGGCACCAGGAGTTTACCGGTATCCACCGTTGTTTGCATGTAAGCTGAAGCTAACTGAAGCTAACTGAACCTGGGTGCCGATGTGTTCCCGGTGATCCGGCCGAGATTTCGGCGGGGGTCCGGGGCTTGCATCGGGAGGATCAATGCGGGCCGTGGGCGCGGTGGAGAGGCAGCGGCGGAGAGAGGAGACGGACACGGTCCAGCCATATACTAGGTTTTGACCTAGTCTTGTTTCCTTTGTTTTCTCCCCCGGCCTGTATTTGAGACCGGCCTTCATTTGTTTGTGTCGACGACGGCCCCGGCCATTATCGGAGACCCGGCTTTTAATTGACTACAGGCCACTATTAGAGGAAATACGGTATGTCGTCCCCCACAAAAGATGCAGGCCCCCATTGGGCCTATCAGTAACAAGATGCATCATCCCTAAAGAGTCTCATCAAAACTGGACCGGTGGTGTCTTTCAAAGATTTAAATTTTTACCTTTAACTGTTCCATCAGGCCAAACGCAGGAAACACAGCACCAAAATGCATCATCCATCCAAGTTTCATCAAAATTGGATTAGTGGAATGTGAGATATCACATTTGACTTAAAGATTTTGACCTCTAATTATAGCACCCCCATCAGGCCAATCAGTGTAATTTTTCTAATTCCAGAAGCATTGCAAAAATTCATCATCCCTCCAATATTGGACAGTGACGTAAATTTTGCCCTTTAGTTATAGCGCCCCCATCAGGTCAATCAGTCTAATTTTCCAAACAACACAGTGCCAAAATGCGTCATTGCTCGTCAAAATCGGACCGGTGGTGTGTGAGGTATCACGTTTGACTTTAATTATAGCTCCCCCATCAGGTCAATCAGTGTCATTTTTTAAACATTGGAACACAGTGCAACGATACATCATACCTCCAACTTTCATCAAAATCAGACCAGTGGTGTCTGAGATATTACCTGAGATATATAGAGTTTTCTGGATGGACACAGCCCGATCCACATTCATTGCGTGGGGGACAATAAGGGTTAGTGCCCAGTTTTGTCATATGGAGACAGACCGTAGGATAATAGCCTGGATGATCGACAAGCTGTAACACAGAGCATCCTGGCAAATAATATACTAAACAGGTAGTGGGGGCTGTTCTGTAGCAATCCCTTTTGTCATTCACCTCAGCTTCCACCTCACTAACCCTGCCATCCCTCTCACAGTCCCCAGCCTCTCTGCCTCAGAATAACTTAGCTGAATTAGTCAGAAGAGTCAGACACAGACGCAGTGGACAGCCCACACTTATTATTGCCTGGATGGCCCTCTTAAGCCCAGAGTTGAGCTAATACAGTAGCTCCCTTTTTATGATGCCCTTGCTTTGTAGCCACAGTGTGAACAGTGTCCAATAGCTGTGATTAACAGGATTACAAAAAATCTCATCCAAAATGACATGTACACTGCAAAAAATATCCATCTTAACAAGTCATTTACTCTATTACTGTGTCCTAAAATCGCAATTTTCTTAAAACAAGTGATACAAAATCTGCCAGTGTGGTTAGATCATTTCACTTGTTTCCAATGCAAATCAACTTGTTTCAAGAATTTTGCAGAATCAAGTGTCATTTTCTTGATAGTAGTGCAGTGATCTGCCTTATTCTGACTTGTTTCAAGATATTGACACTCATTTCTAGAAAATTCCTGAAACAAGTGAAACTGCATTGGAGTTATCTCACCTCATTGGCAGAATTTTTCTCTTGGTTTAAGAAAAATCAGATTTGAAGGCTGAATATGCGACTAAATGACTTGCTAAGATGGACGTTTTTTGCAGTGTACTGTAACAGCAGCTACTTTACCAACTTGTTTTCAGTACTGATGATATCTGGTAATGATGGTAACTTTCTAGCATAGCAATAGAGATTTTACTCTGCTGTAGGCTACTTGCCAGGTAGCCAAGTATTGAAATCTATCTGACACGTGGCTGTGTTGTTATTCTGGCAATTTTTCATTCTTTCCACCAACAATTGATGGGGAAGGGTGAGAGACTGTGATAACACGATAAAATCTTAATCTGTCGAAATAGTTTTGGCACAAGTACAAAAGGGGCTGTGGCTCTTCAACAGTTCATTTGATATGGCTGAAAATCCCCTCCAATGCTCAAAGCTGACAATGTGAACTCTAACATCACAGTCATCGTCTCATTTCACATTCAAAGCAAGAAGAGAATGGAGCCAAAAAAAATCACACAATGTGTCACTGTCTGAATACTTATGGCGCTCACTGTAGATGCCTTTGCAAATGTTTGCCTGAATGTATGTATAGTGTTTGAGCCTGCTTTAGTATAAAAGTGCTAAAAGAGAACCTGACCTCAGTCTTGTCAAACAATGTAATACAGTTTGCTTCCCTTTCTTAAAGCTGCTTTGTTTGCTCTCTGTAACATCTTGTTCCTATGAATCGTTCAAATAATGCAACTGCGCCCTGCTCTTAAGGACATAATATGAAAGTAACATGTATCAGTAGAACTCATTGTACCAGGCATCTCCAAGGACTTTCGCTCCCCTGAAGCCGAACAGAGGGTTTGAGAGGGTTCTTGCTGTTTTTTTATTCTGAAGACACAGAAATCATAGAGTTCAAGGTGCCAGTTCCTTTGGTAGCCTACAGTATTGGGACTTTACACTTCAAGAGCACATGGACCCTCCTGACCAGACCACATGTGCTTCTGAATACATACCACTGTGCGTCAGCCAACATGTATTGTAAGGAAAAGTATTACAAGAGCAATAAAGTGGTTAGTATTTTCAATATCAGTATAATAGAAAATGAATGTTGAAGTCAAACCCCAGATCCAGGTGAATATTCTCTGTGATTTCATCAGTAATAATAGTCAGAATTGGTTAGTAATTGGTGCATCTGAAAAGAGCAGGTCTTTTCTCAAAACACAGTTTTACAAGGCCACAACCAGCTCGCAACAATTTTGAATTTATTCACCCCTGCCTAAAACTGCTTGCCTGTTTCCCATGATATCCACGGATGATTCTTGTAATTTTGAGGCTATCCACTAGAATTTGGACTAATGGAAAATGGAGCATCAAAAACTGCCTAGGCCTATCAGATATTTTTCCAACACAAAGACGCACAAGCATGCTACAGCCATTCTGGGTGATGAAGTACACAATACCTGCAAGTTGTGTATGTCAGTTGTGTTGAGGGCAAATAAAAACACTCTTGCATGTTTTGTTGAATGACCTTTTCCCAAACAGACAAACTGACTTCTCCCTTGTAATCCAAATTATCTGTCTTTCAAATGACAGGGTTATTACCACTTATGCAACTGCCAAAAAATCTGCATAGTTTGCATGTGTCATGGTACTCTGGAAAACGAAAGTGAAAAACTCAGCAGAAACATATTACTTATTTATATATATAGAGAGAATATATATATGTATATATATATATATATATATATATATATATATATATATAATGGAGTTTGCTAGAGCTTGGCAGGTTGGCTGCTGGCTTTTTAAATATTTAATAAACTTTTGGTGCTCTATTCAAAATCATTAATTGATTCAACATGTTCATAATCAATGATCCCTTTTAGAATAATCATGGTACGTGCCAAAAATGCATTATAGCTAACTGCAGTGGAATGGCTTAATAAATTGAAGGTATATTTCTATTGGAACAATTAATGTAGTTGTCTGACAGTAGCCAGATAGCTGTGTGTGTGTGTGTGTATGTGTGTGTGTGTGTTGTGTGCTAGGAGAGAGAGGAGAAAAACAACTGATAGTTTGCCTCTGTGGTTGGTGCAACGAATGCTGGTGTAAAATCAGAATAATGTGGTTATTTCAATTTCTCACTTCTCTCTCTATCTTTAACATGCATGTCATTTTTCCTCAGACTACTAAAGTTAATTGGACAAGATTGGCAAAAAGCGAGGGAGCTGGTTTGTGTATGCAGGTGTTTGAGTCTGGCAAAGACTGAGGCACAAGGAGGGAGAGGCAGAGACCTTTGTGTTGATCAGCCTTGGCTCGTACTTCTTATTTGGCATGGAATTTCACATGTGGCATTTGAAATATTTCATAGGTTTTATCCAATTTACGTTAACACCAATTGTGCCTTTAATATTAGATGCTTCAGAGAGTATGTGAACATGGCCACATCCCTCAACCTACGAACCTACGAAAAGGTCTGTATATCATAACAAAAGAGCTGATATATTCTATGTATGTATATTTTGTATTTTTATTACTCTATATATAAAAAACAAATTAAGATATACATAGTGTGTTTATTTGGTGATTCATTCTCATACACTATGTATTTCTTGATTTTTTTTTTATATAGACATATATTATAGATTTTGTTGTTGATTCATTCTCATACACACTTGTATTTCTCATACACACATGTATTTTACTGCTTTTCAGTATACAGTGGTTTATTCAAACATCCACTCATCATCCACTCATCCACTTAGGCGCATCATCAGTGATGTAATCTGGGGCCACTGGATGTGTCGGGTCTTTCAGCGTCAGTCACTGTCACCCACACAACTGAGCTGGGACTCATCAGGCCTTGGATTGTGTGCAGGAAACCTCTTCTTGCATGTTCTGTGCCCCTCCACCCCTTTTGTTGTCTGGGTCTCCCTCTGTGGCCTTCCTCCCTGTGTGCTCCACCCCTGGCTGTGGCGCCGGACCCATCTTCTTCTCATTAGGCCTCCTCCAGCCAGTTCTCTCTGGAAACAGTCAGCTCAAGCATGACCGCCTGTCTTTTCAGTCAGCAGCGCAATGTTTGGTCTAAACATGGTCACTGTGATGGGAATTTGAGCTGCCTACTTTCAACTGCCTGTCTTATACCGCTCAGCTGACCCTCTCTCGGCTTGCTTTGATGAAAGTACAGAAGTGGCCATCATGCCTCACTGTTTAGAGGACGTTGCCTTGGGTGATGCCGCTGCAGATGGGGCCCGCTATACAGCCTTCAACCTCCCCTCCCAGGGCTTTCATACAGGAGCTGAGGATGTCCTACAGCCTTCCTCCTTTTAGGCACAGGGGGCATAACAGTGACTCAGCAGAAGAGGATGGAAAGGGGGAGACAACGTTAACTGATTGAATCGTGAACTTGACACAATGAGGCCCGGCCTGCCAGAGCTCAGACCAAAAGATCTTATGGTCCAGTGCCTGCTCCCAACATATTGGCATGCAGCTCCTGCACTGCTGCTAGCACTTCCTCCTGGTCCCCTTGCCACTGGACTTCCCCTTGGTCTTGTTGTAATAAGTTGTTCAAAACCTACTGATATTCAGAGGAGGAATAAACAGACTGCAGAAACACTGCTCAACCGGCTCAACTGCATCTTGTGCTGTCCACTTCCTCCTGGTCCTCTCTTCTGTGCCAGCCAGACAGACTCCAGGGAGACTCAGTTGCTAAAATGACGCTTTATCTTGTTCTTGTTGTAGACAGTAGACAGCACGAATTTGTTGATAAATTCAGGTCTTGAACTCACCTGGCAGTACTGATTTGCTCACTGTCACCAGTCATGAGTCTAGCACCCAACTAATCACCTGGATGGATGCCGTGTCCTTCAGATAGCAGTCAAAGGATGGATTGGATGATGGATGAAATCAGAGGGCCTCCCAGGGAAAGGCAAAACTTGTCCAACACTTTTCCCTGATTCAAAACCAGGGACCTGGGTTTTGTTGAAGCACATCTTGGCCCAAAGCCCCTGAGAGCCATCTGCAGTCTTTTTGAGCCATTTACCAAAAAAAAACATTGCTCACCGATGAGCTTCCAGATTACAAAAGTTGCTGATACCTTCAGTTATTCATTTATTTATTTATTTACTGTATTTCAATTTTCAAATGCTCAAAAATGGCTAAGAATTGAACAAAACTGTGTAACTGCTTATAGCAGCCTGCTTATTAATTAACTATTTTTTGTTGCCTTTTTGAAATACGCTTACTCTAAATCTACAACTAAGTTAAATAAGCAAAGTGCCACAATTGTCGTCACTTTATTGAATGCTAACATTTGTGTGGGGGAAGTCAATAGCTAAATTTGCCCTTGACAAAGCTTTTAAAGTGTCCAAAGACGTGGCACTACCCTCACGTGTTTGTACATAAAGTTGTCTTTCTTCATCCAGAGGAAGAAAACACACAAATACACACTGCATTGTTTTGAGTAGCT
The DNA here is from genome assembly GCF_048128805.1 of Centroberyx gerrardi. Taxonomy (NCBI): domain Eukaryota; kingdom Metazoa; phylum Chordata; class Actinopteri; order Beryciformes; family Berycidae; genus Centroberyx; species Centroberyx gerrardi. Next base: position 22,755,937 of record NC_136003.1, read on the forward strand.
GCCAAGCATTCAGTGAGAGCAGAGAAGAGCAAACGTCTCTTATTAGAATCATTCCAGCTTGTTTCTTGTTCTCGTACAGCGCTGCACCCAGGACATGGAGACTATTTTCACAGATCTGCTGCTGCACAAGAGGCTTCTGTCAGAGTTATGATACCAGCATTACTTTGCAAACAAGTTCAAGCAAAACCTCTCTGAGATACAGTAGGATAAACTGTCTAAACATGCTGCTCAATATTCGCACACAGAGACTGTGGATCTCACCTCCTCTCTCTCCCCTCATCTCGACGTGCAGCGCCTCGGTCTGAATCCGTACTGTACCATCAAAGCCAGCCTGGGCCAACGTGACACCCGGGGTGAAATACAACAATGCCGCCCTTTACCCTTGATAATTATAGCTAATAACCTGTGTTTATAATGACACTGACATTTAATACCTTTTTGAAATTGGTTGATTTACCTAGACGGAATTTATGCACGAATGTTTTCATTTGCACATTTTATAGCATATAATAGCCATTATAAAAGAGAGAATGGTAAACAAGTAGAGAGAGTGTGTGTGTGTGTGTGTGTGTGTGTGTGTGTGTGTGTGCGTGTGTGTGTGTGTGTGTGTGTGTGTGTGTTTGCGTATGTGCATGCTTTCTATTCTGCATGCATTATAAACACCATTGCTGCTGAAAATTCAGCTGTTTATCCTACGCACTCGGCTGGTGTTCAGAGAGATTTAGTGTCCTGAAACTTTCCACATGTACACTGTCATCATCTGGGCAAACATATGGCACCTACTGCCCATTGTTAACCTCATAAGCCCCAACTTAACACCTTAAAAGGGAGAGGTGGACTACATGACGCTAATTAACATAATATTGTCACGACACCAAGTATTATGTCAGATTTTTGGGGGGTACAAACAGTGATATTCCCCTGTTGTGGACAGCATGTTTAAACATTTGCCTGGATCTCTAGTCACAGGAGTTGGAGATCCAGGCATGGAAGCGTAGCCACAGTGTTTATAATTTCTGTGCTTTCATCCTCATGCTGCAAAGCTGATATTTGCTCACTGCTCTATTGCCTCTGCTGTTCGCTAGAAGTGTAAATCGAACCAAGGAACACTGTGATTTAGATTTGCTCGGTGACCCTCTTCATAACACTAATGTTCATTACCGGCTAATGTGAAGCTTTGAAGTTTCCCAGATGGTGTTGGGTGTCATTATTCATGCTCATTGTTCAGGCTTCATGACCTGTAAATAATGCTCTGCACTGGGTTGTTTTCAATGATGAAACTAAATATGTGAGCCTTGCTTTTTCTCAATTCTTTTTTTTCAAAGTGTTTTACTGGCACAGTAATACATGGCCAAAACACGTATGTGGAACTGTAAAACTACACATCTACACAAGTAGTATCTACTTGTCTTTCTTTCATGATACCATGTTGGATATGTGCCAGAAAACTTCTATCTTCTATCTTCAATCTGCAATCACAAACCAACATATATGTGCAAAATAACAGTATATGCACAACAAAACAATGCTTTTATACACCAACAAATGTAAGTGTACCATTCAAACCCACATATTGTATCCCAGCATCGCACAGGGACACATTACATTAATAGAATAGGCTATGTTTTTTTACCTGGTAATGATAACACTTAACAATAACAATAAAAAAAACCACCATGAAATAACCAATCGAGGGATGATGTGATGTTAAAATTTTGTGGCCCTATAATTCACGATCACACACATTTTGATACTTAATTCTTAGGCAAGACCTGGGCAAGATCCAGCCTGCTGGTTGATTCAAAGCGGCCCATTAGGCCCAGAACAAACTCTTCTATAAACTCGGAGATGTAACACTTCAAGCTGCAGAGCGCCAAGAGCCACTTAGAAACACAAGTAAAGACAAATAGAAGGGCACGTTCAAATTAAATGAAGACCAATAACGGCTGCGACCAAACTGTAGCTGTGACTAAAGTGTAAATTAATCGTAATGTCACTCTGGCTTAATACTATTGTTGCAAGGTCTGCTGTGGCTGCTGAAGATGACATTTATTAGCAGCTGATTCACTAATAAACATAAAGCAAGTCCTAAACGTAGTTATCACTCATTACAGTGACGCTACAGATCTACTTCCATTGTAATTAACAACTAATTTATTATACTAATTAACTGTAATTTCAGTCTCCTGAAACAGTAGTTATAATATGTGATTTATTTGTTACTTATAAATAGAAAGTATTCAATCCATGATCACCGTATCCACTAGCAACTTAGGAGAACATTTTGTTTTCTGGCTTGTTAAAAGGATTACTGATTAATCAGTTACATTTTGGGGAGCTTATTTAGTCACTGCAAATTTGAGTTCTGTGAGTGATATTTTTGGACTCCTCTCCACAATAATTTGGATGCATACAAGAGAGACTCTTTAGTATGCAGGAATCGTCATGGTGGCTATTACAGAAGCTCTATACTTGAGGAATGAGAAAGAGATCTGTGCTGTACTTTGGGAACTCTCCTGATCCTGACCGTTTGGTTGTACTCTAGCTGTCCCGGCCTCGCATGCAGCCAAAGCCAATGATTGATCTTTTCACAAGATACATTTAGGTAAAGGACAATATTGGAAGACATAAATCCACTTACAGTCTCCTTCAACCTATACCTTGCAAAGGCCAGCTTTCTCCCTGCTAGCTGTTACTGACTGTGGTTTATCTGCCTTTCACAAGCTGTTCTTATTGTTTTGCACCGTTTCTCAGCCTTGCAGTGGAAATATAATAGCTCTCAGTGAGTAAGGCTGGTAAGCCTGGCTTATAGAGGTCTAGCACTGAACAAATTCTACTTCCACTGGAAATAATCAACTTCTCCTTGATGAAGACGCTCCAAACCGCTCTCTTGCACACTTTCTCTCTTTCACGCTCGGTGTCTTCGCTCTCATTCCACACACTGCCGCGCGCACGCACACACACACACACACACACACACACACACACACAAATATAACAGGGAGAAAAAGAGGGAGAGACTATGTTTTTCGTGACACTGGGGGAAAGTTTGGTTAATCAGAAAGATCCTAATTCTGTGTTCAAAACAGTTGAGAGCTGTAGCATCAGTGGAAATACAGATGTGACCTTTCCACAGTTAGGATCATCTATATGGAGAACTGACAGTGAGTAACCAGAATCTGAGAAGGTGCAGGATATATTAGAGCATCTGGAGCTGTAAGGTATGAACTTGTGAATTCAATTTGAAGGGCAAGGCAACAGTTTCTGGTTGAAGTATGTTTTTATTAAGTAAAATACATGTGATTTATATTTATATTGAAGATGGAAAGAATATTGGACGAAAGAGTGTTGCTGGAAGTGGCTAGCTTGACAAATCTACTCTGTAAATTGTGGTTCTCGAGGGGACTGGTAACAGACGACAGGCCGCCTAAACAATGTTAGCCATAACTATAATGCCCATTAAGGCTTGTCTGATGAACCAAAACACTGGTTTTGCTGATGATACAAAGATACTTGTCAGCAACATCTTGCTCAGTCATTTTATTGCAAACAACATGAATGTGTGTTTTTCAGCGCAACGACTTGTCATCCATGAAGCCTGGGGGATCTGTTGGCTAATTTCAGTGTGTGCAGGTGCAGTATATAGTAGGAGGACACTAACAATTAGTGGCATGCCAGCCATCTAGTGGTACAAGACTATAATTATACAGTACAGGACAGAAAATGATTTGACCCCTGCTGTGATGATTAGGTATTCATCTGTATCTTTATACCATTTGAAACAGGCTTTTGTTCCCTAAGAGCCATTTCATCTGTCAGCCTTGAAGTTCATTGAGCTGCGCAACAAGAAAGAACCCAAAAAATCCTTAAAAATCCACAGAGATGAATGCAAAAGTGAGACTTGCAGTAAAGGGTTGACAGATTTTGGAATGTGATGTGTACCACGAGTCTCATGATCTGGACAGCTGCATGATCTGCAGCAGTTATTCTGAATCTTAGTGAAAGAATTTATTTTTTTAAAATGTATTTTAGGACAAAACACATTGCAAATAAGCAACTTTTTGAATTGCACCTTCATAAAACAGCATAATTTTCTGAATTTTGTGAGCACAGGTTGTAGTCAGTATAGTTTCTTATTTTTACTGAGTTTGCCAATAATTCTTCTATCTATAATATCTAAAATCAAACAAATGCTGAAGTGACATTTGAATGCTTCTCAGCTCCCTGGAGAGAGAGGCAATGCCTGCCTGCCCCAGATCCATCTGACATACCCCAACCACCCAACGACTGTCAGCCCAGCCATGCCACTCAAATCTGTCAAAATAACACAGTAGTAATAGTATAGTAGTACTATCACAAACCAGTGGAGGCTACAACCATCTGAACTATAAAAAACAGACAATTATTGTTTTCAAAGGCTAATCATAAACTGTAGACCTTCACAACCTCCAATAGGACTCAAGCCTAAGTAATAAAGGATGGTAGCAGGTGAACCCCCCACCCCCATCCCACCCCCACCCCACACACACACACACACACACACACACATACACACCCTTCCTGTCACTCTCCACTTTGAGCTATCCGAACAATGCCTTAAAAATATATCTTTAAAAAAAAAAAAAGTAGGCAAGAAGCAATATTCAAGTTTATTTACAGGTTGGTATTTGACTTTTTTCACTCAACTTTTCTCCATAAAATGTATTAGCTGGTAATCACACTGGTGTGTCTGATCCACTGACACTACAGGGCATGTGAGCGGAGTGCAGCGAAATGAAATTCCCGGCCAAGCTCCACTCTGTCATTCTTCCAAAAGGGAGGGAAAAAAAAATCTTGAAATTATTTATTATTTATTTTCCAAATTTTGTCTGAATGTGAAGCCTATTTGAGGAGGATGTTTTTTTCAATGACTCTTCTGTAATATGTATGATTTTTAAGACAGCAGATTAAAACAATACATTGCTAAATTATGAATCATATGTAAGCCTATCCAATGCCCAAAAACATTTCAGGGAAGGTAGGAAAAAAGAGAATACCTGAATGAATGAATGAATGAATGAATGAATGAATGAATGAATGAATGAATCTGTGGAGCGGCTTAAAATGTGTGTCAGACCATATTCAGTCCATGGACCTTGAGTTTGAATAATCATTATTAAAGTGAAACTACATCACTAAAATATGTTACTTGATCTTTAAATGTATTTATACCATCCATGTCTTGAGTGAATACTCTGCTCTGATGATTGTTGATTAATTGATTAACAGAATGGCTCTGAAATGGCAGTCTTTTCCTTCTAAATTAATCAAGATATAGGTGTTCCACTGAGCAATCAGTTGATGCGCTTGGCATCAAACACTGTGTGAAGTTGCGCTGCTGTAGCTAATTCATGAACAGAAAAGAAATATTCCATCAAAGCACATTTTAGCGAGAAAAGGATAGATCTAGCGAAGCAGTTTGGTGTTGAAAGGTGCAGCATTTATTCATCTTTGGATCCTCGTAAAGTATCTAAGCCATGTCTCTAGGAGTGTTTCAGAATGAAAGAAGCCACTTGGTGCCATCAACTTCCAGCATATCTCAAAGCTCAATAGAATGGTTTAAATTGCATTTTCAGTCATGACAGACAATTAGGTTTATTAATTTAGACACAGTTCTAATTATAAATGAGGGAGGGCTTGGTAAAGAAATAATTAACTTAGCAATAAAGCAGTCACATCAAGCAAGAAAGGAGATATGCTATAGGTGACATCATATTGTTAACAGAATGAAATTACAACCTCATTCCTTGTAGCTTATTTCCTGGCAGCAAGGCAGAACTAATGTACATACTTAAAAGCCTGAATGAATGCAGACGTTTGCCTGCTGGCCACTGCAACACAGTTAAACATATTTAGTCTCTTAAGTTGTCCATGGATAAACAGAATGCCACAAAAATTTCAGCATGGAGACTACCAAATGCACCCAAACCCAAAAAATACTTTCTCCAAGGACGCACTGGAGACATCGCTTGGTCAAAAACCTGAAATTTGTGTCTATTCCACCACGGCAACACATTACCTTGTTTTGATGTTTGATCGGTTCCCAGCTTAATCGTCAAATATCCTTGATTTGAAAGCTAACTAATTAGGTGTGCAATCTGTTCCAGCACCCAAATCTAGCAGACTGGGTGCAGTCGTGATGTATATGATGATGTGACGTTGTGTTTGTTGACAGTGGATGGCAGGCTGGAGACTGGATGGATGAAAGGCAGAGTGACAGCGGTGTCCTGATTTACTAGAGTGAGCACTTTAAAGCAAAACCATACAGATGGCTCAAAGCGAAAGTATTTTAATTACATTTAATTATTTTCATCCTATCTGTGGCGTTCTACTTTGACCAAACACACCCATCTGCAGCTATTCAGACGATCCCGCCTCGCTAACCTTGGTCATGGACCCACAAAACCCACAGGGGTCCTGCAATTACACAGGCTGTCAGGTGCAATTCAGGCCACTTGGGGGCACATGTTCAAAAATGATTGAGATGGTGTCAGATGGGGCCTTATGGCTGTCGCCTGCTCTGGATATGGGGATAGGAATATAGGAATATAGGATAGGAAGAAGTAAGACTATTCCTATGGATCCCCCATTCCAAGATATTTGTGGAGAGATTTGTCCATGTGTTCTGCTGGATAAGCGGCCTTGCTTTACTTTCTTGTTACCAGGAAGAGAGAGCAACAGGTAGCAACCATCACCATATAGCTCTCCCTCACCCCTTACACTCTGCAGTATTTAGAAGCATATAAAATGTGTGGTTCAAGGCACTACATTTTTCTTCCATAGCAATTTGTCTCCACCTCTAAATTGTCGTACATCGCATTGCACAACGGCCCAGCATGACAACTTCAAACTGATTAGAGGTCTAATAGCTAAACATTTTGATGCAATTAAAAAATTAAATTGATTTGGTCAGGCACTCTCTGTACTGTCACTGATAGTAAGACACAGTTAAGGCAAACATTTCCTTTTTGTTGTTCCTTTGTAGTTGCTGAAAAATATATTTTGCTTGCTTGTTTCCTTGGGAGAGCAGGAGGCGGTGCTGGAGTTAGCCATTACCTCAAATTACATTAAAGTCCCTTCAAAGAATCACAGTCACTCAAGATAAAAACAGATGTATCACAGTATAAGCACGATTCTTTTAGCAGCCCAGTCCAGAGAAGATCCAAAGCTCCCGTCTCTCCTCTGAGGAAGAGACTCTTGCAGCAAAGCATATCTAATTTGAAATAAAATGAAAAAAAAAAAAAAAAAAAAAGGATTTCAATGAGCCAGAAAATGTAATGCATCTGGCCCAGCAGCTTTGATGGGAGTCCATCAACTTTGATATTAATATGAGGATTTACGTGGCCACTCATGTGTTCTGCTTTCCAGCTGAGAGACAGCACAGTTGTTCTATTACATGGGTTAGCACTTCTATAGCGATCACCTGAGACCTGCTGAATGTTTTTTCCCTTCCAGATCCTGTCCCACAGTGCTGAGCGCCGGCCAGACAAGTGACAGAGAACTCATATAAATACTACCTACATAGATCAGCCAAGCTTGAAAATGGCCGCTATAAGTTATGGTTCATTATTTGATTCACTTAAGACCATTTGACCGTTGAATAGGTAATAAAGTAAAATGCTTAAAGGGAAGATCCACAATCAGATAGAATTCACATAGGGTATTCTTATGATCATGGATAGTTGAATCAATATTTGTGCACATAAATAAGTCTCTTGTAAAAGTACAAAGGCTTTATTCATGATGTCATCAAAAGACTAATCATGGAGCGCTTTCATTGGCAGTGAATAGGAGACTGATTTGTGGACACGGTGACAGTACCTAGTTGTGATTTTACAAGGATATGGGAACATTTTCTGGCTCAGAACAGTAGGCAGTGCAATGACATGGAGCTCATTTTTATGTTAAAACTCAAATATTGTGGGAGTCTAAAAGCTCATGATTCTTTTTTAGCATTCTTTGGATTTCAGATTTGGGAGAGTTATTCATATTCACTACATGAACAACTTTATCATATTCAATATTGATTGAACCCTCTGAAGAAATAGGAGCGCCATTCAGTGTGTTGATTCTGTTTTTGAATGGCCTTAAGATTAGGTTCTCTAGGTAAAAATTCATTTGAAAGATTTCTCAATAATGTATTCAAGCGATAGCAAGTGATTCAGAGTCAATTCTCTAAGATAAACTCCTAAGAAAGCTAAACAGTGGGTTTAGTATTGAACCAGTAAAGAAAGAATACACAATAATATAGGGAATATTGGAATATAGTCAAACTTGCACAAAGGCAGCAAAAACACATGTAGGTTCAAGCTCTCTAGCATCGCACTTTATTACATTTAATCTGTGTAATTTGCAGAAAAAGGCGCTCAAACATCTCCCAGTGAAAGAGATGACAGCAGTCTTGAAGTTCATAAGTATAAATGTCAAAGTGCATCAGGGTACGGTGGGGAGCATGCAGAGGTTGGAGCTTCTCGAACAAGAGCAGCACAGCTCACTAGCACTGGGGAAATGGAGGACATCTTGCCGGGGTTATGACTTCAAACATGTAACAACCCCGGCAGCTCCAGGCCAAGGGAACAGATTGCTCCAATTACAGCAAGCCTCACGCACCAGAGTCCCCCTGACACATGCAACGGTCTATTGGAGTGGACTTGGGGTAGCGGCATGTTGCTCAGGAGCACTGGGGGCCAACACATCCCACTGCCAATCTGTATTCTGTTTGAACCCGCAGACATCTCCTTTTAGCCCTGCTTTCGTTTCAAATTCTGTTCAGACTGGGTGTCTTTGGCTGCCAATTCAGGTGATTGGCACCTGCTCTCTGAATTTATAACAAAATCAATTCTCCAACAGCATCCCTGAGCACATCAATCTAAGAGAGATGCTTTCTACACCCCTCATTTTCGGCTTCACAGGCACGGCGTGATTCTAGATGAATCCCTCAGTATATTTACCCATATCGGCGCTGAGAGCCGTGGCGGAGCGTTGCTTTAATTGGCAGCATCAAGCAATGCACAACATGTTAGGAGCCAGCAGCATTGGGAATCACCTTGTTAATTGAGGGCCGCAGTTGAGCGATTGACTAATTGATCAAGGCCTTTACAGAGGTAGATAATTCATGGTGGCAGCACCAGGGGGGAGGAGCCTTGTCAGTGATGATTCATGTGTCTCTTGGAGGAGCGGCGGTCTCCACGGTCTCTTTTGTTCAGCGGGCCTGGTGTGAAGGGGATTGTATCATCAGCACCTCCGCCCAACCGCTCACTTCTCCCTCTAAATCAGAATTAAAAAGGTGAGGCTGGTGTTGATAGGTTGCCACAAATGATACAGTGTTGTATGTCTGTATGCTTCCCCAGATGGTAGCTGCGCTCCCGGTACACCATCAAGATACGGGGAAGATGTATGGTTGTGCTGTAATGAAAGCATGAAGGGACCCCAAGTCACGGAGGAAATGTCTCTATCACACAGGTAGAGCAGTAATCACGCCCTTGTGTACTGTGGTCCAGAACAAATGAAATGTGTGACAACAATGCAAGGCTTAAAATTGAAAGAGAGGCTGAAATACCTCCGATCAGGTCTGTGGATGGAGAAGCGTACTGTGTTATGGTGTAAATAGTATCTGAAGTGTGCGGCTTTGTATCAAAATACTAATGTAGGTTCAGGGGTTTGGATGTGGTAGAAGGGTAAGGTTGGTTTGGTAGGGTGGGAGGGTAAACTGTGGGTGATGATACTGAGTTTGTTAGATAGGAAGCTTGGATTGGTTGGGCATAAGATGATAGTTTTAGTGTAGAGGGATGAGGTAACTGAGGAAGAGCAGAAGTTATACACAGCATTCAAAGAATGGATGTTGGTAAAAACAACATATGAAATTATTTTAAATAGAAGGTTTGAGAAAGCTGATGAAAACACTAAAGAGATGATGGGAAAAATGTATGTTCTGTTAAAAGTAGGCTACATGAAGGGATTTGAGGCAAGGTGAAGGAAGAAATAATCATATTTTTGTTTAAGGCACTGGGAAGAAGAATCATATGGGTCTGTTTTGAATTGTTTATTGTTTATTGATAAGGATCCCCATTCGCTCCAGTAAACATTGATTCTTACATATCAAAAGGCTATGGACAAGCTCAAACAAACAAAAAGTGCAAGTGAAATACATATGCATGGATACAATAGTATAAAACAAGACAAGTAGAATTAAAATCAAGCATTTAATCGTAACTCATAATCAAATGTCATCAAACAAGTTTTTTTTTAATATATATATACATTTGCTATTGGCCTTAGCTACAATAAAAGTGGGTAAGGAATTCCATAGTGAAATTGTTCGATATACAAGCGTTGATTTGAGCAGATTAGTTCTTGGTCTGGGCAACACAAGAGTCCAGTGCTGACAGATCTAGTATGATGCTTATGTCTAGTAGAGACATTTATTAATCTCTGAGAAAAACAGTCAAAAGTTCTTGCAAACTGTGTGATTTGTGTCGGTGTGGTTCCTCATGGCTCACTACTGGCTTGTATTTATTTTGTTGCAGAGTTGAACTGATCACTTCTAACTCAAATCAAGAAGGAGTTGGATTTTCTCAAAATCTAATTTCGTAAGCGTATCTTGGGGGGACTCAAATCTAATTTATTTTGAAATAAAAGATCATATATTTGCATATTAGTAATTTAGGGGCAGGTCCAACTCATAACTTGGTGCTGATTCAGTTGGAAAATGACAGGCTCTACCTGCTTGTATTATTTTTCCTTTTCACTTTATTCAGTGATTCAGTGTATTGGGGGATATGTACATTAGTATGCACATAGGTATACAGTATACTGTATGTGTATAAGTGTATGTGCACACATACAAGTTGGGGGATGGGGGTGCATGTCTGTGTGATGTATGTGTTGATTGTTAGTTTTTGTGGGGGGGGGGGGGGTGTATTCTGCTGATTATGAAGTCATGCAGCAAATGCAATAGTTAATTATTTATCGTGATGAGGTCGATGATAGAGATAATAATGATGATTACAATGACTACAAGTGCTAATGCATTGTACCTGAATAATTAGTCAGTTTAGGTTTATTTATAAAGCCCTTCATCACAAAGAAACATGTCTCTAAGGACTTTACAATTAAAAAATTATCTCTGATGATGTGCAGAAAAACACCTAGTGGAGGTGTGCTTCTTGTTCCTGTTGTCACAGCAGTTGAGAAGAAAGTGGTGTGTAATATTTACTGAGATGGGCACTGTAAATTCCTGGGGAAATGAAGTGTTCAAGTAAAAAAAAACTGTTTTTTCTCCTTCTCTGTTCTGGAAGAGGAGGCACTGGCTGCATCAAAAAACGACTTGAGGTGTACTGCTTGAATTATTTTCATGGTTTCACACAGGCTACTCTCAGCTAGAATATTGCCATAATGAATCACAATGTGTCTATGTTTTACATAGCATTAGCATCAAGATTAGAGGGGCATATCAGGAAGAGATTGAGTTTGTGAGTCTGCTCTATCTGAGCTAGAAGACAAACTAGTGAGGCTTGCCAAGTTTGCCTGGAGTCAGTGAACTGCCAAATCTTTCACATCCTACAACTAAAGGATTCATCTCAAAGTTTCAGGGGTGGAAAATATTATGGGTTCTGGAAATGTTTGTTATGGCCAGACAGAGAGAATCACAGGGTCTTCCCACTCACATTTTAACTGTTTTCAGAGATTAAGTCCGCAAAGTAGAGTATGAACTACAGAACTCCTAAATCCTCTTTACTGTGCTGCAAATAAAAGTGCATTGTGGATTATGTTCATCAAGGTTTAAGTAAAACTTCTCATGGGGAAAAATGATGTCCTGACCACCAATATCTTAAGACTTTTTCATTTTATTTATGGGACCGGTGCCGTTACAATGCTATGGACAAAGTTAACTACTCATATCACTAAAATGTCAAAAAATACAATCATCTGAACATGAAATGAATTGAAAGCCCCACGGGCGAGGCAGGGCAAATCTCCCCTAAGGCAAATCTCCTCTGAACTAGACAGAGGAAACTAATGAATTGGTTGGGCTTTGATTTCAAAGGAAATATAAGAAGCTTATGGGGGACAGCAGCCCTTCAGCCAGTTCAGTTATGTGTCCTAACTATCATTTAGACGTTTTATCACTTTCTCTTTGTACAGCTTGTACAGAGAATATAGGAAATATTAAGTATTCATAGCAAACTTTGTCATAAACATTTGATTAAACGTACTCCTTTCATCATTAGACATTTTCCTTTCTCGTTTGCGCAGAAATATTCTTGTGGGAAAGCTCCAAGTGTTTTATCACTATATCCTTACAAATCTGATGAGGCAAGAACATGAGGAAAGTTAGGACTGTGACAGATTTACCACAGTTTATGTCAACTCCAGTGTGTAATGTTGTAATATATGAAAGTTGTGGATGCTTGAATAATCTGAAATTTGAAGGACTAGCACTACAATCATTTCAAACAAAGCTGCAGTTTCCTAGGTTACCAGTGAGGCAGCTTTGTTATGTAGGTAGCAGGACTTTGTTGTTGGTGGGGAGCAAAGAAGAGAGGAGAAATTATAATGCAAAATTTGTACAAAGTCTGCCTCATATTGTCCATTTAGGTGTTGGGTGGAAAATAAATGTAGCGCAGGGTGTTAGGGTGACGCATGTGATGTCAACAGGAAGGATACGGGTGCATTCCCCACAACTGGCAATGTGTCCATCTGCATTGAAGTGTCTTACCTACTGACCCCCCTCAAACACACACACACACACACACACACACACACGTCTGAACCCACTTTGACACCTTTGATAAAGGGGTCAAGTTTCAAATTTTTGCAGGGTATAATATGGCAACTCGGTGCTTTCAATTCCTGCAAAAATGTGTGAAGATCCAGCTCATTCAGTCATATTAGAGTGTCAATCAGAGCAGTCAAAGTGTCAAAATGTTAACATTAAATGTGGATGATGGATCATCACCCATTTGACGACTGGATGTGATTACAGCCTCCGGGGCCCTTGGGCGTGTTCAGAGATGTGTCTGTGTGTTTGTGTATGTGAGAGTGGCAGAGAGTGGATGGAGGACTGAATTACCTCACTCTTCCTTATTCATGTTCCAGATCCCGCTCCCCTCCTACCAAACAAAAAAAGAAGTAATAAAGCTTGATATAATGTACATTTGTGCATTTTGAAGATGCTGGGGCATGGCAATGGCCTGACTGGTATAAGGCAAAGACTGAAAATGATGATTAAAGGCAATAAAAAAGATGCAAACTATGTCCTAGTCAGGAAGCATCACTGTCAAACGAGCAGAAATGAGCTGAGAGGCAATGAGAGGGAAGCTCATTGTTTAGGGAGGAGAGTCAAAATCATCAATCAACTCCTTAGGTTAGGTTTCTGAAATCAATAGCATGCGATGCCATTTTGGCAGGGATCCGCATAAAAGTCCACCAAAGACTGTTGGGACCATAAGCAAGACTCTGCCACTGAATCTGCCATCATATATCTTCCTCTCTGCCTTCTTATTTACCAAGGCAGTTGTTTGTGACAGGAACAGTGGCAGGTCACAGGTGCCATGGAAATTAACCATCTTCTTCTTCCTACTGCAAACAAGTGCAAACATTTACCCTCCCATACACTGACATATAACTCTGTGGATGCATTCACCCAGAGCATTAGATTTCGGTTGCGCCGAGTGAAGAATACACTCCTCTTCACAAGTAGAGGTGACTGCTGACCCAGTTTGAAGCTGGTCCTGTGTGCCAAGGTCAGACACCCACAGGTTTTATTTGTTCGCAAACCGCCAAAAGGCATTCTTGACTCAGGTGTATACGCGGATGTGTGGTTTTGTGTGTGTTCATTTTCAATTCTGGATACCTTTCTGATGTTCTGTCACCTTTCTGAGCCTGTGTAGTGCAAAGATGATCTCAAAAGGATGAAGGATCTTTTTGGTATCTGCAGTGGGCCCCTAAAATTAGACATTCAAATCTTGTGTTTCAGTAAAGTCTCTTTTTTTATTTTCTTAGCTTCCAACCTTGATGAAACTCAACAAATTTGTTGTAGGATAAAGTATAACAAGGAAGATAGAAGTGTGTATTTTTAAGGCAGTTCTTTCTGAAAAAAAAGTACACTGGATGCATTCATCTTATTTTGAGAAATGTATGTCCTTTAAATGAGGAGTTCTCTATTGGCCGTTTTCTGTCATTTATTATCTATAACTGGGCTGGGCACAACTAATTTGTTTGCCAAAGTAATATATATCATTGCGCTGTGTATTGGTAAATATTGTAAATACTACATTTTGTGTGTTAGCCTATAGTGTACATTTTGTAAGATAATATTTCTTTTCTGTCTTTTGGCAATATTTTGAAGTCTTAATCTCTGTTTTACAGCCTCTCTCCATAATCTTTCCACATTATGGGTATGATTGGGTATGTCACATCATTCATAAATCTAACTGATGAAAAGCCTGTGGAGCCAGAACAGTGTCGACAATGAAAGCATGGATTGCGCGGCTATTCCTATTTCCTTTTTGCATACTAAATTATTAATCCATGGTGTGGGATAGCCAGTTTGCTGCCACAATACTGCTCTCTGCTGGCAAATGAACTTCCCATGTAAAATTGACCTTTGGCTGAAAAATTCCAGGAAAGAGCTGGAAAGAAAAGGCATTCATGTTTTCTATCTGATGAAGGGAATTGTATAAAAAAAAGGATGTGCAATTAAAAATGGGAGCGGATGACGTGGCATTTGCAAAAAGATCTTGCAGGACATTTAATTCCAGACAGAAGTCAATTTGTATCCCTGGATGAGCGCACATTGCATAAACGAATCTCATTATCACTCTATTAATTACCACATAATCAAGTATATCTCACTCTAGTAACCACTTTGCACAGTCAGATATCATCAATTATGATATATGAAGGGAGAGGAATCATCAAACCGATGTCATTAATTTTATTATGTTTTATTCCTATAGCCTGGCTGTGCAGCACGTTGGGTGTGCTGTGCAGAGACTATAGCTGCAGAGAGGTTAGTCTGGCTA
This sequence comes from Centroberyx gerrardi, assembly GCF_048128805.1. Lineage (NCBI taxonomy): Eukaryota > Metazoa > Chordata > Actinopteri > Beryciformes > Berycidae > Centroberyx > Centroberyx gerrardi. The sequence goes on from NC_136003.1 coordinate 22,771,002, forward strand.
TCGTGTCCTCAGGTGAAGATATTTTTAGTGTTTTAGCAAGATACAGATCATCCACCTTGGTGATTTGCAGATTTACAGACTAGAGGCAGTTCTGGTAATGATTCAGGGGATGCCTAGCAGTATTAATATCACTTTGTTAAGATCCTACGGTCATATATGCTGTGGAGTCACACCTCGTCAGGGGCTAAGAATACCCAGAGGAAACCCCTGAAGCTGACCACCCACCCCTTTTCAGACTTATTAAAGAACCAAAGGGAAATCACATTTCAAGATGGAAACCCTCCTTCTTCATCTACGCTATGCTTATTACTGCATCTGAGAAAGATCAAAGCTGCCTAAGCTATCCTCAGCACTGGCAGCCCGCTGAAGATTCTCCACGGTGCTAGAATAACAAGGTGAGACGGCCTGCACTTTTATCCTCACCTTGCTTAGTAAGTGAGTCTTATTTGTCAAAAGTGAGTCTTTTTGGCCGAAAGTGGCATGCTGACCTCACCGCAACGCACGGAGATAGTTGAAAACAGGGTATCATTCAGAAAGTCAAACACGTTCAATGTCATTATTACTTTTTTTTACTCGCTGCAAAAGGATAAAAACAGATATTTCTCCACTGTCAGCTGTTGATCTGTGTATCAGCATTACCGACAGCTAGCAGCAATAATCAGATGTGACCAGTATAAACCAGTGAGTCAGGCGGCAGACTAACTTGGGGACCCTCTGCCTCTCTGTCTATCCTGAAACAGCTGTTTTAACTCTAATTAAAGGGAAGTAGCAGGTGTCACCTGAGCCCCAACTGCAGGGGCACACCTGGTTGCATTAATTTGATCCAAAGTGGTTTCGACGGACTGCCTGCACTCTGGCGTCTCACATTAAGCCACTGGAACTGAGCACCTGCTAGGAGGGAGCAAGCAAGAGCACTCCACTAACATTACTTTGTGGAGGCACGCCAAGCTGGCGAGCCCATGTCTTCTGAATGACCTGAGGGACGGCTCCGTCATCTCTGCCTCTGAGCACCGGCAACATCTGTAAGTGAGCAAACCTGTGATGCGGACCTGTAGTCACATAGAGCTGAGGGCTGGGTGGGCCCAAGATAATTGGCTGTGGAAACCTCCCCGAGGCTGTAATGGCAGCTTGTTTCAGATCGCCCCATGATTTCACAGGACATTTAACTTTACACTTCTCATTTGTTACTTCTTCAGGGTATTTCCAAATGTCCATTACAGGTATCCATGGAATGTAGCAACCCTTAACCTCCACTAGCTTTTATGCATGCATAAATTGCCTTTGCGATAAACGTGACAGCACATCGGGGTATTGACATAACGCAGCTGAGGAGTGAAACACAGCCTCTGCCAGAGTGTGTGTGTGTGTGTGTGTGTGTTTGTGTGTGTGTGTGTGTGTGTGTGTTTGTGTGTGTGTGTGTGTGTGTGTGTGTGTGTGCGCGGGCACCTGAGCAAATGCGTGACCTTCAAATTGAAAGGCAACAAAAATGCTCCGACTAGAGACTTGTAGATGCAATATTGTGTTGTCTCTCTGACACCCCAATTGCCTAATAAAATTTACATCACCCAAGAATGAAGCTACATGGCTTTGACTGGGCCCAGCCTCAGGTCATGCTGCGCTCTCTGTTGCAACAGTTTCTTTGTGCCACTACAATACATTAATTTCATGAGTCAACAGGCTACGACTGGCAGTTTGTGTAGAGCTAAACAGTGTTTAATTGGATTCTGATCCATGGCAACACCACCAGAGGGTTGTTTCCATCTTTTATTTCAGCAGCACCTGGAGCGTAATGGGGGTGATTACATCCCTCCTGCGGTCCCCCGGTGGTTCAGCCCTCGCAGCCCCTGGGAATACGCTGCTGACAGTCACGCTCCACGCTGCCCTGCTGCCCTGTTTTGGCTCCTGGCAAACCCTAAGCTGCTGCTACTTTTTGTTGCTGCACTGCTGAGACAAGCCCAGTTTTAAAGGGAATTATAATGCAAACCAAATTAACTGCTTACTGCACAAAGTAAATGCAAAAAACAAAAAAAATGAGAGTAGAGACTCCAAACAAAATATCAACCACTTGATAAAACAAAATGACACCTATTTGTAGAGGTTGATTACTGGCATGAAATTTGAGGATGCAATCATCTGTGAGTAGCAATTCTCAGGTAAACATCTTCATTAAAAAAATAAAATGTAAAAAAAAAAAGAAGGATGCGCAGCGTTTCAAAACAAAAGCCTTCGATATTTGGTGAGTGGCACCGGCTAACGAGTCCCTGGGAGGAGCAGACACAGAGCGATCTGCCTCCCCTACCACGGGAACCAGGGGAAGGTCACTGACCCCTGCCGAACAAGATTTGGGAGGACGGCCAACGCATGGAGTCGGTGCTGACAGCACAGGGAGAAGCAACATCGCTGGGCCTCTGACCTTCAGTGTGCCCCCACACACCCTCTTACAACCACAGAGTCAGATACATCTGAATAATACATTGCCTTCTCCTGCTGGGACCACCCCCCCCAAACCCCCCCCCCCCCCCCCCCCCCCCACACACACACACACACACACACACACACACACACACACACACACTCCGCTCTCAGAAACAGATACACAAACATGGCATTCACATCATAGTATGAGGTATGTCTCCCACAGCATCCCATACAATAATACATGAACACAGTCTGCATGCCCAGCTGAAGGTGAGTCTCTTTATTCTCACCTTCCAGTATGTAAACACACGGGGGTTCAGGTCGTGTTATCATGTGGCTTCAGCAATTTTTAGCTCATAATATTAGAGAAATGATTGCTGTGAAATGCAATTTCGCATATTTATGAGTCCTTTTTTGCCCTAACACAAGCTAAGCCTATGGCCGTAATATTCTATTTTGGTGGTAAGTTAAGTTTTTCTTTACAAATTACACAATTTAAATAATTTAAGTGTCTCTTTATTCAGTAAAACGGCTCTTAAAAGCTATTCTACTCCCCATCCTCTTCATTCTTCTAGTGAATTTGTGGTTCAATATTTCAGTGAATCCTTTATGTGCAAATGAAATAGCACCACAAAAGCTTAAGAGAAAAAAATATAGTGAAAACTGTATTTTGGGCCTCTAATTTCTTGCCTCCACGCAAGAAAGTGAACAATCGAATGAGCCACTAGCACTCTGCTGTTTACATAGCGAGAATGAATAGAAAATGCATGAAACATTTTACAATCCCTTGTGATTCCTGGAAACGCGGGCTGTCTTGTTTCCATCTGCTTTACATACAAGAACAGCTCCATGGTTTGCACTGAGATTATTTGAATTTCATGGGGTGTTTGACAGTTGACAATAGTGTTGTGTTTATAGATTCTAGACTCCGCTGCAGAAGATTTCCTCTCATATTTGTTCAGGCTTCCCCAAAATGCAGTGACAATTGAAAAACGCAAAACTCAAATATCTCTGCATGAGATCAAAGGGAAAAAAACGCAATAATGGCTTTAGCTTTGCATGAGCAGATACACACCAATCAGTGTAACTCATCAAAGTGGCTGAGTGTCTTTTTTTGATATAGCATTTTGAGTAGAGCATTTGGAAAACAGTGTCATTACATTACAATGAAAAGAGGGTAAAAACATACGACCTCTTCTGTTACAATTCTGCCTTCATTCCCTGTGTGTTTATCTAAAACCACACACTGAATGGACTCTGTTGTTCACCTGTAGTTGAGATAGATATAGAATTTAGCATAGCTGTAGTGTTTATGTGGAGTATAGGCTGCACTGTCACAGGACCACGGGATTGTTTTATTTAACTGAGCTCACTACAGTCTGTTCACAAACTGAACAAAACCAGCTCAGACAGAGAAACTGATTTTGTGTAGCCAGAAGTCTGACAGGTTGTGGACAGATGTGACTGTGGGTGGGAGGGCAAGATGTGGCCAACAGGTGTGTGTGTGTGTGTGTGTGTGTGTGTGTGTGTGTGTGTGTGTGTGTGTGTGTGTGCGTGCGTGCGTGCGTGCGTGCGTGCGTGCGTGCGTGTGTGTGTAGCGCTGGGGATTGGGGGTGGGGGGTGTCTCTATACACTATACACTCAAAAAAAAAAAGAAAGAAAAAAAAAATAAATGGCCTAAATGACCAAATAAAACGTTTGTGACATTAAATTCAATCCCAAATTGTATTTAATAATCCACGCAGATTATTGCTCAGATTTACTACCCTCTACTGGACCACGGAGTGAACGCAGACCAAAGTTTCTGCTATATAAATACATAAACATAAACTCTTTAAAACCAACTCAAAAAAACTAAAGTTGATCATTATCTAAATTGCATTAATGGGAACTTCAAATATCTTTAAAACCTCACAAAAAGCGGTTTCGTTTTGGAAATCAGCGCTGTTCAACACAACGTGGAACCAATGTTTCCCGATATCTTGGTTCCCACACGGTGTGTTTTTGTTGTCACACCAGCACTACAGTTGCATTTAGAAATAGTCGATGCGTGTATTCACGAACAGACTCACTAAATTATTCAACAAACTGCCCCTAAACTAAACGCTGCTAACTGAACAGATGCTACCGGACTGTACACCAAGGTTTGAAACCTCAGTTCCGTTGTTTTACATTTATACCCAAGTCTTATTCGCCTGTTCGCACTGTCACGGCGTCTGCAGGTCCCGAAAAAGTCTCAAAATGCCTCAAATCATATCGTCTAAGGACGGCCAAGGCATTTAAAGGTCTTGATTACAGGTAAATATAGCATTTAAACACTTAAAAGATGTGTTGGTGCGCGGTATTTATCGGTTGAGAAATCAACCTAACCTGGATCTACAGTTTTCATTTTCATTTTTGAAACTTGAGAGGCATTGCTTATGTTACATGTAGTTACTGATCGATAACTACTATTCACAATTGGAAATGTACTACCTGCCTCATTGTTGATGAGATGAAAGCACTGATTGGCTGTAGTTACTAGAAACTTCTTGCTTTCACCAGCCCAATTCAGTAGTTGGATTTGTACTAAATGATTTGTACGACTATTTAATTGAATAAGGTTAAGTACTCTGTTAGTTACTTACAACTATTGAATAAAGTGCAAGTGTATTTGAAATTGTTACTACTCCCAATAGTGACTAGTAACAATAGGACTTTTTTTAACTACTTGCAAAATAGTCTTAGACTATTTCTGAACTGATAGTACCAAATTCAAAATGTTCCCCATGGTATGTGATACAATACAAACAATCCAAATTCTCTATTTTATCAAAGATTGTGTAAATCAAATGTTTATTCAACATTTTGTATCATATCTTAAACTCAGACTTCATATTTAAGTTATATTTGGGTAGTAAACAATACTTTCCATTCAGAATAGTTACAATTCAGCCAATCAAAGTTGGTATCAGGTCCCTTCAGTACATCTCTATTGAATTTTGACATTTAGAGATGACTTTGGTGTTTGGTATCTGAGGTTTTCAAGCAAAAAAATAAAAAATCATTATCTTCCTCCCACTACTATGTGAAAATGCATGAGGTGGACTTTCAGTGGAGGCTGTCTTGCCCAATTTCCCTAATGACTTCCATAATAAAATTTGACAAGAGAAACGTAACTCCCCCCCAAAGCCAAATAATTAGATTGTGCAAGTGTAATTATTTTAAATTATTTAAAATGTCAAAGGTTGCACAAACGTTTCAGCTGATGTGACTGTATATTTCAGATTGTAGTTAAAGCTCTGTGCTGCGTCTCTCATGTTCCTGTTATTTCTGTTAAGATATTTTGGCTGTTATTCACTGTTTGCCACTCCCAGCCATTGGTTGCAACAAATTACAAACTCAGAATATTTTGTCTTCTCACTCACTGTTGGAGTGCACTAAATGGGAATATACACAGTGTCACCATTGCCTCGCCCCAGGCGTTTACCTCAGGCACGTCACACACTGTTTGTCACTGGGTGCTCTGCTCACAGTTCATAGGGCTGTGTTAGTGTGTTATGCACTCCAGTGAATCAGGTGCTTAAAGTTGGCTGCCACGTAGTTTGGCACCTTGTCCAGCAATACAGAGCGTCCAAACATCGATGTCACATGGAAGCAGAATTGGCGGCACCAACAGCATGTGACAGTGTGAGCTTGCAAGGTCTCGCCCGTTGTCACTGTGCATGTGTCATACCCACAATTCTCTGGCTCAAGGATGTCCTCACCTGCTCTCTGTGGTTGCCAATTTGGAAATTATGTTTATACACCTGCTTCAGTGCAGTGCAGTGGTGGTCGGTCAGTGATGGAAAAAGCAAAGCATCTAGTGTGTTTGTATTTATTGCAACAATACCGATGACAGGTAGCTTTACCAAATTGGAAGATCAGTGGAGCCATGACTGAACACAGTGCAGGAGCGAGTAAATTACAGACTCTATTGGTTTACCTATGAAAATCATGAGGAATTGATGAAGTCTGTTGTCTCTGAACAGAAATTCAAGTTAATCCAGAAGTGCTCCATCATCAGAGCTTCAATCTGAAGTATTCTACTAACTCACCTTCACTGTGTGTTTCACAGCACAACTAAAGACCTTCCCATCAATGGCTGCGCTGTGGTCAAAAGTCTCTGCTGTTTTGCCTCTTAATGAGGCACAGTTTCCACTTCACTTCAGTGACAAAGTGGAGTCAAGTGTGGTGGAGGTGCTGAAACGATCCAGGCAGCAGCTGTACAGCGACGCTACGAGAGCCGGCCGTATGCTTAACGCTCAGATCATCCTGGATATTTCATGGGAGAAGCTCAACACGGGAACGTGGCGCCATGTGGACAAAGAGTGGAGACGGGTTTATTCATACGGCTGTCTGTTCAAAGTGGCGGCGCTGTGTCGTGAAGATCCGTCACCAGAAATGATCCAGCAGGCCGTCAGGACTTGTGACATGGGTTTACTCATGGGTGCAGCCATCATGGACAATATTCTTCAAGTGCTCGTCCAGACTCTGCAGGGAGAAGTCAGGAAAGCCACCAAGGAGGAGGATCAAACTGAACACGTAAATGCCAAGGTCAGTGCTCTGTCTTCATCGCATATAATTCTTTAGTTAGTTAGTCGCTTTAGTTAGTTAATCATCAGTGAAATTACCTTTTTAGTGCCCTCTCGTAATAGTGTAAAAGGATTTGAATCCAGGTATCACAAGATAAGATATCACTTTATTAATCCCCTTGGGGAAATTCCCACTAGGGAAACTAAGCATTCGCCAGGTTTGGTAATGCAGTACTTCAGTAGCATTTGAGTATCATGCAACCTTATTTGTAGTCTTGTTTGCTTAATGTGCTCAAAGTGTAGTAAAATACAAATTTAAACAACTGTAGTACACTATAGTCTAGAGGAGGAGAGGAGTTTAGTAAATTGCATTCTGAAATTTTCAGCCGATTTGCACAATGCTATTATTACTACCACCACTACTGCTACTGCTGCTAATAATAATGCTTGTAATAACAACAACAATTCAATAGCACATTTCTTAACAGACTTACAAAACACTGAAAAATAAAGGAAGGACATAATCATATGAACAAACCCCTCACTTATCATAAAGGGAAGATTTGCACTGCTGGGTCCATGTAGGCCTGCTTTGCAGAACAGAAATAGCACAAGGACAAGTAACAGCCCATTGTACAATGACAACATTAATTTAAATACAGTTAATAACAATACAGGTGTAGAGAAATTCACTGACAACAAAGTACACCATTAACATTAACTTTGTTCCGGCGCTGTCTTTTAACATCGCTCATTCAACCATGGACAACTTTAAAAGTTAGTTGTCTTCTAGTTTGAGAGGAGCAGCATTATCTAGTGCAGCCAAGCAGACGGTCTTGATATTCTCCATTAGATTCCCCTTGATGCAATTTTTGCAACACACATTTACCGATTTCAAGCCATTCTGTAATTTTAGAGATGTCTCACCCTTGTTGCCCTTTATCTTACATGATTTCTGATTTCACCACTTAGTTTAGATGCTATCAATATTAAGAGCTTTGATCAGGGTTAGCAAGAATGTGTTTGTTCAGGATTTCATGTTTTTTGTTTTGGACACACGACTTCCCCATTAAAAGAGCATGAAAAAACAAAAGCATAGTAAAGCTATTTTAATTGCACACAGGAGAAGCATGCCCAATTGTTTTGCTTTTGCTTTTTCTTTTCAAATAGCAAGTAAATTCATTTTGGAATTGAATGAAATATTTGACAATTTCTACTTTGTCTTTGCTTCATTAACAGAAAATAAAGATAGAGTCCCCACGTGTTCCTGTGACCAAACAAATGATGGCAGTTCCCAGGATAAAATGTCCTTCACTGGAGAGCTTCAAGACAAATTACCTGCTCCCCCTGAAGCCAGTTATTTTAGAGGGGATCATAGACCATTGGCCGGCCCTCAACGAATACCCTTGGAGGTTTGTTTTTCCACATTAACGTTCAGTTAAAGGGTGTCATTACATTATATGGAGGTGCCCTCATCAGAATGACCTCATCCAAACTGCACTAGCATTTTTGTATATTTTTGTCAGGATTATATCACCAGTTCAGTTGTTTGGACTATTATGACTTAGCTTGGCATTTTGCATTATTAGCGCTAATTAGTATTAGCCTGTAGACTATAACCTCCATTGACTCCTTTACCTTGAATATACCTTAAATAATTGTGTCTGAAAAAAGTCTTAAAGTATCTTAAATCATATCTAAAGTCAAGGTTTTAAAAGGTCTTGAATACAGTCCAGTTGAATTTTAGAGGTCTTTAAAATATTACAATTTCTTGATGCAGTGTGTTTTCCACTGAGGAATCAGCCTCTGTCACGCAGATCTATAGTATTCTCATATCTATAGTATAGTTCTCATAGGTCTGCAGTGGTTTTCATTTTCATTTCACTTTTTCATTTCATATTTTCATTTAACTTGATAAAACTTGCAGAGACAGTAAGTACTAGCATTTAGCACCATAAGAACTTTAGTAGCATTAGAGCACAGTATTAGCATTAGCATTAGCATAAAACAGTGGTTCTCAATCCTGGTCCTCGAGCACCGCTGAGCCCTGCTGGTTTTCACTCTAGTCATGTAATGAGGGACAGATTGGGACACCAGGAGAAAGCAATTAACTAGCTGGTAGGATAGAAAACCAGCAGGACTGCGGAACTCGAGGGGCAGGATTGAGAACTGGATTGTTTATTATGAATTTAGACCTTAAGAAATTATATCAGCCTTTTCATTTGCCTAGTCGCAAAACTGAGTTCAGGTGGGTTTACCCTCCTCTACATCCCCGACCTGATGTCTGATTCCTGACTCTAATGTGTGACACCTGTCTCTGATATCTCTGCCTCCCTCTCACTCCTGACTCCTGACAGTTGACTGCTCACTCTGACATCTGCTGTGTGACTTCTGGCATCTGACGCCACTCTGATGTCTGACGGGCGGGGGATATCCTAAAATGCACACCTGACATGTGCTTTGAGCGTTAGGATCCATTATAACCAGATTTTTTTTTTTTAGGTGAATTGTATACACTGTGATATTACAGTAACGTTTGATTCATTTTATTTTTCCCTCCTGCAAAGCATAGAATACCTGAGATCTGTTGCTGGGTGTCGGACGGTACCTGTCGAGGTGGGATCGAGATACACCGACGAGGAATGGTCACAAACACTCCTGACAGTCAGTGAATTCATCGATCAGTACATTTTAACAAAAGTAAGTGCATCCTCATTTGCCCATTGTATTCTATTGCTATTGCATTGTTGACATGAAAAAAGAAAGATAAAACACGTTAATTTGCTCTCATAATTTCTTTTATTTTTTTATTTTTCTCTGCGGATCAAATTCACCCAGGATGGAGTGAAAGGTGTGGGATATCTTGCTCAACACCAGCTTTTTGATCAGGTATGTTATGTTATCAGCTTGTAACCTGTGTATATGTGATTCGCTACGAGAGATATTTCATTTAGAAAGGGTTATAATGACAAAATGACACCAATTAGTCTAAGGGGGGCGTCTCTTCGTTTGTTCGTTCATCCATGTGTCGTGCAGTGTTGGGGTTGTTACTGGAAAAAAGTAAATTACGCATTACTTGCTTTACCTTTCTTTAAAGTAATGAATTACTTATTACTCCTACAGAAAAAGAATTAGTTACACTACTCATTACTTTTGCGTTACACCCTCAAACGATTGTGCTCGGATTACTTGTGTTCACTGGGCCAATAAATACCGTCGACGTACCAGTAGAAGTAGTCTAAATAATGACAGACACAAAATCTTTCTTTTAAGGTTTTTAATAAAGATAGAGCCTACAGCATTAAATTCAGACTTTCCGAGTCATGTTTACCACTTTGTTGGCTCGTACATGTTCGCTCCACTCTGCTGTAATTCTGATATTTCCGACATGACTTGAAGGCAGGATAAGATGAGGGGAATCTTTCGATAGATATTACGCCAATAAAGAGGCTAAAGAATGTAGCGCAAGTAACGATCTATCTGTTGGATCAGTAACTGTAATGTGATTACTGATATTGGAACTGTAATGACTTACTTAATGCACTACTTTGTCACATGTGATAGCTCAGACACCACTGATTGTATTTTGATGAAACTTTGGGAAATGGCACCACTCCATTCTGGCATTTTCAAAATTACACTGATTGGCCCAAGGGGGGGGGGGGGCTGTAATTACAGGTCAAAACAAGGTGACATTTGTTACTGAGTGGCCCAGAGGGAGGCTGCATCATTTGTAGGGGACAACGTGTTTACTGTTGCCTTGTTGAATCATGGCATCATCATGCATTGCTCAGAAAGTTGTCAAAATGTGTCCCAACAGTTTTTCCCTACGCAGCAGAGTCTAAACCGCAGGACACAGGTGTGTTTGGAATATAATGTCCACAATCTAAGCTATCAGACAAGCCCTATCAAACTGTCACCCTCACACCACATTTCTCCAGACATGGTGGACTTTTTTAGTGCTAATTTTACCACAGAAGTCAATACATCGTCTGGATTGAACTTAATGAAAAGGGCACCGTGTCAAACTAAAAGTTGTGTGGAATGTTTTGGGCTGTTTGATAGTTTAGAATGAGGCAAACTGAACACTGATCTAGGCAGTTCAAGGACAATTCCGCTGTGATTGGAGTTTTTGCTCATTTTCTGCATTCCCTTACTGTTTTACATCACTGCAGATCATTTCCCAGTGCTTTTATCATGTTAGGAGATATTTGCTATTTTTCCCTAGTCTTAGTTGCTTTTCAAAGGAAATATTTTGAAATAAATGCTGTCTACATATTATGAGGTACTCCCAGTAAAGAAGAGAGCACTAATTTTAAGCCGCAATTCTGGAAAGTCGAGCTTTATTTTCCATTTAATTTTACGGACTATAGCTGGCGTCTTTGGTTTGTCTGTTGGCTTGACTGGGTTGTGATTGACAGCAGGCGGGTCCTAATGTATCAGGCTTCCAAATACATTTTTGCTTAATCTTTGCTCTCCACTGTGATGATAGAAAACTACAAGACCAAATTTGGGCTCAGTCACTCGCTCACAGATAGAGATGCCTGAAAAACAGTCATCATCACCTGTATTCCCCCTTTTTAAAGTCTTTCTTTATGTATCTGTGTGTCCTCAGATACCGGAGCTGAGAGAAGACATCCGCATCCCTGATTATTGCTGTCTCGGTGAGGGAGATGAGGACGATATTACTATAAACGCGTGGTTTGGGCCTGGAGGCACCGTGTCTCCTCTCCACCAAGATCCTCAGCAGAACTTCCTGGCGCAGGTGATGATAATAACCGCTCTCTACGGATCCAGTTAATGTCAAAGATTTGTCATGTGATTGCGACTTGTTTACCGCAAGGAATTTCCTCGTCTACGTCAGGTGGTGGGAAGCAAATACATTCGCCTATATTCCCCGGCGGAGACAGACAAGCTCTACCCTCATCAATCACAGCTCCTTCATAACACGAGTCAGGTGGGATTGACAGTCCGCGGAGATACTGCATGTTAAGCCTGCAAATGTATGCAGCGTTTCCCTGTTAACAATGACTCCTTCGATGCAGGTGGAGGTGGAGAATCCAGACGAGGAGCGGTTCCCCGAGTTTGCCGAGGCTCCGTATCTGGAGTGTGTGCTGCGGCCCGGGGATGTGCTGTTCATCCCCGTCCGGCACTGGCATTACGTACGCTCCTTGGCTCTCAGCTTCTCTGTCAGCTTCTGGTGGTCATGACGGCAGATCCATAATAAAGCAGAATTTTTTCGCACGAACGGAATAAAAATTTGAGTTACATTTGTTCTCTGTCGCTAAAAGAAATGCCCACGCACTCCAGAGGAAAATCAATCAGTGGCTGCTCTCCTCTCTCTCTCTCTCTCTTCTGGAGTTCATAACTAATGCAAGGCTAATTCTCAGAAACATTAGGACAACCGCTGATCACACAAACCTTTGATCCATGAACAGTGAACACACACCGCTGAATGATTTGTTTAATTGTGCTACTCACAATTGCGAGAACATTTATTGTGTGGAAAGCTACAAGCAGGGAAAAAAAATAAATAAGCGGTTTGTGCTCGTTTCTTCCCGCATATAAATTATGGAGAGTTGTCATCTAATTTGATAGGATATGCTTTTTCAAATTGGCATATTTAATTGTGTTCTCAAATTTATTCTTACAAATATTCTCAGATGATGTGGTGTGATTTCCATAATTTATGCAAATGAGGCAAGACTTTTCAAATTTAATAACCTAGTGAACCACAGGTACAGAAACGTAGTGATAAACACAGCTTTCTAGTTAAACTGACAGTCTAAAGCAGTCAAGCAGGTTGCAGTTATAAATTAATCAAATCCCTACGCCTAGAAAGACTTTGAAATTAAAATTATTTCATTGGTTAGGTATTCTGACGATACAACTTCTGAACCAAACTCACAATACTCTACTACTGCAGAGAAATCCACACTTCATTTCAAATTTAAACATTTAACAAGCTTAGTCGTGTATCCCATAGGTCCATTTCAATCAAGTCTGCTAATTTGCACCATGAAGTACATCAGTATGTGACAAACTTAGGTTGGTCTGGACTGATGTTCACATTTTGATCTGCATTTCAGCCAGAATTGCCGTGAGCTAAAGTAGTGTTTTGGGAAATCTTAAGATGCACGAGGCGTACTTGTGAGGAGGAGGAGGAGGAGCTGAAGAGTTATGCGGGCATTTTTCAGTAAAACTCTTCAAGTACTGGACTAGAAGCCGGGCATTTTGTGGCATAACTTTAAAATGTTTGGGATAGAGAATGCTGATTTGTTTCAGCCATGCTTGGCTTTCATCAGGGCATTCTCTTAATCACAATATATCTGGTTCCCTGTTAAAGGGCAACTGCTCAAAATAAAAAAAATGTCCACGCTTTAGAGCACAGCGGTTTCCCTACAAACTACTAACTTTGATATAAAAAGTTGGAAACATTTCGATGAAAACCTGGATTATATAGGCCTATAATTATGTGCCAATGCTCTCAACAAATCAGATCAGGAATCACATCTTTACAAGCACAAATTAACTCAGTATGTCTTGTCTGTGTCTAGTGACAGGCTGGTAGCTCGAGTCCCTCGGGGTGTTAGTCTTCCTGTACATCAAAGAATCACAGATAAATCAAAGATGGAGCCGCTCTCCAGTTGCACCAGCAGGAGCAGCTGCGTTAGAGTACACTCATTTAAAAAGTTGTCCATTATGTGGAATTACTAGCAGCCGGTGAGTAAAGTACATTTAGATGCGGGCTTCATCTGTATTATCTTCCTAATCCAACTGAAAAGCAGTCAGACTGTTGAATTGGATTAAGTGCCGACATGTGCAGGGAAATCGCTTTCAAATTACAAGCATTTACTCGACCTCTACTGAAGCCCAAACGCTGTTGTGTGTGTTGTTTTCCACGATTTTAACCTTTTCCATCATCGTTCATCATGTCGCACAGCATTGTGGGTATTTCTTTACTTGTTTATTCTACTTATCTCTATTCGACTTATTTTGGGGTTGTCTACAAAATCAAACCTGACATTTTCAGTATACTAAGTCGGAGAAAAAATATCAAGCTAATCATTTTCAATTAAATAAACTGAAACAGCCAACTGATCAGCAGGTTCCACACTATTTTTTTTAAACTAGGCAGTTGAGTACGGGAAGTTATTTATTAACTCCACCAGGAAGAGCCAGATAACAGCCAACAAAGTCAAATAGTGTCAAAAGAATGGACGACACTAAAGAGCCCAGTAGCAGAGGCCAGGCACCATAGTCCTCTCTGATATGTCATCTTGTACAAATACAGGTGAAAACAATGATATCACAGCTCATGTAAAGGGCTGTAAATGCATTTTTCACCAAACAGCAGACATATTTCATCTTTTGAATCTGAAATTCTGGTGGCCATTTGGACAAAATGAATATGAATATGCTAAGGCTATGTGTCAGTGCAAAACATCTGTTTGAGCTGAATGTTTAAAACAAAGTCAAAAACATGATCTGGAAATTGATTTTATGCCTTAAAAGGTTTATGCCACATTTTTATCCACAGCTGCACGAGGAATAAGTTGTTTTTTCATGTGACGATAATTGATATGACCGTTTTCTCTGATAGGTGCTAATAAGTTTGAGAAATGCAATGCGCTCATGCTGATGAACACTAAATGATTCATCATGGCTTGACAGATTTTGCTTCTCCAGACAGCTTCCACAGAAGTGCTGACATCTCAGCTGCACACAATGGACAGACACCATAGGGCAGCAGACAGACTGAGAAAGCCTTACGGTTACAGACAAGTGTGAAAAGTAATTGGCCAATATTTCAAAACACTGTTGTGCTTAAACAGATAAACAGTGAGTTCACCAGTGTCAGTTGAGTGTTAAAATCTTCACTTAAATTTAAAATTCAAATGAGAAACAGCATGGTGATGCTTCGCTGTGCATTAGACATGTACATTAGACATTAGACATGTTAGTCTTCGGGTAATGGCTTTACCCAAAAGCAGTTGCTCTTCTTATAAGGTTATCTCAAAACCAATGAACACTACAGTAATTTAATTTAGTTCTGTGAGTAAATGCTGTATATTTCAGTTACAACCTCAATGCTTTGTTGTCAAGTAGGTGGCACAATTGACTTAAGATCACACAAAACTGCTTACTCTCATTATAATGCAATCAATACTCAATTACCAGTGAAGTAAAGTGGGACCTCTGGGCCTATAACCCTTTCTCTTCCATCCAGACCGCTGCTGCTGCTCTTTGATTAATGGCCTCCTAGTTCTTGAAATAAATCTGCCAAATCTCGATTACATCCAGTAGATTTATCTTGTCTTGTGATACAATAAAGCGACTACTACATGTAAGTGTTAGGGGCTGGAGGTGCAGGGCGAAGGGAGTATTAGAGCTATTCTGTAATTGGTTGTTCACTTCAGTCAGAGGAATATAAAAGGTAAATGTGGGAGTGTGTCTAATCCAGTGGTTGACTCACCCAGACACCCGCAATCTGTCTGATTCATAGATCATAAACAACTTGCTCAAAGAGCAGCTTTCTGAGTAAATGATTAAAAAAAATATCCCTGCACAAGAATATGTATCTATTGATCTATACATTTTAATGTTAATCACTTACACAATGTGACATTCTTTCCCAACAGTGACCTTGATACACTGTATTTTATATTAACACCATCATCTGAGCTACATGTGCATTGCATTGTACTAAAAAATACAGTAAATGTAACACATTGTTTGCTTGCAAGTGTTGTCAAAAGCAAAAACCCAACGCATAGGGCTTTATTTATGAAAGGTTTAGACCGTAGAAAAAAACAATAACATTACATTATCATGCAAAATTTACAAAATGTTAGGAACAGCGATTGTCAAGCATTATTTAGTAACTTTTTTCTGATATA
Organism: Centroberyx gerrardi; assembly: GCF_048128805.1. Taxonomy (NCBI): domain Eukaryota; kingdom Metazoa; phylum Chordata; class Actinopteri; order Beryciformes; family Berycidae; genus Centroberyx; species Centroberyx gerrardi. The sequence goes on from NC_136003.1 coordinate 22,786,873, forward strand.
CTGACTGGAGCAGTAGTTATTAACCTCAATCCTACTCTGATGGATTAGCATGTCTGCTTTCTAAACACATCAAATAGTCACTAATATTAGAGACCTTTCATATATCTCCCTGTATGTGTTTGTCTCTCTTATCTTACATATATCTTCATCAAACTATCATTAATTATCCTCATAGACAAACTATGAACATAAAGGTTGGCAACTAACATTTTTGCGTACATAAAACATTTTCAACAATGGCCCTATCTCAAATAACAATCCTGAGCTGAGAGCAATAGAAACATAAGAGATAAGGTGAGTGGCTACTATTAAAATCCTATAATGTGGTACGAGTGGTGCAATAGAAAAATAATATTGTTAATTATCAGAGATGACTAGTGTGTGGTGTCAGATAATTTAAAAGTAAAACAGTAAATAATGTGCAAAGTACGATTCAGGCTGTGACATGGATAACCATGTAAGTCCATTTAAAAATTTTGCTCAGGCAACAGGCAACGTGCTTAGACAAACCACTGAGTGTTAATGCTATCCATCGTCTGAAGGACCACAACACAGCCTTCAGTGCATCATTATGTAGAGAGATTTTAAAATCACCAGTCATGATAAAACTTAAGCTATAGGATTCTTTGTCTGCGGGCTTCAGTTCTTCCTTTAAAAAGGTATCTGTCCCACAGAATTGCCAGTGTTGAAATGGAAATGATTTCTCTAATATTCTTGCAAATCTACGGAGAAATTCTGTATCCTCTCCACCATGAAGAAGCAGAGCGTTCCAGTGAAGCCCAGGATGACCATGAGGAGGAGCTGCCAGGTCAGCAGGAGGTAACCGCTGTAGAAGAACGCCACCGCTGCAAAAATGGACTGACAGGGGCAATAAAGAATGAAATATGCCTGTAATAACTTCATTTAGTAGATAAACTTGCCCCCACAAAGCTACTAACACTTAACAAATAAAGATTCCCCCTGTGACAAAGCTGAGCCTGAACTGCAAGATGTATCACTCTCATACATATTCTCAATCTACCATCATCCCACTGCTACTTTCCCTATTACTGGTAGGTAAATGTTTCAGGTTCAACTGCACTACAGGCCATTCATTGTGAGCAAAGCAGAGCATAACGCGTCTTCTAAAGGTTGGAAAGTCTACCACTCCACTTCACTCTGGTCTCCTTCATCACAAGCACATCTGCTCTATAAACCACAGCATAGAGATACAAGCATATCATCACTGTCCAGTAAAATCCCATCTCCAAAAGGTCAACTTTTCAGGAGCTAAGAAAAACAGCCTCGTTTTCTGCTTGTCCACCATGCATTTTTTGAGTTTATCCAATGGGGTTTTGAAAGGGTTTCATAAGAATTTTCTCAACCCATAGAAAAGCATGTAATCATTCAGAGGAGAAGAGGTTTTCGCAGGATAACAGGATAATAGTGAGTAAGACTATAGAAAAAATCTAACTAGCCCTTTAAGTTTTAAATTGCAACTTGTGCATGTGTCATTCTTGTATAATTGTCTCTGGCTATAAAATAAACATTGCAATTGAATAAATCTTCATTGTTGTCATCCTCTTTCCTTTCCTTAGTGTTGAACAACAATGTATAGGCTATGCAATAAATCTCAGAACAATGTCTTACCTTGTTTAAACATAAATCAAAGTGTAAATGTCCTTTCAGGCAAATTACAACTTCATGCAGTCAGCGTCTTTTATATAAGTGTGTGATAGTTTCTGTTTTATTCAATGATCTGTGGCCACTATGGCCCCATATGTTTTTTCTATATTAAAGGTGCACGCATAAAAAAAAATTGTTAAGGCTATTGTATAGATTTCATAATTGAACGTTCATCCTTTTAGATTGATGCATAAGATGAATAAGGCCTAATGGCAAATGTAAATTGCCCATGTAAAAACACGCTTATTATGGAAATGTCACTGAACAAATATGTTTCTCAAATACACCTGAATGACTGTTTGGTTAATGTTTGCAATATTAAAAACTAATAATAGACCAGAGTAGAGGAAGGAAAAGATTGAGATTGAAAGGCACATTTATTGTCTTGTGCAGTTATAAAATAAAATGAGCCTTCAGGTGCATTTATTTTATATTTGACAAGACAACATTTCATCTCAACTTTGCTCAGCTCTGCTAACAATGTCTGCAAGTGGCGAGTCAGGATTACCTGGATGAATTTGAAGATGGCAAAAGCCGGCGCACTCTGCTCAGCATAAACATGGCCCAATATGCTGTACAGTTGTGTGTTGAAACAGCTGTCGCCGAGTCCAAGCAAGAAGCTACACAGCATGGCAATGGACACACTAACAAAGAAAATACATTCGATGTTTATCATAAACAGAAATATGACCGGAATTCTCCAGAAAATCAACAAAATTATGAGAAATAAAGTACCTTGGAGTTAGATAAGGGTTGTTTTGAGTGCTGGTTTTTAACACGACAGGAGCATCGTCTGGGATGTTGAGGAAGATCAAATAGAAGGCGATGAAATGGACGACCATCCCCAAAAACACCACAGACGTCCGCCTGAAGCGATTGTTCTTGCACAACAATCCAAAAAAGCCGCCACCTGATGAGAAAGTGTACATCTTACATCTCTGCCACATGAATTCAGTTGCTGTCGGACGCAGCGCTTCAGTGACAGCAAATCAACTGAAGCAGCCGTGAATTAGAGGGCCATAAACTTACCCACTATCTCTCCAACGCCTACCACAATTCCAGAGATCCCAATCAAGCCTTTAGCTGCCGCTCCAAACTGCGTAGTCGCCCCGATGCACGTTCCATACACTCCACTGTAAAAAGATAGCTCCAGACCTGGAGAACAAGGGGCACACGCTGTTGCTCTGAGCCTTTTTGGAGGCCAACACATCTGAGAGACTTGGTGTTGAGCATTCTCCATTCTACTTACCACTGTATGCCATGCAGGTGCTCAGCAGCAGTATAGTTTTGCTCTTTAGAAGCTGTAGGATTGTTTCTGAGGAGGAAAAGAAACAATACACTATTTTAAATTGCTGATAAATAAAGGACCCCTATACACTTGGCACTACTATGCCTCATTAACATCTGGGTTGAGCTTTTACAGATAAAAAAAAGCAGACATTAAGGCCCCATTTTTATGTGACAATTAAATTTCAAAGCAGATAGAAGATGTGTAAACATTCTGTCTCGATGAGTCGCCAAGCCACATTTAAACACGTGTAAAAACACCTGAGAAACAATTTATCTTCGGTGGTTTGGGACATTGAGATAAAAATCGGACTAGAGTTGTGTTTATTTATGGCTTGAGCCCCCTCTCTAGGTAAAATCTAGATCCGTCTTTGACAAAACTGAGACCTTAATGGCAGGTATGAAGAGGTCTACATGCACCCAAGATACACTGAAGAAGAAGAGAAGAGCAATCTGATCACCCAACAACTTCAGGCTGCTTTCAAAGTAAGTGCAAGTGCAGCGGCGTTTCCAGTTGACAAACGGCAAAATCTGAAATAAACACTTGCGCTACCAGTTTGTGTGTAGTCAACTGTAATTCCAGAAGATTTCTTTTATCCTCATTAAATTGACTCTGACTGAAGAAGAAAATGCATGTGATTGCTTGTTACCTTACCGGTAACAGCAAAGAAATCTGAGAACTAGCGGTTACCTGCAGTATGCAAAATAACCACGGCAGGTTTAGAAGTAAAAGGAAAACACATCTTGCTGTGTAAACTCCCTAGTGCCTATTTCAGTTTTTGCATTAACTGTGTGAAGAGTTTTCCCTTAGCTGATGCACATTTACGTGTTGCAAGGAAAAGAGCAGTCCCACTTCTATATGTATTTTAAAAGCATGTAATGTAGATAAACCATATATGGAGATATATAACAAGATGCATGTTGATGAAAGGTGTAAAGGAGGCTAAATATTAGGCTAAATCCCACAGTATATTATATTATACAAAATAGGCAATATACACTTTAGTGTGTTATTCCAACTTACTGAATTCTGACTTGGCATCTTTTACTGCAGTGTTCGCTCTTTGCTTATACCTACACACAACACAAAATAAATGAATTATATGCTTTGCAACACTGAAATCCTTCAAAATCCTTAAAAAATATGCTGCAGACAAAACGATGCTATAGCTTCCTTCAGGTGAAGAATTGGAGAAATAATTTACAAGACTTTAGCTGCATACAGATTACAAGACTTCCGTAAAATCCTAACAGACTGCAAAACAGAGTGGATTTCACAGTAAGTGATGGGTCTCTGCAGAATTCCTTGTTATGCTGTCAGAAAGGTGTGCACACTGTGTACCGAGGCAACAAGAGAGGATCACACATTAAATGCCTGCATCTAGGAGATAACCAACACAGCCTCCAAACACACACACAACTGCATTACCACAAGACAATCAAAAACAGACAGAAAGGAGCTGCACTGTCAGTAATTATCAGGCTACATTTGCCATAATAAGAGATTTCTATATGATCATACAATTTCAGTCCCATCACGTTTCTGTCAAAGCTGATTTTCTTAGCGTTTAACTTTTTTGTGCACACTGAGTAGAAGATAATGTACTAACTACACAGACAAGACCGCATAGAGGTTAAAGCAGGCTGTGTATGTTCATGGAGGTAAGCTGAATGCCACAGTAGCCTACAAAACACTGTTACTGTCATTCATAGTCTTCGTAGTCAGATCTTATATTTATCTTTGCTTCATTATATGTTTTCCCATCTCAAATGATGGGAGTTCTTCAAACTTTCTTCAGAGATTCAAGTCATAACTGTCAAAAATGTTTGAAATAACGTTAGGGGCCCTTCCTAGACAGGCCGAGTCTTTAACCCCTCTCACACTCGAAGAGTCTCCCCAAAGCTTCTTGATTGCACTCCACTTGTTGAGAAGAGCTATGATTAGACTTGACTCTGTCAAAATTGCAATGATCTGTGAAAAATGGTCCATGTCATTTTTGTAAAGGATGAGAGTGGTTTAAAACCGCTGAAGAACTGCGGTGGCTAGTCATACTGCAAACCCTTGCAAAATCTGAAGCAGCTTATTTTGGAAAAAAGAAAAAAGAAAACTTGCTGTCAAAAAATCCCAATTTCCTGGATGGTTTGGTTAAAGCTGGCCACACTGGAGTGGAGAGGTCAAGTGCGTATTTTTGTTGACCTGTCATAATGTCAAGTCTAACATAGTTGGCTGTGTGCACAGCAACACACTCTAAAACGGTAAGCACTGATACATTTGTAATGCTAGAAGATATAAAGAGAGAACTGCTAGCCAGACAGCTGCACCGCCTCAGCACCCAGATGGGTTGCATGGATCTGTAACGCTCTTTAATAATACAGTTATTTACTTCTACACTCAGGCAGGTTCTTACCCTCCGCGTGCCTTTTTCACAGGGGTTCAGTAATACACACCTTCTGAGCAACACCTCCGAGACTACAGAGAGAAACATGTCATTATAAAGGAGGATATTCATTTACATCGTGTGAGCTGAGAGCAAAGACTGCCCTTCCTCTTCAGAGAGCAGCTCCTCTTGCTGATGGGTCTTTCTCAGCACCAGGAAGCTTAGTGTGCCGAGTACAGAGGTAACCAACAGAGACGTAAAAATGTTTTTCCTGCTCCTGTCTGAGAGAGAAAGATTAAAATAAACCGTGAATAATAAGGGAGGCTACAGCATATTCAGCATAAGCAATCACTCATAAAAATCCCTTTATATTTTGCTTTCAACATCATGCTACATTTGCTATTATAATCATTACAATACTTATTCAGTTTAGCCCTACCTGATATTTCTGTGCTTCCATTCCAATCAAAATAAATGTAAAGATTGCCGAACAACATGCTGTAAATGAAATTAATTTATATAAATCAAATGAGTAAATGATAGACATGATATGAACACAAATTAAAAGAGCAATTCACCTAACAAAGCTAACACACTGCTGTTGTGGTAAAAACCTTGCATCTCCAATACGCCAGCTTTCCAATAACTAAGAAAAGCAGCCTTGTTTTTAGCTTGACCACCATGCTTTTTTGAGTTTATCTGATTGTTTTCATTTGTCAAGGTTTCATAGGCCCAAAGGCTGTAGAATTCTCTCAACCCATAAAGGAACATCTAATCCTGCAATTAATTTTAAAATATGAAAATAACCAAAATTGGAGTTACAAGGTTTTCACCCCACAGCGACTCTCTCACATGTCTCACAACTCCGACCGACCCTAAAGGGCTAAACAAGTTAACATGTCGTCCCTCACAAATGATGCAGGCACTCTTCCAATCAGTGACAAGATGCACCATCCCTCCAAGTTTCATCAAAATCGGGAGTGGTGGTGTAGCAGTTATGTTTTAACTTAATTATAGCGCCCCCATCAGGCCAATCAGTATTTTTTTACACACCAGAGCACAGTGCCAAATTGTGACATCCCTCTCCATGTTTCATCAAATCAGACCAGTTGCGTCCTTGAAATGACATTTGAGTTAAAAATTTGGACCTTTAACTATAGCGCCATCATTAGGCCAATCAGTGTAATTTGTAAGAATAGCATGGCTTTGTGTAGCAAGTTTCATGTCAATTGGACTCATGGTGCAGGAGTTAGGCCTTTTAATGGTTACAATTTTGAGATATCATGTTTGATGGAGTGCCGGACGAACGGACAGACTAATGGACGGACAGACAAATGGACGGACGGCCGATTCCACAGTCCCACCCCCAAACTCGCACACACACCCCTGCATGGGGGACGACGAGGCCTGTGGACTGTGCTCATCACTTGCTTGGCTCGACCCTCCTGAGTGAAACACCGACTTCATAAAGCTGCAGTCATCTGCATTTCTGCCTCCCAGACTCTTCATCCTTCTGGTTTTTTTTTCTGGCTGTTTATTTGCCTTTTATGGGTAACGACGCAGTCCTGGAAAGCGCTGTGATCTATTTCTGTCTTTAATTACATTTCACCTAAACTAAACAATGTAAATGAGCAATTAGCCTGACCCGCAGCCTCATTGTGGGATAATGGGGGTTATTCATAAAAGACAACGGTAGCTGCATTCCGTCACGCCGGATCTGCGGCCTGTACAGAACTGATTCATAAGTTTACCATGGCGGAGATTACCGTGGCGGAGTCAGATTAGCATTGCCCTATTGTGAGCTTTGGCGCAGGTGGCAGCCTGTGTAATTATTATACTAATTCAATTTGCATATTTTTAACAAATATCATTGGTTGTCCAAGCCCGTGTGCGAGTGCTGTGGGCCAAATCCGAGAGATGACAGAGCACCAAAGCCAAAGTTGTCACCTGCACAACTCCCCGTTTTAAGACGGGGTGGAAAATTTTCACGTTTTCGCAAAAGACGCCATGACACACTGACACCCTATGACACCTTGTAGCACAATTTGTTGAAACATTTGTTAAATTAAAACATAATATCCTGTCAGACTAAAAATACGGAGGAGGCGGTATTTTGGCGGCTGCAGTGTAATTTTATCTTTGAAATATGCAAATGACGGTCTCAGTCTTTAACGTGAGAGTTTTATGCATAGCCCGTAACGGTGGGAAGATATCATGTACGCCATTCACACAGCTATTCTAAATCGTATAGGAGAGTGAATTGGAATGAGGATTTATAGAAACTCAAATCAAAACAAAACACTTCAGCTGAATTCACTGAGGCTGTAGTGGAATCCTTCTGGGGGAATCAAATATATCCAGGGGAAAATAAGTATTCGAAAGCATTATGGGTGAAACTATCCTTTAAATTGTTCAATGAAATAATAACAAAACCTGAGTACCATCCATACATGTCTGAGTGTGTCAGTAGATCCATACCTGCACTGTAGGAGCGCCCAGAACAGTCCGGTGTTCCTGTTGATGGTGGAAGCCTCCGAGTTTTCCACCAAGAAGTGTCCTTGAGCTGTCCAGAGCACTGTGGGAAGGAGAGGGGAGAGGGAGAGCGGTCATTTGTAGGGGGAAAAAAAATTAACTCGTCAGTTAATTGCCCACATGAAGTGAAAAATTACCTTTTCAGTAAGTAATGTATCTAACCATACAGTAGCCCAGGGAGATGATAAAGAGTCATCAAACTTCACACTTAAAAACGTTCATTTTTCTTCATTTTTTCCCTGTAAATGCTCAGTGGAGGGTGGCTCGCTCAGTATTTTCATTGACATCGCTTAACAGGCTTGAGGTGCTGCACGCTATTCCCAATAATAGCTCCTAACCCATTTAAGCTCTTATTTGGGATAAACTGTTTATATGCATCGTCACATCCCCATCATGATTATCCCCGTATTTATGATTAAAACAGCATTTTGGATATTAATATGGAAACTGAGCTTGCACAGACTGCAATAACCAAGAGGAACCAAGTTGAGGTATTTACATGTATCCTGGATAATGTTAATGTTCCAGGTATCTTATTCAAATTTCTCATGATAAGGATATGCAGATTATTGTAAATGGGATGTGATGTGTGCCAACTCAAAAACTGGATACCTGAGTATTCTGAATAACAATCTGCATATACACCAACTCAGTAAGAAAAAACCTACAGATGGCCCTGTTAAGTTACTAAGCATTTAATATGTCATTCATAACATTATAAGCCAGGTTTAGGTTCACTGGGTCATACAGTAGAAGAGAGTCATGTTGAATGGCCACAGTCCAACTACATTTTTGTAGTTGGACTATCGAAAGAGAAATATCTTAAATTACTGCACTCCAACTTTGGGAGGTTGAATGGCATTCTTAGCTTTCGCTGTATAGGCTGCATGTTTGTCTGCAGCTGAGACAGAATAAGTAATAAGTATACCAACAATAACAACAATAACACTATAACCCCCTCACCCCCAACTCCCTTTACACCCCCTGAGAATATCTGGAAGTGTCCTATAAAGTTACTGACCACTGTCTTTTAGTATGTGCATGCTGCTGCAAACTGACAATAATTGTTACAGGAGTAGCCTTAATATTTTTGTAAATAAGAATGGGGAAAACTTCACATTCCCATGTGGGAAAAACTTACTGGCTGCTCCTATGCCGATGAGTAGAGAGGTGAAGTAAAAGGACCATGTTGCTGGGATGATGAACACGGCTATGTAACCACTACAAGATAAAAGGCATGAAGAACGGTTATGAGCAACATGACAACTTTGGCAACAAATGCACTTAACAGTACATTGGAAAAAAAATGTTTACCTGTAAAGTATACCACTCAAAAACATGGTAATCTGTGGTCCAATTACTGCAACAACTGTTGGTGCAAGTAAATTTGAGAAGGAAAAAACTCCATAGATGATCCCAAGACTGTCCAGGAGGCAAAACAGAAAACACTGATCAGTACAGTACAACAGTGGTTCTCAACGTGGGGTCCGGGGACCACCAGGGGTCCTTGAGGGGATTCCAGGGGGTCCCCAGCAAATTGATCAATTGTTAAACTTAAGCATTATTTCATTTACAATAAATTACACAATTAGATAATGTAGAAGAATGACTATTTTGGTCATAGTTTCACTGTTATATCTCAGATAGTCTTGGAATTCTGGACAAAATCATATCTAACAATAAAAATATTCTCTGATTTGTGTCCGAGAGACAAAATCTCATCAAATGGGGGTCTGTGGCTCTAATGTGGACTAAATTTAGGGTCCTTGATAATAAGTTGGGAATCACTGCAGTAGGCTACTTACTCCATTTTCACTTTAAAGTCACTTCTTTTGTAAATAAATAAATAACAGCAACTTTCTCCATCCTCCAACAATGATGTGAACCAGACTGACTTACCTGTGGTAGCCACTTCCAGTGAAAGTATCATTGTCCAGGCTTTTAACCACGGTTTGCTGAGAATAATTAAAAAAAAAAAAAAAAGAAGAAGAAAACGTGAAACGTATGGTTAGACTAGACAAAATGGGGTCGTAATTATGTCTTTCGTCCAGCAGGATAATTTCTTTGACCGTTGAAGAAAATTAGAAACACGAGATGCGCCTGACACACAACTCTCTGACTGGCCTGCTGCCTGCTGCCCATGAGACACACATAATGCCTAAAAAAATAATTAAAAAAAACAACAACATTTCACCTATGCTTCAGACTATCTTTATATACAAGAAAAGTACTTGTAGTATTTGTACAGGTAGATGATATTCATTTGAAACTGCCATGACACATTTTGTATAGGCCTATAGCTAGATATTTGTTGTCAACAGACTGGGAGAAAATGTATTTCCAGTGTCCAAAATATATTTCAAATTCATGTCATATACGTGTAAAAATATATTTATGGCCAGTTTGTGTGTGTTGTAGAAACATACTGTATCTCCCAACATATAACGTTAGCCTATTCTGTGGGTGGAGCATGGGTTTATGCTACAGCCTCTGAATGGGTTTTATGGAAGTGAGAGTCAGGAAATCTGCTCCATCCTTGAAGGTAAATTCAAGTTAAAAAAAAAAAAAACAACTAAAAAAACATGAAAACCAGTAAAACTCTTCTCTCGTGCAGACTGTCTGGAAACGAGCCTCTGAGGCAACACGTCAAACAAACTCATACAGACATGGCGAAACATACGAAACAATGTTTTTTAGATGACGACAAACTTGATAACCGACATGAATTATTGAAGAGAAAGTTTGTTATGACTTACTTCGATGTTGCCGCAGGTGGTGAAGGCGGTGAAAATTAACAGAAAGCCCACACCTAGAATCACAACGTTGAAAGTCCTTCTGTCTGCCATGGTGTTTTGTTTTCTCTGTTTAGGACGTCCTAGCAAAACATTTTAGCTTCACTGCCACTAATAACGTCGCGCTGTCGTCTCATCTGACCTGTAGGAGACTCCCATACGGACGGTGTCTTCATTCAAGACTCAGATAAAGCCTTTTTTTTTTTGACAAATACACGCGTGAATAAAGTTCTACTTACTAACTGGTTAGTTACAGGTTACTACAGTAGAGAAGATGTGGGATGGGAAGACTGAAACTGGAGCAGACAGATTCAAACAGTGCAGCACTGTTACAACGCTTCCCTTCTGATTTATACCAGGCATGCATGACAACTTGTGACTTTAATTAAAAGCAAGTTGTGTCTTCTTCTTCTTCGTCTCCTTCTATTTCCACTTCTCCCTCTTCTTCTTCTTCTTCGTCGCCGTCTACTACTACTTGCGCAATTTACACGAATTTAGGCGTTGCTGCCTTCCAGAGGTAACCGAGAGGAACAAACGCCTGTATTCCCCCCAAAAAACAAACTACTATTTATTTCCCAGTCATGTGTTTTGACTACGGGCCTGCTAAAACCTTATGCCTTCACGTGAATCCACTAAACTCAAAGCACGTCAACTAAAATTCACTGTCATGATATTATTACCCTGACTTTTGCTTTTTTTGAAGTAAATTTTCCTCATCAAATGCACACACCATCAAATGCAGTGGCCCCCAAAGTGGGGTCCGGGGACCCCCCAGGGTCCTTGAGAGCTTTCCAGGGGGTCCCCAGGAAAATGAGTTTAATTTCACTATTATCTCATATATTTGAAGTTTACGGTGAGAGAATGATGAGTGTGCAGCTCTGTTCAGAGGTTTGTTATCTCCCTATACCTACAGTATAGTCAGTTGTCCACTTCTGTACCAAATCGTATCCAACAACAAAGATGATCTCAGATGTAGTTGCGCAGACACAATGTTATCAGATGGGGGGTCTAGGGTCTAATGTGTAGGATATACATTGACATGAAAAAGTCTGAGAACCACTGATTTAATGACAAAAAAAAAAAGGGATGGCAATAATAATAGTAATAAACTTTATTTCTATGGCAGTTTTCTTACATAAAGTACAAAGTGCTTCACAATAAAAAAGAATAAAAACATATACAGGGCATACATAGAAGACATATATAGGGAAAGTTTCAAGATGCAGCAACTATGGACAAATGATGTAATTTGAAAGGAAAACAAGATGGGGGAAAAAAAAACATCAAACAGCAAGTTGATTAAAGTGAGTGGTGATTTTTTGACTTGAGGATGGTTTGCACAATATTATAATGATCTTGGTGTGTTGGTTGTAATTATTTAAAGCCACTTTAGGTGAGTCTGGCGGACAGAGGGACTTTTAATGTTTTGGAATTTCTGTTAATTTTCACCACCTTCACCACCTGTGGCAACACTGAAGTAAGTCATAACAAGCTTTCTGTTCAATAATTAATCTTTATTACTGAGTGGGTAGAGTTTATTGTCATCTAAAATATGTTTCACCAGCCTGTATGAATTTATTTGACGTGTTGTCTTAGAGGTTCGTTTTCAGACAGCCTACAGAAGAGAAGAGGTTTAGTGTTTTTCATGTTTTTACTTGAGTTGACCTTTATGGATGGAGCAGATTTCCTGACCGTCCCATAAAACCAATTCAAAAGCTACAGTAGAATCCCATTGCTTCAGTTCCCAGTATGAGCATTCTGGGGAAGTTTGTTTCAAGCACAATCCATCCATGATGTGGACGATTTGGAAAGATGGAAAGTTTGTATGGAATATTAAAAACCGCAGCATGAAGCAGGGTCAGTACAGTGACCATGAAGGATCAAGGAGGGGAAAGATGCCAAAGAGCAACAAAGGAGCTGTTGTTTGCTGAAATAGTGAAGAGAACTGGAGATAGTTCTGAGATTTAGGTTATTATGGCTGAATGAAGCAAGATTCCCTCAATGTATGTAATGTAATGGTCATAAATTGTACTATGGAAGTTGAAACAAATTTAGACAAAAAAAAGATGATTTCTAATGCTGCACAAGATGATTTTCAGAGGATGGTTTATGCCATCTCAGACTCGAGCCTTAGTAATATAATAGGTTTGTATAAAGGGGTGAAAATTGAGAGAGAGGGTTAAAATTTCAGTTTGACGGACTTCATACGTGAAAATTTAGTTGGATTTATTTCGCAAAATCCAATAGTTGGCGATAATGCAAAAGTTTAGGGCCCAATCGCCATAAAATATAAAAGAAGAAGACAAACAGCCAATGAGCGAACTGCCACCTCTTGAGGTCTGCCCTCTTTCTTTGCCACAACCAGAGAGTACTATAGCGAAGCGAGAGAGTAAACTAGCACTCACTACGGTCTTTGCTGAAATTCCCGTATGTAGATCAGACCGCTTGTGTTACGACTGAGATTCAAATTGATTGTCAGGTAATTAATTCTTTTTTGACGCCAGGCTTATTTGATCACGTTATCTTAACAAAGTATTAGATTTCTTGGTAAGCTACTGATTGCATACCAAAAATGGAAATGGTCGCAAAGTTAGCCGAAAAAATAACTTTCTTTGCAGTTGTTCCCGTTTCGCACATGCGCAATGCGACAACGTCGCATTTCTACTTACTGGCTAACTAAAACGAGCAAATGTCTTAAAGTTGTCTCGATGACTAGCAATATTACGTTTCATTTATGGCCCGTCTCTCAGATAAAAACTGGCAATATTTGTTTGTTGTTTCTCCTGTTGTTGTATGTAAATGTACGCATGAGCGAGATCTTAGTTCTAGCCGACTCATGCTTCCTGAACATGAGTATCCCATCCTTCTCTTTTATATTATCTTTGCCACAACCTAACGTTACAACCAGATTGTACACAATCATCATGGCGACCCAGGATGGTGGGTATTGAGAAAATATAGTTGTATTTCCTTCCTAACTATCGTTACATTGCGCGTAAACACTTTTAATGAAGTAACCCATGTTGTTAATTGACATGTCAATATAATACGCCATTAATGTGGTGTAAGTCAAATTCACATTTGTCCGTAATATTTAAATGTTCAGCCGTGTTGTAACGTTAACGTTAACGCATGCTAACATCAGTTAGCAAGATAGCTAGAAAATATAAGATTCGTTTCTTTTCTCAGGCCGCGCCGTAGTGCATCCCAGCACACCTATCCTGAAATGTGATAGATACTGGCCAGTGCAAGTTCAATCTTAACATTATGATTACTGTCTGTATGTCAAGCAGTTGTTTTAATAGTCCTTCGCTTTATGTCTAATAGCTAACTAACGTTTGGTAGCTGGGCTGGCTAGTTATTGGTTCGGACATGTGACGTTATTTTGCCCTTATCATCGAAAATGAACAAACCTTAAGCTAACGTTATATTGGAGATTCGTGTAGCAACCGACAGCACAGCGTTTTTGCTTTTAGCATTATGTCAGCATTTTCCTGAATTGCCGATTTCGGGTTAGTTACCCAAGATTTGTCCTCATTATTCATCACTAACGTAGCTAATCAATGTTAGCTTTGTTGGAGACCAAAGTTAGCTGCTTTAACCAATGTCAGGTTTAACTTGTTTAACTTTAGCTGTTAATTAGCTAATATGAATAGGTTATGAACGGACCTTGCCAAAGACGAACTAGCAAGCTACGTTGCATTACAGCTTGGTTTATCAACATTGTGTCAGATTCTGGGAGCGGATATAATGTTAGCTAACGTTAACTAGTTAACGCTGCAAACTGGACCAGATCATTTTCTAATCTGCCACACAAAGCGAAGAGTTTAGTGACGTTGGCCAGTTACGTTAGCGCAGACCAGAGGTGACTTCCTGGTATATCTTGGGAAACTACCGGAGATACCATGGACATTTGATAGTGCTGCCATGAAAGGGTGCATGAGATTCATAAAGTTGACATATTATACATAATATGATTTTCAGTGAACTTGTTTTTTACATGAGTTAAATGTCTTTTACTGAGATTCGTTAAGCATTGCATTTGACAACATAATCAAATATATTATGGCAATGAAAAAATGGCAAAAATACTCTTTATATCTGGAGCTGTAGTCCAGAGTCCGACACAGCCTGGTATAAACTAAGACTGGGTCTAGTTGTGACTCAGCCAACAGCAATAACAAAGAGGTGGCTGTGTCCAAGTCCTGTAGAAAGTATTAGTTGAGACCAAAACCTCAATAGTAAGGAAATCTTTCAAAATTGTTATGATTCCAATACTCAGCAAACTATTGCAGCACATTATGCCAACGGCTAAATGTAGACTGATCTGCCTTCTGTTTGTCATGATTTTTTATGATGTATTTGCCTTGGTTTCAGGCAGAAATGGGAACCCCAAGTCAGATGTCTGAGCAAAAGTCTAGGATGAATTGTCAGAGGCTTAGACAAGATCAAGACTTACAATAGTGCGGTCTCCACAGTAGTTACATGACCAGACCCAAGTATACAGCACTGTTTCTGTTCATTCTGATTTTTAAGAATTACTCTATCGGTATCAGAATAGGTTTGCTATCATTATCCATCTATCTAGCTTAAAGTCATAGGGAAATGTCATTTTGATGGTGTCTTGCTTCTGTAATTCAATGTATTTTCAGTGAAAACCAGATGCTGCGGCAGGAAACATTGCTGGGAGGCACTGTTCATTGCATACACGTATCACCATCAGGTGTCAGCTCTTTAGTGAACACTCTCAAGTCATTTGACCCTGCCACACTGGCTGTGTACTGTTTTATCTGACAGCCGCCTCCCAAGAGCGTCCAGCATTAGAACTTGCCAAGGTCCAATTCTGATCTGACTGGTGCTAGCGCTCAATCTGCTCTGAAATGAAATAACCTACAACACATTACTCCTAGTAGCCTATTATACAATTGTTGTAACCCATATCCTATATTGGCATCCATCCATGGAGATGTGGTGATTCGATTCAAGTCCTAAAATGGTAATAACAAAGGCATTTCTTTCTATGGGGCCTAAGTTTCACTGTTGGGATCCCTCTTCCTTTTATAGCCCACTTCCTGCCTGTTGTCTTGGCATTCTAGGCTAAGATCATTTCTAAAAATGTCTCAGACTGGAACCACTGCACATAGGTTATTCAGCTGTCATTTGTATTTGATTGATTTTTAAAGACAGAAGAAGTCACAGGTTATGGGACTGACAGAACAATATATTTAGTTAAAGGTTTTGGGTAAGTAACTAGCTTAGCTAAATGTTTCATAATGTGTAGCTTACATACGTAAGAGTATATGTATTCAAATGCATTCAAACAGTATTACACATGCATAATGGATAGAGAATAGCAGATCGCATTAGAAAAATGGATAAGATCCTCTAGTAACATAAGTTAAAGTTGGTGTATTCTGTGTAGGAAGTACAGCATCACAGTCACAATGCTAATGGCCTGTCTTTGGTGTAATGTTAGGGTGATATTGACATTCATATTGATGTAAACTTGGGCTACACCATTATGAGAGCTACCAGCGTAGCACTCAGCAGCTGCATGGAATTTCATGTAATAGATCTAAAACTTTTTTTATGCTTTTTCAGGAAGTGAAGAAGTCATAATGGAAACCGAGGCAAAGCCAAAAGAAGCTGAAGCTGAACCACTATGTGAAAATGCCGAAAAAGGCGACCCAGGAAATGTGTCTGACGCAGATGGGGGAATCGCCACAACTCAGGACTCTAGTATTAGCAATGGAGATGATGCAGATGATAAGCAGGAGATGGTGGATCTGAAGATTATCTGGAACAAGATTAAATATGACCTGAAAATTCCCATTGATAGCACCGGAGCCAAACTGAAAGACAGCATCCACTCACTCACTGGTAAGTGCAGCCAATAGTTCAAACCTCCTCAATCTAAATAGCCTAGTGGTTGTTATTAATTACCCAGGCAAAAGACTTGGACCCAATGCCAGTTTCTCTCCTGTTATTAGGTCTTCCACCGGCAATGCAGAAAGTGATGTACAAGGGATTACTTCCAGAGGACAAGACGCTACGTGAAATTAAGATTACAAATGGTGCAAAAATAATGGTGGTAGGATCTACAATAAATGATGTATTAGCTGTGAATACACCCAAAGAGGCAATTCAGCAGGAAGTCAAAGCTGAAGAAAACAAAAAAGAGCCTTTATGCAGGCAAAAGGTAAGGTTTATTAAATTTACACAGAATACAATAAAATATTTATGGGATTTTTGAAGTTGTGATGTTGAACCTGCACTGTTGTTTCAGCAACACAGGAAAGTCTTGGACAAAGGTAAACCAGACGACATAATGACAGCTGTTAAAGGAACAAAGGTGAGAGGAAAAATTATTATTATTTGTTTATGTTTTGTAATGACTGCCAAAGCAGCACAAAGCTGTTATCACAAATGTGTTGACTCTGCTGAACCTAGTATTGGACACAGTGACTAACGAATGACTACCAAGAGCTTTCTCATTTGTCGAACAGGAACGTTTACCAACAGTGCCTTTATCCGGAATGTTTAACAAATCCGGGGGAAAAGTTAGACTCACTTTCAAACTGGAGCAAGATCAGTTGTGGATTGGAACAAAGGGTGAGATGATGGCCGGCCTCAATTTGCTGAACTCACTGCAAGTACAAAGATGCTGATATAAAATTCTCTTCATCTTTGTGTATTCTCCTCTACAGAGAGAACGGAGAAAGTCCCAATGGGCTCCATAAAAAACGTAGTGACTGAACCCATTGAAGGCCATGAGGACTATCACATGATGGTAACTTTTCTTGCTGCTAACTGCATGTCAAAGTTATCACTTTTTTTATGAAAAATCAAAACACCCACTGCATTCAAACCAACTACAAGTATTCAGATTGGTTAAGTCACTAAGCAAAATGAAGCCAGTTGAGCATTTGAAAATGAAGTTCATATGATAATGTGTTGCTGATGAACAGACCAGGGGTCCAGGTGTGGTTGTTCACATTCAGTACACTCAACAAAATTTATACTCAGTTGTGCTTTGTCTATAAATTGCCATTGTGCAAGTAAATAGCAGGGAGTCGTTCACAAAGGTCACAGTTTGGTATGCATCATGGTGATGGAGTCATGGTTCGCTATGTTTTTGCTATGGGGAGAGACATCAGTTTTTATGTATTGTGTAAAATGGCAAAGTTATCTAACAATTTTTAAAATTTCATTTTCAATGAGATAGAGGTGTTGTGAAATTATGTAGTTTCTATTATGTGTTATAAAAGCATTGATATAACGTTCATACAATTTTAGGAGAGTGATTCAAAGCTCAATTCAGAATGGTATCGTTTGAATAATTAAGTCCTATTTGAACTGGATTAGTTTTACTGGAGGAGGTCCTATAATTATCACCAACAGCATCTGTAATTTGTATCCAGTACACTGATGCCACGTCCAGAGCCTATTTTCACTCAAGTTTACACTTGCGCTAGCTGAGGTTCACTAACGTTGCTTGTTTGATGTTTTGTTTGTTTCATGACACAGATTAGGAATACATTTTTCCTGTCATAAAAATACTTCTTTTTTTTTAAATGTCTAGTAGGTGAAAGTGAAAGTAATCTGACATTTTTTCTATTGTATTCTATTCACCCCCGGCAGACCTAGCATTGCAGTCAATTCAATTGCAGTCAAGTCAGTTCTTTTCTGTGGTGTATAACCACTGAAAATACATGTGAACCAAGCTCACTTAACACGTCACTTTCCTCAGTTTGTGACGGCCCACAAGTGATTAGTCAGGCGTTCGCAGCACTAGGCATGATTAAACTAAAAGTGAATCCTGTTCATGTGCGTCCCAAACAGAGCGTGGCACAGCTATCTCTTTCATTGCAGTGACAAGTGGCCAACTGTACAGAAACTGTTTGCTGTGATTCTTAATAGTAGGAATAATGTGTCACTGCAGCACTACAATGCTGTTTGACGTCACTGTCTAGGCAAACATTTTATCAGTGATAAGCACTCTCAGCAGCAAAATGGAGTACTTCAGAAGGTTTTTGGCTGTATAAGGTCTTGGAATGTCTTAACTATTTCAACTTTAAATAAGAAGAGTGAAGTTAAAGAATTTATTTTAAAATTACTTTTGAAAAGCCATTTTATGTAGCCTAGTATGGTCTTTGCCGAAATAGTTAGGTTGCACCGAAATGGGGGGACCATGTGTGTTTTAAAAAAAAAAAAAAAATACATGAAAAAAAGCTATAGTTCAGTCAGCCTCAAAACAGTTAAGTCAATATGGCTATAAATATAAAAACCCTTAAATGTATTATGTTCCAAAAACATATGATTCTCAAGATTTACAGACAGCAGTATTGCTGAATATGAGGCTTATCAATCACTTAAATTAATGATCAAAGTGACATCAGCAAAAATTCCAGGAAAGCCATTATTGTAACATTAATTTACACATTACAAAATACATTTAGGGTTGCTAAAGTGGGCTATAATATGATACAGTATATCTAATTAAGGTCTCTGGTTGCTTGGTACCATAGCAAACATGAGATGAGTAAAATGATAACATCCTGAAATACAAGATGCAATCCTGCATGTACAACTGACATTTTATTAATGTACATCGTATAAGTATCACATTATTAAAATATTATCATTTAATGTATTGGGGAATTACTTGCATCATCAGGGCTTTGAAATTATTTAGTATAGATGTATATACAGTATATATATACATATATTGTTGTTGTTGGTTCTGCAATTTTTCCTCTAAATTGTCTTACAATTACAATTGTCTTAACTGGCTTAACATTAAATGATTTTAAACTGTTTAAAATGTAACTTGTTAATACCCGCGGATGCCCTGTGTGTTTGATTCACATTTAACACCTATGTTGTTTTTTATAGACTTATATTTTCTAGAACTGTTAACAGCTGTGTGACCATTTGATGTTCTTACCCGTGTTTCACTTTTGTAGGCATTTCAGCTGGGTCCGACAGAAGCTTCTCAATATTGGGTCTACTGGGTGCCTGCACAGTTTGTCGATGCAATCAAAGACACAGTCCTTGGAAAATGGCAGTATTTCTAATGTGCCTCTATTTTTGACAATGACGAACTGGGATTGAGAAGAGGAGCCGATGAAAAATGAAACTGGAGACAACAGTGAGGCTTAAGGAACTTCTTGGAATATGTTAGAAGGAAACTGAAGGATGCCTGTGGACTAATCATATTCTTTTTAGGTTAAAAGTGCACTATGTGGCAGCATCACATCTCTCAGCCCAGTTGATCATTCAAGGTTTTCAGCAAATGCAAGGGAAAACAATGAAACAATTGTACAGAAATTGCTAACACTTTTCCTCAGTTATTCTTAAAGAAATAAAACTTATTTAAGGAAATGAATGCACTAGGGCATTTTTTGTTTGTCTTGTCTGTTCACTGTAAAATCCCCCCAAATGTTGTCAACGTTAATTTTAGCTCCATGTTGGTTCCCTAATTTTGGCTGAGTGAATATCATGATTTGAGGAACCCTGAAACATTTCTTGCTCATGACAATATCTTCATAAAATAGAAATATGCATAGCTGTTGATAAGAATGTATCTGATGAATCTTGTCTGTTGGAGTACCAGCACTTATTTTCATCAGTATTCTCAGAGGTTGTCTTCATAACAGGAAGATAAAAACAGGCAACTGGGAGCTGTCTAGATGTTGAAAACTTCAAACTAAGTGTAGGAAGTTAATTTCTGCATAGAGATCTGTTAAACACAAAGGTTATGCATCATAGTTGGGTTGGGCTCATTACTTGTGTCAGGAGAGGGCAGCACAACTTCCCCTTGCCATATCAGCTGCAATAATGCACTAATGGCTTTCTGCTGATGGAGCATGTTATCTCCTATTTTCGAACCACATTTTTCTTCTGCAAGACGAATATCCATAACCTAATGACAGCAGGCATTTAATCTGCTGAGAGGGGAAGTAAATATTTTTGAAAGGATAGTTCCACAGCTTAGAAATGGAGACCTATGCCAGTGATATTACACTTCATATTATATTATAATACACTACTAAATTGTGCGTGCCTTGGATCAATGTGCAGGTTAGTCCTAAAGTTGGTCTGTTTGGGATTTTTTTATTTTTGAGTAATCACTTATTGTTGGATAAGAAAACCAACCAATACCAATTTATCATCTTCCATTGTTTACTGCAAAAACCTTTACTCTTGAACCGATTTGATTCAGTATGCAAGATCCTGCACTGACACTTGGCATGCTGCTTCGTGGCTGAGATAATGGAAATAAGCCCCATTTTCTGCTTCACAAACCCAGATCAAACTATCACAATATGCCAACCTCTGATCTAACATTTAGAGGATATATCTAACACTATTGGCAGATCCATCGGCAGCCCATGGATCAAAACATCTCTACTGGAGTTAGACTGCAACACAGAGAAATGCTGAGTAAAATCTCTGGAATTGTATTGACCATAGACGCATTTAACACCTATTTCTATCACAAGCCTTATGGAGCTATTAATAACATGTTACCAGCATGAATAACCTGTTAGTGTTTGACATTTTACTGTATCAATTGCAGTCTCTTAGATGTTGACAGACGCTCCCATGATTTCCATATTGTTGAAGAAAACAAAAGTTTGGCCTATGTTGATTGCAAATTTCTCATAGGTGTAACTGTCTCTGTATCATCCCTTTTAGAATATCAGTCAAAAAAGTCATTTTCACTTAATGTTTTAAACAACCATTGCTTCCTATATATCTCATATATCTATGTGTTTGTCTTAATTTTCTGCCCAAATTTATATTTCTGGTTTTGAATTCATTTTACTTAAAGATTTTACATCTCGGCTTTTCTTATCAATATATCACTGTGAAATTAGAGGCATGACTTTGCCATTACAACAGTAGCCCCGATGATTTACCTCTGATTCATTTGGTCAAATTTGGGAGTCCTTGAGCTCATTTACCTTTAGCCATTACACATCACAAGCAAACATGCCAGTGAAGACCAGTCCACAGGAGATACAGAATATCTAGCACTGAATGCTGTTTTCACATTTCATTTGGCAGATAACATCCTGCATGGGACTTTTAAAGGGAGACACCACTCAAAAAATGTAAAAAAAAAAAAAAAAGTTGCATGCAGTGTCCTGCCCCTGACAATTGTTCATAAAGACGTTGACTAAAAAGACTATAGAACATGACAAAATGCAAATAGTTTTCAACTTCTTTGAAGCGACTGTATATGGCTTTTTGTCTCCCCTCTCTGTGATGGATTGGCATTATTTAATCCCCACCAAATAGGAGATAGATGAAAATGAACATCTAGAACATCATCTATGCAACCAATACTTCATCCAACCAAGCCTTTTGTTGAATAGGACCTTACAGTATTAAAGAACATATTTGGCATCAGTTGTTTTCTTGATAAACATGAAGTGAAGAAGTCTTCCTCCCCAGGGATTCAGAAGTTATTTCTACCGAAGAGTGTTGTATTTACAACCCAATTCTGGATTGCGCACCAGTTCTGTACCCCAGTTTTGCTCATTTTGTTGGAAGTAGATTAAAGATTAAAACAACAAGCTACAAAAGTGCTGTTGTAATAAAATGCTTTTTGCAACCAATTGTTTGGATAATGAAAGATGCTAAGTATGAAAGTTGATATGATAGTTGTTTAATATTTTTTTGTCAATTTGTTGGATTTTGCCACTGAAATATGAGTACATATATGTTTATATTATGAAACATTATTCAAACCAATTTGATAAGATTCACAGTCACACTTCTATTTAAAAAGTTCCCAGTTTAGCCACTGATGGTGGGAAATGAGACACTATGGTTTGTCTTACCCTGTCTTACCTCTGATCTATCTATCTATCTATCTATCTATCTATCTATCTATCTATCCATTTTTGTTTCTTGTTTGCTTTTGTTTGTTTCCCCCCTAACCCAAACAGCTTCAGTGGTTAAAACTGAAAGTAAACAGTATCTCTGATTGTTTACCAGAGGAATCTAATGCATTATGCATACTGTCACATTCTTACAGCTTCTAGTTGACAGGAGTAACATGTGATCCAGTCCCTTTATCTCTAACAGCTGATGTGTAAATAAACCTGCCCCCTCTGCCCACCATACATGCACACACACACACACACACACACACACACACCTCTGATTCAATTCCATTGGTGAGTTCCATGTTGCCCTTTACAGATATTTGGGTCAAATCCAGCCACAGGCTTTTTCTGCTGGACAATATACTGTATGTTTCAAAAACAGGTATGCCATCAGTCATTTTAACTAAATAATTCAGCAGTAAATAGTCCGCAAAAAACAAGAAAATATTTAATAGTATGAGTATTAGTAAATGTATCTGCTATCTGAGAGACCTTTCAATTTTCAGATACTCAAAAATATATGTGGTGGTTTTGTGAGTTCATCCTGAAAAGTATATCTGCAAATATGATTCATCAAAAGTACTGAATCATCTCAATCATAAATCAGACAATAATAAATGGATAGACAGTCGCTTCTAGCATCAATTGGTACAATACATTTGATACTAGCATCAAAACTAAATCAAAAGCTATGAATGTTTCAAGTCATCTAAGTACAACTTAGGGAGAACAAGAGGGCAGATGGAGAATGAGATTTGAGAGAATACTGTCATATATTTGATGTCATGTTAACATTTCTTTGTTGTAGCCTATTTGCTCTAGGTTTAATCAACTGTGTCTGCACAGGCACAGCCCATTATTATGCTCTTCATTAACTGATACTTCATTATATTTCTTTCCTTTTCTCATTTTTCTCAACTCACTGAAATAAACATGTCTTCCTCTAAGGATTCTAATGAAAATGTGGACATAAAAAAAAAATGTATTGATTTGAGCGCGTTGAAATTACATTTATGTAATGCATACTGTCATTTGATTAGTGACAGAGACAATCGGTGACACAACTATCGAGACAGTACAGTTAAATCTGTTCCTATTGCTGTGAACTCATGAAGATTGTATCTCTGATAAAAACTTGTTCTTACAGGAAATGAAGTGTCTTCACGGCTCAGTGTCCCGGACACACATCACACACCTTTGCTCCATCTCCCATCCCTCATGTCATTCTCAGTTCTATCCTGTCTAATAAAGCAGAAATGCCTTGGAACATAATATTAAAACATATGAGATCAAAATCAAGACTATCAGCTACTGAGTTTTGTAATAATTTGACTTTCATGTCCAACACTGTAGAGAAACATCAACGTTTTGTGGGCAGTCCCCTGATTTTACGTGAATATAAGGGACAAATACCCTTAAAACCAGTCATTAATCATCACTATTGATCACATGCCCCTTAAGTCTGAGAACTAACATTACCACATGACTGATATCTTCCTATTAGACACTTTACCGAGCTGAAATGCAGTCTGTTCTGTTGAATCTCTATGGATCTCAAAGGTATATCACTTTTACAGTGTGTGTGATACATGGATGGTTTACTAACAGTATTCAGGCTGGAGGGTCACATCCCAGCCCAAACCCCTCGCCCGTATCATCACACCTCAGACTGCAGCAGCGGGGTTCTTCATGGAGCTGCAGAGGAATTTTAAATGTAACCCCGCTGCGAAAGAAACGCCGAGGAATGGTGATGAGAAGGCAAAGGTTTTTCACCGGTACTCTGGCTTTTTTCACTGCAGGGCCTGCACAATGAGTCACGGATATAATTGTCCATTTAGCCTTACACTCTACATATTTTGGGGTATTTTTTAGGCTTTGCGGAAAACCTGAAGGGAAGATATCAACAGTTTACTCATGGATCACACATTTAGCTTTTTTGGTAAGTAAGGGGTTTGTGAGCAAAGCTGATGTGCGCCCTCTTTTGAAACACTTTGATTCCCACCTCTGGCTTTGTTTACACAGTGATTTAATGGATTGCAGGTATTGTTTTCTATTTGAAATACATTCTCTGACCTTTTTATACTGAGGACTGACAATGTGACAGCTAAACCGAAGTATGACACGTATTCTGAGGCTACAAAAGATTGTTCTACATTTATAATTATATTACAATTAAGTGCACCTATATTTTGAGTTACAGTTGGTTAAGAAAGTAATAGAAGTTTTTTTTTTCCATTTACAAGTTAATCTATTCAGTAACATGGTCAAATATATTGTTGATTCTAGGTTATGTAGGAAAACTTGATATTACTGATAAAAAAATAAAGCCTTCCAGAACTTTTCATGTTCTGACAAAAACAAACAACTTTATCTTAACCTCTTTTGTGTTCGATATTATTGAGAAACAAATGCATTACCATTAAAATCCACAGCTATGAGTGTTGATATAAAGTATTTTCCTATGCTGTTTTGGACAGTTTTGTGTGTTTGCAGACAGTACAGAAAAGTGTAGCCTACAGCAACTCACTGGCAATTTCTAAATTCACTACATCAGGGAGGCAAAGGCTCACAGAAACATTACTGGGATCTTCATGAGCATTTTCTGTCCCTGAATCAAATCGCCTTTAACGGTCATGCACTTGTCTGACAACACAAACAGAAAGATATGTCAATGTCAACACTTGTATCATGATGTACAGGTCACTGAAACTCAAAATAAGTGGTGACAAATCGAGTTAGAGAAGATGGAAAGCGGACTGGTGAAAACGAAACCCTCGCTTCCGGGTTGGAACTCCACCCCGGAAACGTTAAAGACACTTTTTTTTTTTTTACCCCAAACTTCCGTCAAAATAATGCGCGGGTAACGCAAACGGAGTCACTTCACTCAGGGAGGAGGAACCACAGCTTCGACAGACTCCAGCAGGGATCATGAATAACACAGAGAAAACAGCAGGGGAGAGAAAACGGCCGCCGCCCGTCAAACTCCTGTCCGGCCAGCTGAGAGAGGGGAGGCTCAGCGGGGACGAGTGTCTGGTCAGGGCCGGGCATGGTGGCTCCGTCCCGGTGTCCATGGTGTGGATGCAGGGGACTGTGCTGGAAGCCCAACTGGACCGCAACACCGTGCTGCTGCTGGACGAGACGGGCACCTTTGTTGTTCAGGGTGTCAACAACATTCCTAAAGGGAAACCGTGTTTATCCCAAGGTAACGAAGTCTTTAAATGAACCACCATGTGGCCTGAACCACCACCACCACTAAGTTGTTGCAGCTTTACAATTCCCATACCAAAAAAACGGTTGTGCACAATTTTGGATAATATTCTTAATTTTCCCTAACGACAAAGGAGTATAATATTCCTGTCAAACTTAAAAAGTATACTATATGTACTTATTGATGAGTTTATAGTGATCATGTCGTACTTTATGGCATCACTATGATTTTCTGATATACATTTTTGACCTACAGTAGTTGCACGTTTGTATATTTGTATAGTATCCTTCTAAAATGTAGTATAGGATTACTGTAGTTATTTTTCACAAGTGTTCATTTCTGTTACCAATATCCCCCCAAACCAGCCCAGTCTAGAGAATGCTGATTTTGTTAAAGCAGGTAGGCTACATAGCTAAACCTTAAAAAAAGTACTTTGGCCTACATGAACATCTTGATCTCAGAAAGCATCACATTTCCTAATTCCAGTCAGGAATGGCCTGCCTGCATCGCTCCCCCCACCTTTTTTTTTTTTGAAGAGTCCATTTTCAATCTGAGCACCCACTTCCACCTGTTTTTACAGGCAAATATGTCATGGTGATGGGTGCCATCCAGGCCATCTCCCCGGAGCCAGTCATCCGTGCGGTGAAAATGGCAGACCTGTCCCAGCATGCCGCAGTTCACAGGAGGATGTGGAAGCTGGAGGTGGAGGATCTGCAGCAGGTGCTGACTGGAATGCAGTAATGTCAGTGTATAAATATTGCCTCGGTGGTGTTTGGACTACCTGCCCCTGCCGCACGCTAGCGCAGTGTCGGTGTCATTCCTCTCAATGAACATGGGTCGCAGAGGGAAGGATGCTCCGTCACATGAAGACTTAACTATACACATTTACGCTGAAACGTTTGGAGCTGACAAAGTACGTTTCAATACTTCCCCGTGTTGAAATGTCACCACAGCAGAGAGTCCTGGATGTCAAGTACCTGAACAAGCGCCTGATCAGGGAGTAGGACTGAAGAGTGACCCCCCTTGGAATGGGCCATTAAGATTATTGGAGGATTGATTGTTTCTTTATCACATCAATAAAGCAAACATCTACTTGAACCGTGTACATAGTTAAATGTGATGCTTAAACAATCCCCTAGAGCTTTTTTTTTTTTCCTTGACCCCACTCTACAGACAGATCAGGGGTCAGAGGTCAGGCTCAGCTACAGAGCAGCAGCCTCCGGAGCTGCAGGCCTTCAAGGACAATTCAGCAGCTGCTTGCCGACACGGGGCTTGAACTCTCGGTCATCCGGTCGAGGGACGGTCTCTCTAACCGCTAGGCCCCTGCAGCACCGCTTCTTGCTGTACATGCAGTAGATGACCTTTTCTGCGGTCTGCCATGTCATCTTGATTCAGTTATCGGTTATAAAATGAAATCTGCTGAGCCATGAACAAAAGCCAGATACACGCCTGCAGTATGATTTTACTTCAAGCTGAACACATCTTCACCTACCTTCTGGACGTAGCTTGGTCTTGGGTTCATACAGTGTGTTGCATACAGCAGCATGTTTGTAATAATCATTTTGTATGAATGTAGTGCACACTTAGAGCAAACTTAAAACTGTATAAGGAGGAGCCATCTCCCAATACTAAGCTGCCAATTATGAAAAGCAAGTAACTGATTTCCTGCGAGAGGCCAGCTGCTTCCATAAAACTCCCACCAAGTTTAAGTAATGCATTCTGGTTTTTAAGCTGGCCTGATTTCCTCTTTTGAAAATTGTCTGAATTAAACCGAGTGAATTTTGTTTGAATACATTTAAAAGTCTGGAGTCGTGTATTTAAATTGGCAAATGTGTTGTGTTCTAAACCAGTTATTAAAATAAAAAGGCAAAAAGAAAATAAAAGACTGCTCCATCTTGATTTCTGCATAGAGGAATCAATTTTGCAACAGTGATGACAAAATGTCAATAATTGCTGCTGTCTGACATGTTTGAGATGTGTAATTATTTAAACACACAACTGGAGTTTAAAAAAGAAGCCTTTATTTGGGTTGCTGCCCTTTACATTTGTAACACTATCAAATAAATGGAAAAAAGTGAAAATGACCTATGCAGACAGAATAAAATAAAGAGAACGTGAACTCAACTGTCAATTTTAAGTATTCCATACTTAAAAACTCATGATAGGGGGGAAAACAAGTCCTAAACGTATAGACTGCTTATGAAAAATAAATGATTTTCCATGTCAACTGTAAGTACTGGAACAGGTCTCTGATCAAAGTACGCATGCCATTTTCGTCACCGTGTTCAGACATTCTACTGAGAGGTGCATAGCAAAGCTTTCAAGTGTCCTTCACTCAAATGATTGCTGTTCTAAGTCTGTAATGCGCCTTTGTCTCTGATCAGAGTAACCAGCCACCACTCTTAGGGCCGGTCCTGAGTGCCCTCCATTAAAAACATGCTGTGATCAGGCTCTTTCCTTTGTTCCACAGAGGCCCTCAAGGCTCACCTGATTCAAGACTGTGCCATATAATGCTGCGACATACTTTGCGAGTGAGTGAGAATTTTATTTAATGTCTTTAAGCAGAAAACTGTATTTACCAAAGTCATTGTCATTTGGTGCTATTAGATGGTCTTTTCTAGCTTTGGCAAGTTTCATCAAAAGGAATTCCCTGCGCTCCATCCACTCTTTTAGTTCCTGGTTCCCGTGCGCCAGCTTACACAAGTCGTCCTCCGTGCACGTGCCTTTGAGGAACCTGTCAGACGTGGGATCAAATGTCAGCCGTCAAAAACTAATGGAATCAAAATCGGTCACCGGAGACGGATCTTTTGTGGCCGACAATCTTACCTCTCACAAACTTTGAAAGTGCCTGTGGGAAATCGATACTGCCAGCAGTTCTGGTCGTCTTCAGAGTTGAAAACTTTGTCTTTGTGTTTTTCTGAAGTGATGTGCTGCTGCCACTGCTTGTCACTGTTGCAGTTTTTACCACACAGCCAACAGTGATTGCCAGCCTGTCAAAACACAACAGAACAAATAATTTTGTCATTTAGATTCTGTTATACAATTCATTTGTCTCTGCTTGTCATCTTGATTTTTTTGTTGTTAGTTTCTTTTGTTTGCTTTGAGGTGAGGTTTTAATTAACACGCTTTTTTTTAAGATTAGTGATTAGCATCTCTGTTCTTTTTATTTATTTATTAATGTTTATTTTAATCACTTTGCAAATTAACTAAAATAAAGTAAGATTGTATCACAATGTAAAAACAAGGCATTAGGAATGCACCATTTTTTTCATTACATACAGATTCTGACCACTAAACTTTGAATATCTACCAAAAGCAAATACAAAAGCATACTACATAATGTAGGCTTTGATAGCAATACTAGCACACGTATCGTTGTTTTCAATTCTAAATTTCTACAACAGAAAAATGAAAACTGAGAAGTAAGGAAATAAATTAAACAGTAAGATTTGGATTAAAACTTGGCCCTTGGGAATATTATCCAAACGTGATTGAATTTGACCATAAGACCATTTTTGTTCAGACATTTGCTGGTTTGTCAACTCACCACTTCTTCAGCGTAGTCTGTTGGCATGTGAATCTGCTTGCCGTTCTCCCTCATGGAGTTACTGGAGGTCTCCTCGCCCCAGCCAGGCTTCTGAGACTGCAGCCACTGCTCATAAAGCTGATCCATATCTGGAACTACATCAAGGGTACGTTGAGTGTGATTACTTGTCCACAATAGCTGTGGTGCATCACATATGAATTCAATTCTAGTTAGAGAGCCCATCTCCTTGACAAACTCACTGTTGTTCTCCTTCATGTAGGTCCAAAGGTCTCTTTCCTCTACACTGTGAGCAAAGGTGCAGTTCCCAATGTATTGGCACTTCTTGCCAGCAGTCACATGCATGCAAATCTAAAAAAGAAACAATAATAATAATTTGGTGACCATTGCAGGGGAATTATATCAGCAGCACAAAGGAAATGTATTTTTAATAAAGTTTTGTTGCTAACCTTAGGTTTAGAAGGCACATACCTCAAATTGAGATGGGATGGGCTTTTTGGTTGGAAGCGGTCGAACAGTTGTCCACTTTTTCCGTTCATTGGAACTTACCAGCACCACCCGTCTGTCTTTTGACCACCTGAGACACAGATAATTTGTCAATAAAGATTACAGTTTAACCATCACTGAGTTGAGAGACTACCTCTCCAACCAGTACATGCTCCATATGAGAGATTCCGTAACCAAGTTCATGCGGTCTTTAATTAGCTTGCATTTTTCAATGCTTTAACTGCTGCAACCCTTTCTCTGAGTGTTATCATGGACTTCAATGCCTCCAACAGCTCCTACAGAACTATGGGATCACCTGAACTGTGCATGAAAGCAGATCCACACAGCGTGTCCCCCTCAACGTTTCAGGCTCCCTCCACAAGTAAGAGCAGGATGCTCCTAAAGGCCGAAGAATGATCCACATCACCTAGCCAGGTGGGATCAAGTCAACGCACATACAGAATATATAGCTGGGTGGAGAGACATCCTCAGTATGACAGAACAGGCATGGAAGGCAGGTACATGATTCATATTGCTCTTCACAGGATCTTGAGACATACAGGCTATGTACACACTGCAGCAAAATACAGCTGTCAGTCCTGTCAAGTAAATGAAAACACTGGTAGCTGCCATATATTAAGTAAACATTACTATGGTTACAGATATTTACAGCCATCACGAGATCGGAGGAGCAAACGACATACAGTAGACATACAGTCTAGTCAGTTTACTCTGATCTGCTCCAATGTGAACCATACATATGCGCATTCACTCTCATTCATAAATTCAGCTGTCACTACCAAATTCAGTCACAGCCACAGATACTCACGTGTGTCTGGCCTTGGCTGAACAATACTTCTTGTTCTTGTCTGCTTCACTCAGTTGGCCGTTTCTCCAGCACTGCCCACAGACGAACATCATCTTCAGATTCGGGGGCCCAAACCTCCTCTGTGCATTGGGAAGCTGCTGAGGAGATAAATTTGTAGGATTGGGTGACTAAACAATCAATCAAACAACAATTTCAACAGTCCATCAAGTGGCAGGTCAATTTATATATTGTTGATCAGCCATTCACACTGCAAAATATAGCTTCACATTGTTGACACACACTGCATAAACAAGGATGAGGTGTAATCGAATCCAAATTCTGTATTTGGCATTAAGCAGGCAAAATGCACTTAACACATATCCTACTGGCAGTTAATTCACAGCAGCCTGACGGTTTTGTTTACAATTCATTTGATGCAACATGAGGGACAGAGAAATCATGAGATTATATCTCTGTGCTGCAGAACACCTTTCTCCTCCCAGTAAAACCTGCAGAGCTTAGAGCTAGCACAGCCTTGTGGGAAAAGTGAGACAGTTCAGCCTTTTCTCCAGCCAACTGTAAAAACACTACAGTTATTTGGCCTCTCAACAAGGGGTAAATGGGCTGCTGAAATGACATTTTAGACACTAGAGAAAATATAGAATAAAAAAATAAAAGTTCTTGTTCTTTCCAAATTTTGGTATAGAATCAGAGTGAAGAGATGAGGCAGATAGTTTTTTCTGCAGCTATTTTTACTGGATGATGTTTGAACCAACAGCACTGATGGAGAACACCAATATGGGATCAAAAAAAAAATAGCAGCTTGCAATCCAAGCCAAACTACTGTGAGTGAGGCAGAGATATATAACTGATGCTTTTCAAAACACAACCACCTGAAGCATCTCAAGGCTTTAATATTTAATATATTCAATATTAGATGGTGCTGGCTGTGGCATGGAGCCTAATGCTACTAATTTACCTGGCAGATTGCAGCGATGAAAGATGTCAGTAATGTGAAAGGATCTTAATTTGGTCTTTTGGTTACGTTCCATACTTATTACAAGCCTACGCATCAAGTTAAAGGCTGCTTAATGTCTTTAAAAAGGGAAATTATCCACGGGCCTAAATGTTTTAATAGTCTGCGTGGCTTGTTGAGGCACTTTGAATGTTTAACCATGTTTAGTTTTTAACCCATATATCTCTTTGGTCCTGCTTTGGTAAATATATCCAAGATCACATTTATACAGTCAAAAACATCAAATACCGCTGATGTTTGAGGATCCTTACCTGGGCTCCTTGCAAGGTAGCGGTCGCACTCCAAAACTTCCTTGCTTCCTGGACAATATTTTCATGAGTGATGCCTATGTGATGCAAAATAAATAAATGAGTCAATGCTAATAAAAGACAGAATTATCAACAAGGCAAAAATAAAACAGGGGCCAGAAAAAGGAGAAAAAGTCTGAAGGCACATCCAAATGCTAATGCAGTGCTGTCACTAACCTTAACACTTATTTTCAATAGTCACAATTAACACAAAACCATGAATTTGCATTTCTTTGCATGAATTTCCTCAGGCAGCGGGGAACATGAGCTGGGCGGCCGCCTAAACTATTTCTATGCAGGAAAAAATGCTGCCAGAGGGTGTTGAAAGTGACAATGTAAATGAGAGAGAAAACGTGAGGAGGACCATATTGTAAGAGCAGACCCAGCCAGCGGTCGGGTCAGTACTTTCAAAGAGCGGACTCACCAAGCTCCTGCTGCATCATCCAGACCTTCAGCTCGATGAGGCTGTGGGCGTAGAAGCAGTCGTCCTCTCTCACACAGCCGTAGCGAACCTCGTGACGACAAAGGTCCAGCTGGCAGTGTGGACTCAGCGGTCTGATTTTGGAATAACGCACTGTATTCTCCTTTAAAATGTGGACCAGGCACCTGAAAGAAAAACACGAGTATAATGCTCACAATGTTTTCCTGCTTCTTGGCATCCCTGAATGGTAGTTCATCTGAACAGACATTCCAGTGTATTGTTCACTAAATATATATATCAGTGATACAACCATGCTGCATTACAATATTAAACAGTTTTGATACAGACAACTATTTAGCAGATTTCTTATAGTAATAAACCAAACAAGGGTTTCAGAGAAATGTGAAATTACTTACTTATGGTCTTCAAAGTCATGCTTTGTCACTGGATGAGAGCAAAGAGAAGGGTTGTCCTTGTTGGTTTTGCTGATTATTCTGGGTTTGTGATCAAAGCATACCTGTAGATCAGATAATATATACATTGGTATATATTACATTAAGGTTTGTAACAATAACATTTTTGATGTTTTAAGGCTTTTTTCTTTTAATACTAACATGTTAAAGATAAATCTTAAACACCCCTCCATTGGACTACAAAAAGTGCTGGGAATGTTATACCACTGTGATTCTATTAACTATAATTACAGTTTTTTACGATCGCTAGCAAGCGTTTTTCAATACTTATAATACTTTTTCTAAACTCTTCACACACCAACTCACCTACAACACACAGTTGGCAAAACAGTTAATTTTATGCTCAAAATCACATATTGTAAACTAAACACCAACACTAATTTTCAAAATGCAAGAATACTTTGTCAAAATACACTAACTCTACCAAAACACTGCAAACATGTCTCAAAATCAAATAATTCTTTCAAAACTCTAGCACATGTTTTCTTCCAACAGGAACATTTAGTCAATCACAGCACAATGACATACAAAATACTAACAGCAGATGGTATTACAGAAAATGCATTACTTTACATGTGTCAGTTCTACCCTTATACAATAGACAGTATATTGATAATCAATTGTTTTTCGCACTGCAGTTACTTTTGAAGTCACTCTACATTTTTCTTTTGTTGAGTGTAGTAAATGTTTTGCAAACATTCTATATCAGAAGTGAATGACTCATCTTTACTTTATAGAATGTACAGTATATGAAAAAGGAATAAGTTACAGAATTGCTGCAGTAAAGGCTTTATTTGCTATAGGAAATTACTGCAAGAGATCAACAAAAATCTGCAGTATAGCTGCTGGTTACAGTGGTGTAAAAATAAAATATACAAACAGAAAAAGGCACAGAAGAAAAAAAAAGAAAAATACACAGTCCTTTTCTAATCTACCCGGTCTTCTGCATTTGGCCACATGTTCTCGTCCACATCACTCCTTATATTTTCTCTGGCTATGCACCTTGGGAAGTATCTTTTGGCGTGCCTTATCCACCCCTGGCAGTGTTCAGCTGTGATTGGTCTATTTGCATAACTTCAATCAGCTGTTTCTCACTAGCAATAAAAATGTACATGTTTCAATGTACAATGTGAACTGCTGTTCACTTCAACTTTAGCCTATAAGTTAGGTTTAGAACATGAGGTTATCTGTTCTGACATACAGTGTGAAAGCATTTGTAAATTTGGCAGTAAAAATCCATAGTTTTGGTCTTGGTT
This sequence comes from Centroberyx gerrardi, assembly GCF_048128805.1. Classification (NCBI taxonomy): domain Eukaryota; kingdom Metazoa; phylum Chordata; class Actinopteri; order Beryciformes; family Berycidae; genus Centroberyx; species Centroberyx gerrardi. Next base: position 22,820,946 of record NC_136003.1, read on the forward strand.
GAGCTTGTGTGTAAAAGAAATTCAAGAGTTTTTAAAATGTGTTCAGTGAATGCATTTTGTGTCAAAGGAACAAGAAATGTGTTAATGGTATGGCCCGCAACAGACCGATGTTGTGCTAACTGTGTTAAGAGTTATGAAAATGTGACTACAGAACTGATAAAAGGTTGCTAGCAATCGTAAAAAACTGTAAGCTACCCACACCTTGATTTCATGCAATATCTGGTAAAAAGCCATTACTCACTCCGCAGAGAAACATGAATATCCCATGGTGTTCCTGTAGGATCTTGGGGACAGTCAACCTGATGTTGCAGTTGGGCCCAAAAGGGTCGAACAGCAGCTCCCTGGAGATAAACCCTTTTCGCTCCAGGGTCCAAACATCAATCTCTTCCTGGCAGTATGCAAATGTGCAGTGGCCAGGGTATAGGCACTCTTCTCCAATGGCGACCTCTAAAACCACAAAAGGTACCATTTTAAGCATTGACTCTTATCCAGGACGACTCACTAATTAAATATTCTTCATACCAAAATGTACTACATTTCTGGATAAAAAAGCCAACAATACATTAACATGCATGCACACATTCGGAAATTGGGGTTTTCATTTTTAGCCATCGACTGTAGATTTCACCGCCACCACCGAGATGAGGCCGGTATATTTTATCAACTGGTAAAACCCAATGAATCCATTAGAATCAAAATAAGTAAATGGGGCAGAATTACTTTTTACAATTTGAATCCACTTGTTTTCTTGTGTAACAATGAAAACCCTTGACATAATTTTTTGTCATTTATAGTTAAAATTCTTGTAAAATTGTATGCATCATTTCTGAGTATTAAGCACAATCGACAGAATATATATTTGCATCAACACATTGCTGCTTTTTGGGAGACTGGTTGGATGTTAAGGCTGTGATTTTTCGAAAAACAAGGCTCTACTGTGGCTCCAAAAGGACCGACCAAAACAAATATGACAATTATACGCTCTGAAATTATATAACAGTTCAGGGTTCATACACTTTTTAACCAATGATTTTCAATGACTTCTCCACAACCTTTAACTTATTTTCCATGACCAAAAGAAATGACTTCCCTGCGGTACCACTGAAAATTTTGTACTGTAACACTGTATAAGTAAAATTGGGTCTGCATTTCAAACATATGGTGCCTCTCTAGAACAAATAAACACCAGACAGACATCTAGATTTTGTCATATTTTAAATCCAATACCAGTTTAAGATTTTTGTCAATGTCTCAAAAGATAAATCAAAAATGCCATCACATTTTCTATCAGAGAGCATGAGAAAAAGAGAGAATGAAAGAGAGAGAGAGAGACAAAGAGAATGAATGAGAAAGACAGAGAGAGACAGAGAGAAATAGTGCATTGGGGTAGGAATGCCAGTGTTAACTACTGATTCCCCAGCTCACAGTAAGTTACACTTTCTCTCACCGCAGACAAATCTTGCTGCAATCTGGCTGTCCGGGAACTTGAATGAGTAGTGCGAATTCATACTTTTTAATGGCCATAGTATCTCAGCTTTGAGGACTTCGTTTTTGGTTGAAACTATACACTTGTCTGTTTCTTTGCAGTGGAAACTGCAGTAGCGTCGGTGGATGTCTTTGCCGCACCAGCACTTACGATCATAAACTCACTGATAGGAATTGCGCTGCCTGCAACAGCGGCTGCGTCTTGTGCTTTTTCCCCTTCACGTGGCTAATAAGCGCGATGGTTATGTGTCAATTTACGTGACTATTATCATGCTTGGATTAATCAGTAATTGTATTTGATGCAACTTCAGCTATATTTCCATGACTTTTCCAAAAATATTATTTTCCATAACTTTTCCAGGGCCTGGAAATTGCATTTTAAATTTCAATGACTTTTCCAGGTTTTTCATGACCGTACGAACTCTGACAGTTACCTTTGCAAATGTAATAAGGTCCAACGTATTGGTTTTTTGTTGGTCTAGGTCGAATGAGCTTCCAAGTTTTGTCTGGCAAGTGCTTGATTCTGCCAAGTAAAGCATCCTTCTTGCATTTGTGGTCTTCGGTATGAAGTGTGTAATCCAACACCCCGGGCCCTGTGGATATCAAAGTAAGAAAATAACTAAGAAATACAGCCGTATCCCACAGACATCAACCACTAAGACACTGCACTTCTGAATGTGGACAGTGACACAACTGTACCGTCAGAACGATTTCTCACCAGTTTTGACGAAGCAGATTGAGCACGCTTGTTTGAATTCATGCGTTTCAGCTAATGGATTCTTTGCCAGATCCACAGCAGCAGGAAGGCCCTTTATATCAGGCATACCCACAGCCATTCCCATGGGGTTGTCATTATTGTTCAGCTGTAATTGGGGGGGAAAAAATCTTAAAATGCTGCAAATAGAAGTCTGTATGAATGTCAAAACTGACAATGCTTAGCTATAATTCATAACATGAACAGACAGTACCTGCGTAATGAACGGACTCTGAGCATATTCTGGAAGAGATGGGGAAAAAAAAAAATCAGTTAAACAATATCCAACATGCTAATTCAACTTGCTACAGTCTAAATAGTGCATTTAGTGCAGGAAAAATGATATGTAAGGTATAACTGCATCATCAACAACTTCTGTTTATTTTGACTTTGTGAATTTGAATTGTAGTCATAATAATAAATAATATTAATGTGATACTTTATTGATGTCTGTAAGGAAATTTTCTTTTCGCTTGACCCTCTCCACAGGGAGTTTAGAGTACATAAGTAAGACCCAGGAGCTGGTAAAGGATTCAGTATTGCTCTAGGACACTTCAGCAGGGCAGATGTGGGTCCTCTGATTGAAAGACGGTCTCTAGGCCATCCTGCTGCCAAATCTAAATAGTAAAAATCCCTAATCCTCATAGTCAAAAGACGTGACTGAGCAGACCAGGTAACGCAGTAGCATACCTGGATTATATTCTGATATCGAGAGACTGTCCAAGGAGTCCAGTGGCGAGGGGAGCGAGTCCAAAGTCTCCATACCAAAATACGCACTTGATCCTGATTTGTGATATAGCGGGGGCAGATTTACGGTACACTGCTGGGCACCGTGGAGAAAAGGGCTGATGTGAGATGGCATTAGGAACGGACTGGGCATGGAACTGCCTGAGGCAATACTGGTTGGCAGAGGGAGCGGCCCCTTCACTGTGGGTATGCCCTAAAGGAAGAGAGAAACAAAAGTCACATTTTATGTCGGTCTGAGCCAGAGCGATAGTCAATAGATAGACGCGCTGTCACATCGTATTCATCAGCGAGATCCTCCGGTCATATCTGCACTAACCATGGCAGATTCCGAGGGGCCGGCTTGGTCCAGTAGATCATCGAGGTCATCCCCAATGATTTCTGCATCGTAATCTTGACTGGACTCGGGCAACGGGCAAGACTTGATGGTTCTAGATCCGTTGACCAATGTGGGCACGGGAAGAGAGACTGACGCAGGCGCAGACACAGGCAGGGGGACGGGCTCGAAGCTGGGCGCCTCGGGAGCCGGCACAGAGGAGATGCTGTTGCTGGGAGGAACTTCATCCACCACTTTATCATTCAGAGGCGGGTGCACTGCCGCCGGAACTTGGACCGGGACTGAAGCTCCACCATCCTGACCCAGCTGAGGCACTTCTAAAACACATGGGAGGGAAAGGGAGAAGAATGACTTTACTCCCCCGCCATCTACAATGATCAAATCATAGCTGTTCAAATTACGATAACTTACCTATTTCTATATCTTCCACTGAAGTAGAGCCATGAGAAAACTGAATGAATGCAAAAAGAATGGCATTAAACCATTTATTTATCGTAATAGTATATTTTCTACTGTGCAGGGGAAAAAAGCATCATATCCCTTACCTTGTCACATGATGCGTCTGAATAACTAGATCCACGCAGGGCGTTCAAGGCAGGCTGTTAAAGGGGAACACCACTCAGTTTACTTATTTAATCAAATAAGTATTAATACATTATGTTACTTATATGGCTAGGGCAGCCCTATATATGTGAACATGAATAACTCTATCCAAAAGCCAGATATGGTAGTCAGATTTTGTGTTTGGAGTGATTATCACAAGTTTCTGGTGATTGTGAGGGAGTTCCTGAGACACACCTACCTTACTCCTAACATAAGCTTTACGGATTTTCAATCCCAATGTTTTGGCAAGGTCCTGAGTCAGCTGTATGACACTGGGATCCTAGGGAAACAAACCACATACACAGTAGTTATTCAAAGACACCTTGGACAGTATTCACCACCCCTGATTTTTATGCATATTTTATTATGCAACAAAGTGATTGTGAAGTGATTATTGGAGATAAATAGAAATTTTGGGATAAATTTGCTCAGACTTCCATTTTTAACCTGTAGTACGGGGTTCTGAGCAACATTTCTCCAACCAAATACTTTAGCAACAAATAAAGTAAACTCAACAAAGTATCACATATGCAAATGGAGCAAATGATATAAAACTTTCTCATTTACAGGCAGTGGGGTAGCTTAATATATCCAATAGCAAACATAATGAGAAAGCAGCTGGAATGGGGAATTAGGGAACTTCCATGATGATGAAGACAGGACCTGCTCACACAAATGGTTCACCTATCTATAATGTTAGCTCATGTCAGCAGTCAGCTACTTGTTAATGTTACATTTATCTCTAAACCAACCAGTAATTCTTATTAACTGACAGCAATTACAGTTTGAGCGCTAGTATTAGGAAAATCCCAACATACGCTCGGTGACTTCAGCCAGGTAAAACTTAAGTAGTTATAGGCTACAACTTACACATTTAACAACACTGAAGCATTGATATGAGCAGGTTTCAGCTTCAATGTACCCTTCAATCCAGTTGCTGTAGCTTGGGTAATTTGTTTACAGCTCTGCTGCTCATCTCTCAATGATACCAAGGATAGTTTTGGTGTACATTTTAATTTTATGTACAGAGGTTGAGTCAGCTATTGTTTCATCTGCTCTGGTGCCCTCCGCACTGTGTCCCACCAAGAGTATGACATAAATCAAATACAGCTGCCAATGACACCAGAAGTTAGATATTCAGTTCTACCTCCAGTTTCTCAATTCTAGCTAAAACTAGCAGGCTCCAATAAACCATCCAATCAAAGACTGCCAACGAACATGGGTAAGACCTGTATTACTATGGATTACCATATCACTAACAAACTGACTATTTATGTTATACAATGTTAGCATTATTGGCAGTATCCATGTAGCAATTAAAACTGTAGAAACAGAACCAACCAAATGTATTTTTATGCTGAGCTAATGCAGCCAGAATCCCCTCTCCGCTTCAGGCAGCTCGCCAGAGACACAGCAACACTTTCTGCCTGCGTTGGACGAGCCGTGCCCACCGGCATCACGGGCCCCGGCTGGCGCATGCCCATTTCAATTTGCTTAACTTTTGTCAACTTTGTTAAAACAAATAAAACAAAGAACCAACCAAACAAAAAACTAGCGAGTACATTCTGTGCACATTTGGTGGGATTAACATGAATACGCTGATAAATATTTTATTACATCTTACCTGAGGCACTGTTAGAGAACATTTGGCAACAGCCTCATAGGCCTCTTGATGTCTCCCCAATTCTTTCAATGATTTTGCTTTTCTGTATAGCGCTTTGTAGTTCCCCTCATTCAGATGGAGAGATTTCTCACAGTCTTCTAATGCTTGGTCATAGAGTCCCTAAGGGGGGGAAAAAAGTTTATTTAATTTTCTCAGAATTAGAACAGGTATACATATTCAACAGTAGTGCTGTAAGGGACACATTGTGAATCAAGAAATCTCACTTTTGCTAAGTTTAATCATAAATTGATTTTAAAGGTTTAGTGAGTCAGGCAGGAACCGATAGGCGTGGCATGTGGAGTCTAGGAACCGGCAGAGCGGTTTTTCCTGCCAGATCACATTGTTGAATGTTGCTTAGACAGTGACAAGAAAAAGGAGTTGGCTGCACTTCAAAAGCATCAATCTTTCCTGAAATGAAGGATCTTTTTTCCCTGGATCTTCATTTGTTCAATAGATTAGGATTTTGGGAAGCATTCAATATGATACATGCTGATAGTGGCTGTCAACTAGGCCATATCACTCCAAAATCTGAGATGAATCATTACAACATAAAACATGTGTGGAATTACAGCGCGTCTACAATGACAAATATAGTCAATGATTTGCCAGTGACCAGCAGTTGTTTTTCCTCATACCTTTCCCAACTTTTTGCCCAATTCCAGACCTGGGAAATATTAAATTCCTGGGTAGGAACCTGTATAAATATGTTTTAACTAATTCACTGCCACTAATTCAAGAATCAGGTTTTACTTGACCATGATACTTGCAATTAAATGTCCCAGCTATCATCTGCTGCCAGTTCTCTCTAGTAAAGATGAGAATTTGGGGTCATAGAGCTCCGGCAGCCCACTGCATGTTAGTACTCTATCATTTCATTATGCTTTCAGTTGTGTTTCTGATAAGCCACACATAAGGGCAGCTGCATAACTACTTGTCTCACAAAACAGTGAGACAAGTAGGAAAAATGTTAATGCTAAAACTTCATTAAGTAAATCCATTCATCATTATGCCTCCACCTCATACCTTTAGGTTGATCATTTGCCATTTCATTTATTCATGAAAACAAGCAATTCATCAACTTCCTACCTTGTCAGTGTATTTTTATTGATCCATTAAACTGTGGAGCTCAACGGTTTTAGAACCCAAATTCCATCTCATGGAATCTCACTGCATCTCTCATTATGTTCTCAAAACTAAGGTCATGGCAATTGCCTTTAGGTTACACCCCACCCCCAAACCCACTGTAATAAAAAGGCAAGGAAATTAACTGGTGGACAATTATAAATATCTGGCAGATGTGGTGGACAGCAGCTTTGTTTTGCTCTCATGCATACATAAATGCAAGAAGGCACAGGAGTGGTTGTTTGTTTTTCCTCTGGAAAATGACCTCCTAGCATGTGTGACAAATGATGACCTTGTCTGCAATGCAAATAAATTTGCATTGTAGCCTGGCTTGCCAGTTTGAGAAACTATATGTTATATTGTGATTAAGAGGCCAGCAGACACAGAAAGAAGAAATGTGGTGTGTTGCAACAACCAAAGGAGACATCAGAGCCAAAGGAAAAAAAAGCGATATTTCATGAGAAGTGACATCATGATGAGTGAGGGAAGATACGTGACTGGCTGGTTTTTGAACTGTAGCCTATAGCCAAAACAAGCCTTTAACACTTCTTTTAAAAAGTCACTGGTAAAAAATGTGAGTGGCTGGTAGAATTTAAGAATCTACCAGACAGAGTAGCTCATGAATCAAAAAGTTAATTTCCCACCCTGGCAATAATATTGGGGAGTTTCAAAATAGCCAGTGAGGTTATTGGTGTAAGCCAGGCACAAGTAATTGAAATCTCTGAGAGGCTTTTGGTGAGGAAGGCTGATGCTGTTCTCAAATGCCCTGGGCGCCGCTTTCAAGTGCCGAAACTCAAGGGATTTATTTATCTGCACTGCAATTAGACTTTGGCTTAATTTACACATGAAATGATGTTGCTTCTTGTGCCTGTGTGAGTGCTTTGTTTTTGCACTGATCAAAGATTTTTTATTGCACTACACTGAGCTACTGATTCCCCGTCTGGTCTTATCAGCTGATGTTTGTCCGTTCGGTATATGGTGCGGTGATTTCTTATGCGTTTTATTGCTCTTCCATCTTATTCATTTTATTTTTATTATGTGTCATTGTGTGTTTTTCATGTAAACCCGCCAATTACATCTGCCAATTACATTTTCATAACGGGACAATAAAATTTGAACAAATGAATGAACAGAATTACAACATTGATATATGATCTGTGGCTGCCACTTCTTAAAAAAAACAATGACAACCAAAATCAATAATATTCTCTCCCTAATGTGAGAGCACAAGCTGCTACCTACTACTCATGGAAAAAATGTGGCTTTCTGTAATATTCCCCGAGTCGTGTGTGAAAGGGGTCCAAATGTGACCGTCACATCTTACTTACCGGAACAACGTTCAAGTACGCTGCGGCTCGATTTGCGTACAGCTTTTCCAATAATCCTGTCGGAACGGAGATTTCTTCCGAGTCAGCATATTCCGCTATACTCAAGGCCTCTGTGTACATTTCAATGGATTTGGTCCATTCCCCTTCTTTAAATACGTCATTTCCTTCTCCAAAAAGATTCCACACGAGGTCCTGAATAAACACCTGAACAGACAAAAGCAACCATATCAGTAGGAAAATGTAAAAGCAGTACATTATGAGGCTCATTTGCCCTTTCATTCGTGTGCTATTTTATGTCCCTAAATGAATTAAACTACACACATATATAATACATACTAGGAGGGACACAAAATGAAAGCTGTAACAGCACATCAAAATTTACGCATCCTCACCTCATACTGTTCTTGAGTTCCAGGAAATGGCAGGGTCGATCTAAATGCAAACAACATACAGGGATCATTAAAGTTTCATGTGATCAAATAGAATAACAGGACATTGCAAAATACATGGCTGAACATACAACTAATACTGCTCAGTGTAAGGCTGCAGAATTGTGTATTCACACTGCCATTTGAATTTCCACAATTCATAAATCAAACAAATCATAGAACATTGGCATGTCAGCAATACTGATACATTTCATTTTGAATGTCTGCTGTAGATCATTTTGTTTCTCAAATCATCGAGATTAAAAACTACAATCCTAAAACCTATCATAATATTTGGGATTATCACTTTAGCCATAACCATAGCCTGTGATCCATTACATGAGAGATCTATAGTATTAGTAGTCTGTCCTCTCATATCAATAATGGTGAACAGGTGGCCAAACTAAATGAAGGAATCACCGCCACATACAAGGTCAAAGTGTGGACGTGTGGTGAAATACCAAATCTGAACACAAGCATCACAGCACCCAAAATTAATCTAAAATGTACTTGTGTGGGCCGCCCAAATATTAACATTATATGGGAAACCCTGGAATTGTTTGACTAGGTTCAACTGGTGGTAGTAAGGATTTGGCAGAAAAAACAGATATTCAAAGAAATATTCAAGAGTCTCTTGGTTATCGTTTAAAAGTTCAAGTGTGAATCGATGTTGATGCTGCTTATGCTAGACAATAGAAATAAAAAAGGTATTTTTTCAGTCACAACTGTCTTCCTTCAGATTTTGCTCAAAATATCATAATATAAAACTGTGAACCCCAGTATCGTGCATGGAACTGATTAGCTGAATGCATCATTACATCCATACTCAAAAACAGAAGTTTGAAAATTGTAAAGCAGATTTGGTATTTTCTTTCCTGACTGAAGCAGACTTAGACTTTCTTGCACAGTTAGATTCCTGGGGCGACTTTCTCAGTGGCCCCCAGTGCACCTTGCAACACGCATCTGCATTTCATTCACTTTAGGCATTAAAAACCCATCAGGAGTATCCAAATAGTATCGGACTGCTTTCCCTTGCAAATCATGAACTGGAATACATTGCCAGCATGACAACTTTCTCTCACAATTAATTTGAGAAAAATACACGTTCATTAATCTCATGTTTCAAGCATAATCTCACCATCACTAGGGAGGGTGTAACGCTGCTGCATGTACAATGTCATTTACTTCAAGACTTAGCACACTATGGGCATCAGCTGGTCAATTCAGTCCGGATAGTGCCAAGCAAGATAGCAATCACAAGTGTATATGTTTTCTTCAACTTTGAGTCCTTTTTTTTTGTAAATCATATATACAGAATTTGATAAAAGACTTTAGATACTAGTATTCTTCAACAAATCCAACTGTATCTTGTAAGGCCTAACGATATGCACGCTAATCTGAACACTGTCAAATCAAATCAAACTGGTGAGTAGGGGCAATAGTCTTGGGCAAATTTATAAAATTTCAGTGTTCACTTTTGTGTTCTCAAAAAAGGCCTCTGTTGGATTGGATGCAATGCAACAAGAGCAACGATCCTTTCCCCTGCACTGGCACTGTTCTAAAACAAATTGTGGAGATACTGAAGGTCTCCCTGGAGCGTGATTACAAAGCTGCTAACATGAATACGATTAACAAATCAGGAGAATATCCCACATTAAAAACAAAAATTAAAACTAGCTGGCAGGAAAGGAGTCAGCAATCAGCTATCTGGCCGGCAGCCAGCGCTTCTGGAAAACACTGCATGATGCAAGACTGATTTGTCCTGCTGATGAATACTTAACTATGGCCAGTGGGAAAGTTGTTTACTATTGGTAGAAACAGACTTTGTGAATTTATAGGAGATTCACTTCTTCTGTCCTCATTGTCATGTCATGCATGCAAAAGAATGTATAACATGGTATTTTATGTACACTTGTTTTGAAGATTGTTTGCATTGGCAATAACTTAATATCAGTATCCTACAAAAAGCCTAGTCTTCAGTATTGTGGGAACATTCAGTGACAACCTTAAACAGGCTTCCCTAACTTCAAACAGACAGACTCCTACTTGATAAGACTGCACCCAAGGAACCCCATCTGAGGTTTTTGTTGTTATACAACTTCCAGAACTTTCTATACTGTAGGCTGGGTGATGACAATAGTAGGGAGAGGGCCACCTATCATCAGAATAGTCATCATTATACTTTATATACTTGTGCCAACTTCCACTGAGTGAAATAATAGTGACATGTGGGGGTGCTTCCCCATTTTAAGACCCAGTGACCTGACATGACACTTACTGAATGAACTGTAGTCCTTTCTGAATCTCCTGCCAGCGACTCCTTCTGTCCTGACACGCACCAGACATGTTTGCGTGTTAATATCCTGTCCTGGGAGTCAGCACCTGTAATGTTGACACCACATTGATTGTCACTGGCAATAAATGACCGGAGCTGACAAAATGAACATTAGCCAACCGTTTCATGAATCACCATGAACCACCATCTGTGGCTAGTCCAACTGGTGAACTGACACAATTAAGATAAGAAAGTTGACAGCCATCATATTACTGGCAGATTCTTGATGAGCTTCATCCTTCTTCCCTTGCCTCAACGTTTCGTTTACAGCTTCCGCATTTAGCAATGACGACACACGTATAGATCCGGAACACAATAAGTTCAATTAATGTTACTTATATTTCGTTGACTAGCAAGCCGATGACTTTAGTAACCCGATGGTTTACCGTTTACTACATCCGCGTTACATTGACAACTATTTGAAGCAATGGGTGATAGCAAGTTTACTCGGAAACGATTTAACTTGACACTTAACGCCAGGAGGTCCATTATCGGACACAGTTTTGCTAGCTCGGACGAACGTTTAAGCCTTTCCGCCTACTTTCCAATAAACCCATCAAATGTTTCATTAGAATCGCTAACAAACCACAGATTGTGTCAAAGTAGTTCACTCTAAACATGTAAGCATCTGTCGCATTTTTCGTATGATGGACGACTGTCGACGCAAACCAATATCAGAAATGCAGCCAAGCCCTGTCGTAGTTAATGCTCATTGCCTGTTAATGTTTTGGCCTTTTCTCGACATCACTTCACACTTCTTCCAAAACTATTTGTTGGCCAGATGAGGATCTGGGCTACTGCACTACCCGCTGATACAAGGCGTAGGAATCGGGAAAATAGCGCTAGCCTTGGCGGATGCGCCTAACCTGTTTCGGTAAACAGAGATCAAATTGACTTTGTTCTAAGACCATATGAATCATTACAAGGTAACTCTTCGGATGCTGTTTGACTACTGTGGACTCGCTGTGGGGTCGTCGTCCAGTTTGTGCGGGAAAGGGGAAAGGAGCACCTCAGACAGGGATGTGTCCGATAATGGGCGCATTTATGTTAGCGCACGTGTAACGTTACTACCCGCGGCCGGGGAGCTCAAACTGTAGTAGACTTCATGTTAGCTATCATCATCTGCTAGCAAATGTTAGCAAGTTGTAGCTGAAAACGTTAACAAGCTAACGACTCGAAAACAGTTCATTTGATTTGGAAACACATAACAGTTGCCTCAGTTGTTGGCAAGATACGGACGTTACTAGGCAGCCGACGAAGATTCTAGGAAGTAGACTGGACCTAACAAAGCAAAGGCATGTCTCTCTTCTTGTCCAACTTAAACTAGTTTCTCAACGCAAACAATAGCGAGTTGTAGATGTTTAGCTCCTAGTCCAGCCGTAAGAAACATTACATAAATGAGTGAATAATGGCTGACGCACATACTTACATGAATGGATCTTTTTGTTAAACAGACCTTACGGTGGCTATTTAAATTGAGGAAGAGTGATTTTCCGTTGTAGCTAAAATAACTTGGCTAGATGTGGTACTGTCGCCGAAGGCCGCCCTTTGCTACTTCTTCTTCTCGTGAGGTTTGAGGCCGAGAGCAGACATCACAGTCACGCTGCTGCCCTCTGCAGGAAATGAACAGGTATGCCTATTCTTCACACTAACCTGTGAAACTGCCAGAGACAGTATTACAGTCAATAGAGACGTTCAAACTGCAACTTCAAAAGTATGGAGGACCACGTCTGTCATAACAATAAATAAATAAATAAATACATTTGTAAATGCACAGAGAAAAAGGGAAATAAATGAATGAATCAATCAAATAAAGAATAGACGCATAGAGAAAAAGTGAAATCAATGAATTAATAAATAAAAAAGTATAAATAAATACAGAAGTAGGGAATTAATAAATTTATTCATATAGTTATTTGTGCGTTCATTAACTTATTTCCCATTTTCTCTGTGCATTTATTTATTTATTTATTTATATGGCAGGCTTGGTCATCCATACAAAAGACTCAATCTGAAGTCTAAGTTAAAATGTACACTAAACCCCACCCCTTTAAACAAATCAAGTGAACCACACAGCATCATCGTTCAGATCTGGAGCCTGAGGCAGTGGAAACTCCTCTCTCACCTCTCTCTCTCCTTCCTGCAAATTGCTCCCTGACAGACACGCTTTAATATCACTGAATAAGGTTTCCTGTCTGAATTTATCACCATCTCGACCCTCTCGGACTCTTTGCTGCTGCAAATGATGCTCTGGCACAGTGGTTCACAAAGTAGGGGCTGGGGACCCCTAGGGCTCCTTGAGAGAGCTCCAGGGGGTCCTCAGGTAAAATAAGGAATAGTTAAAATTGTAGTATTTAATTTAAGTATTTATTGATTTCCTAAATTATTAATTGTTTCATTTACTAGAGGTTAGCCCTACGAGAGAATAGAATAATTATTATTCTGATCAGCGGTTTCACTCTCCCCAGTATTATCTCCCCACTTCTGGATTAAAGCATATGCAACAATACATGTGGGTCACTGGAGCAAAATCTTACCAAACAGGGCTCCATGGCTTAACACTTACCTGTTTAGGGGTCCTTGGCATGAAAAAGTAAACCCCTATACTCTCCAGCACTAATCCTAGCCTCGATATATAATGCCTTTCTTTCCTTCTCAGGTCATGTCAAACTATACTAAACTATGACAGTTTGTTTCCTTGTTCAGGAAAACATACATTCCTGTAGAACATGATTTAGTTTACATATAAACAAGAAATGCAATGAAACTTTGCAGGTGAGATAAAAAATAAACAACAAAAAACAAGCAGCTTAACATTTCACCTCATAACACATGCAATCATTAAAACCAAAATACAAAAAAACCAAGGTGATGAGGTAAATCAAATTACAAGGGAAATAAAAATAAATTAAAATAGCTCTAAAGCAGGAAATAAATCATAGGGGAGGTGAGTGTGGTAATGAGTTAATACATTTCCATTTTGTATAATGTGTTGTTGTTGTTTTTGACAGATTTCTGGGGGCCTGCGGCAAAACAAGATTTTTGGTATCCATTTGTGCATGTATTGATGGAAGCATTTCCTAAAAGAGTTAAATGTCTATATATACTAATTCTACATCACTGAAACTAAATGGTGTCCCATGTGACATCATCAAACAGTGTACACTTAACCACATCACTTAGAGATTTGGAAAAATATTGCCTATAAGAGGGTTATTGTCTATGACTGAGCATAGAAAGTTAGAAGACACAGTGTTCAAAAACCTGCTGTGAGTGAGTGTCACTTTTAAATACACTGATGTTAAAGTCACTCAAAAGAAAACACACTTTACTTTCCGAACATGCAAAGCTGTAAATGCGGTAATGAATAATGCAATGCGTGTAAATGCTGGAGTCAGGTGGCACGTATAAACAACCAATTATCCCCTTTTTCGGCTGCCACAGGGAGGGCAGGACAGGGGGCTTCAAGAGAAAGAAAGAGCGATTCAACTTCAGTAGAATCTGATTTGAGAGTACGGTTTATTCTCTCAGCATGCAGAAAATCCCTTTGTAAAAGAAAAAAAAAAGACAGTCTCCCACCAATTCCAGACTGCCTACAGTAATGAACAGCATCACAGTTAGGCGCATCACGAGGAGTGGTATAGGCTCCTCCATTAACCAAGCTTCTGAGAAGGCCGCAGCGGAGAATTCACGATTAAAGGGGAAGACAACTAATGTAACCTTAAAGACGGTCTTGGGTTTAGCAAGACTTTGGATGTCAAGATGAAAGGCTGAGGATAGGGTTGTTGAATGGTCAGACATAGGAAACAGGTTATCGAAACTGCTTCCCACCAAAGTAGACACAAGTGGCTGACTCGCAGATGAGAAGAGTTCAAGCAATTAGAATCTGGGTAAAAAATACTATTTTGGTGTCTTTGTGGTGGTTCCAAACAAAAGGATTTAAGACGAGTTGTGTCTGAGAGATAAGTCTCCCCACAATCACCGTTAGTAGTCTTAATCTGAGCAAGGAACGCATCATCATCAATATGGGGACGATTCAAAGCAAGTTATCAAAACAAATAAATTATAAAAACGTTAGACGCAGTGGCAATTTGTACAGCAGATGTAGATCTACGGGTGTCTTCATGGAGGCAGACAGCCAACCACTTGCTTCCATTTCTACATTCGTTTTAGTCTTTTTCTTCCCCCAGATTAGGCTGGAGCTATACTGCCTAATTCAGATTCAAGAGAAGCTCGTCCACAGACTCCCAGCTGGCCTGATGACAGACTCACATTGCAGTAATTTTCCTCAGGTACTCCAAAAGAAAAAAAAAACACTTACTTTGGAAAGCACCTGCCCTCTCTCTGTGTCTGCACACTGTGTGCGACAAAATGATTTCAAAATGCATTTGTCTGTGAAGGCGAAATGCAAATCAGTTCATTCTGCTGAAGTGGAAATGCAATTCTAGAAATGTTGTGAATTTTGTTGTTGTATTGAGTTGTTGGACAGCATCAGAATAGTCTTCTGTGATAGAAATGTTTGTGTTTTTGTTGTATTTTAGAGATTTGGGGCTTTTTCAAGCACAGCCAGTTTGTCCTTAAGTCTCAGGAATTTAACAACTTTTCTCTGGATGTTTCCCAGTCTGACGGACATGATCAAACTCCATTTGCCTGTTGTCTATTTGGGTTTTTCCTCATATAATCTCTCTAATCATCTCCATGAATTCAGCCCATTTCTCATGTGCCATGTCAGAAATTCCTTTATGAATTTTTGTGGCGAGAACCCAACCCACTACATTGTTTGAACAGTTTGTTTGAATCAGATCTTATCTCATCCACATCCTTTTGGAAGGACCAAAGGTTAATATTGAAAAAAAAACAACATAAAAATAACATAAATGGGCTGGGATATTCCTTCGTGATCCTGTCAATGCGTTGCACAATTCCAACACATTTAGGCTTCACGTAAAGCTTAGATTTTTGCAGTCAGGTGTGTTCGGCTGGATATGTTCTTAATAATGCTGGATTGATTTATTGTAGTGGTGGATAGCTGAAGCGGAACAATAATCAGATATACAGAGATCTATCTCCTCTCAGGCAGTGCACATGATGCTCTCCAAGGCCATGCAATCATCTTGACAGCTATAGGAACTGCCAGGAGGAGGCGCTTATCTCATACTGTGAGCTCAAATGAAGAGGCATCAGGGAGGAAGCCTGTGTCAGAAAACTGTGAATATGTCCCTTTTTATCAAAACCCGAAGCGTGTGCATTTTATGATTTAGATGCCTTCTCATAACCACATTACGGATGACAATGGAGCCCATACAACGCTGGAGTGCTGAGAATGTACCTTCTCAGAAAACACAATAAAAAGATTAAAAGTAAAGATACGATACAATTTATCACACTTTCAGATTAACACTTCAATTTGTCAACGAAGCTATCTTAGCCGTTAAATTCAGACACGTGGAGCGCTGTTCAGTTCATCTCGCTGACATTAATGGTAGCTATAGGCCTTGAGTGTTTTTTTTTTTCTTGTGGAGAATAGGTCTTTTCTATTCCCCTCCTGAAATGTCGTATATTTACAAAGGTAGGAAGATGGATGGGAGGCATGATAGCTCTCTTTGTGATTATGGAGAGAAAGCATATTATTAGAGTGTAATTACCATCATTCTGGAAGTCCAGCAGCATTTGTTGTGATGAAGTGGAGGCCGCTGCTTACAATAACTGGGAACGTGCTGTGTGAGTAAGAATTAACCCTGAGACGTTTTCACCCATGCCACCTTTTCAATATGAGCATATTTGTGCACCTTTCATCCTCCCACAAATGGCACATGCAACACAGACAACTCTACATGTCTACATACATGTATATAAATCATGCTTGTGTGTTCTAAACATCCTGAGAAAATGTTGATTTGTTTTATTAATTTACCACTTGGATTCTGTTTCCCTCTATATGTATGTAAGAAATGTCTGGAAAGCTCAGAACCTCTTGAATTTGATGCATGGCTCATCAATCTAGTATTATAAGTATCAGCCAGAATGTATCAAATGTCTAAATATTGTAATATTTGATTTCTTTCCTGTCCTGATGCCTGTCAGATACACAATGCAGTAAGAGAGCCAGAAACTTTTCTTTGGATGAATCTTGCAGTGGTTTGGGAGCAGCGCAGCATCCCACAATTCCCTTCTCTGGGATATTTCTAGTGTGAACCCAGAAGGAAAGTGCAATTTAGGCAGAAACTAGTGAAGGAATGGTGTATCAAGAGCTCCAGCGATCTCTGTGTTCATCTGACATAAATGTAATGAAAGACAAACATGTCTTTTCATTGATACTTACTGTAGCTTATGCATATTTGATTTTCACAAGACTCCAAATGTCTTATATCTCTAGAAAAGAAAAAAAAAAAATTGTTTTGTTTTGTAGAAAGCACATTATTGCAGCATTAATATTTAAGGCAGAAGATACACACACACACACACACACACACACATTGGTAGTATAGAGCGTGGGGGGAAGCAGTGAATTCCTCCGTGCCTTTTCCCCTAGGGGGCGCACAGTTTGAGAACCATTGGATTAGTCTCTGGCCAATAGTGATGCTCATGAGATTATTCAAGACAGCATCTAAAAAAAGCTCTCCACTGAATGCCTACAGTCACAGGGAGTAGGTAGACGACACTTGCTGTACAGTTCAGCTGCCTGTTGCATGCCATGACTGGGTTTTACCGGATACTTCTCCTGTTTTCTGGTAAGTTGCTTGTCAGGAAGGCGATTTACTTTTACTGAAGCAGGGTATCATGTAGGGAACTTCTCAAGAAACACAATAGATTTGAATACTTATTTTAACAACAGAGGGAATCAGTCCAGGTAAGGAAGCCTTAAGGGACAACTACCTGAATTCATCCAAGAATCTGCCTCAAAAATGTAATTTAACATTTAACAACTTGTTTAAATAGTTAATATTGCTGTTTCTGTGTGTCCTCACAACTCTACAAACAACTATGTGACAAACCGGTTCTTGAACTATTTTGTGTTTGTGTACATTCAGTGTGTGCAAAATTTCCTTCCACAACTTTTTCACCCTTCCTTTCTTTCCATGTCTCGTCTAGGTATTCAGGCAGAGGCTAGGCTTCTGGTATTCATGAGGTGTGAGATGTCAGACAGTATAAAGTCAATCCTCTGACTCAGTTCCATTCACTATTGTGCTGAGGTAGTGTGGGTAACACAGCCACTGTGGCAAAAGGAACATATGGCATGGTTTTTGGGAAGAAAACGGCCCATAGGTGTGCATATACACTACCAGTCAAAAGTTTGGATACACCACATTTGTCTTTATCTTTACTATTTTCCACATTTTAGAATAATAGTAAAGACATCAAAACTGTGAAATAACACAAATGGAATTATGCAGTGACCAAAAAAGTGTTAAACAAATCAAAACTATCTTATATTTTAGATTCTTTAAAGTAGCCGCCCTTTGCCTTGATGGAAAGGCAAAGGCTTTGGAGAGAAATTCATACATAGGCATCAACTTCACTCTTTCAAGCATTTAAGCATAAGCCTTTAGATCAAAATGGCTTTAAGATAATGAAAAACATAGTACATTCAATCAGATGTGTCCAAACTTTTGACTGGTAGCGTACCTTCTTAGATTATCCCAGATTCTGTTGCTACTCAAAAATTTCACTTTGCACATATAAAATTCACACCCTCAATCATTTAAAACAAAGCAAAACAAAACAACAGCGGGCTAGAACTTTATTACAGGTTCACTCAGAGTGGAAGTGGGGAGGGAGGCTTGTTTACATGGCGAGAGCTGACATTGTCCCTCCTCTGTTGTTGTTGTTTGTTGCTTCTGCAGTGGGCACGGCCTCTGTGGCACTTCGCAGATCCCCACGGACCAAAAGAGGGCTACTGGAGCTGGCGGGAGTCATCAAATGCAGCACAGGACGATCTGCCTTGGCTTACATGATGTACGGCTGCTACTGCGGACTAGGTGGTCAAGGCTGGCCCAGAGACAGAGCCGACTGGTGAGGCAGCGGGACGGGGTGGTTTCATCACAAAAACAAAAATCAAATTTCAAGACACCTTTTATTATTTTTAAGTATAGCATGCCTGAACGCCTGATGACAGCGTGTACCATAATGTAAACATTCAGCCGGGAGAAACTACATGAACCACCCTATACATCATGAGGTGCACAGTATGTAATTTTGCATGCATTAGTGGTGTTTTGCCCTTGACTCCGTGGACCGTGTGCAGAAATCACTCCAGTCTCCTCCCTACTCATCCTATACATCCCACCGGTGTACACACACTTTCCGGTTCTTAATGAGATGACTGAACCTCAAATACTGCGCGACGGGACGGAAGGAGGGAGCGATTCACATGGTCCAATGAGTGCTTCAAAATAGGCCCGAAATTCCACACCCAAATCCTAATTACCGTCTCCTTCCTTGCCTTCCAAACCACAGACATCAGGCCTCCCCAAAACCAGTTAACTGCTAAATATCTGTTTTGCTAAGTCAAGTGGTGATCCTTCCCTTCTTTTAAAATAGACGTGGTGTGATTCAAACCACAGCGCTGTGACTATCCACCCAGCATTAGGCTTTCTATACTCTCTATGGTTGTTGTGACAGCTACAGCCTTCACAGTGATATATCTATTTTGGGTTTTTTTTGTCTTTCTTTGTTTAAATATAGGTGCTGTCATAAGCACGATTGCTGTTATGGAGAAGCAGAACTTGCTGGCTGCCAAACCAAGACAGACAAGTATCAATGGACGTGTGAGGACAAGACAGCTGAGTGTGGTATTGCATTTTTTTTAATATTCAGAGACTAATCAAATCATTAATGCATGTGCACTGGGCTGGTAATGCTTTTCACAGTTCATTTAGTACTGTGTGACTGAGATTTAATATTTTGAAAATAAAAGCTTTCCGTCTGTATGGTAGCAAACCAAAATACCATATGTTATATGGTAGTAAAACACACCGCCATGGGTCAGACTGAAAGTGAAATAGAGTGCAGGATGTGTGATCTACAAACACCCGTGGTGTTTATGAAAACAGTATGCAGACTGTTGATTGGAGGGAAGGAAAGGATGCGTGCGGAAGGGATAGTTTATAACCCACAGTTATAGTATTTTAAGCTCTCATAAACCACAGTAATTGCTGATCATAAATAGCAACAGCCTTAATGTGGTTTACACTGAAATTTAAGGGTGATGCGTTTAGGATTTCTTTAAATATATTAATGCCGCATGAATTGATAATATCCACAGTAACAGTACTTCTTGTTCTACTGCTGCTGTGACGTCCTGTTGAGATGCCAGATTTCAACATTTCCCTGATTTTGAGAGGATTTGAGCCAAATGAGCCATAAGAAAGCAAAACACAGAAAAGTTGGAGCTGTTTGTAACGCTAACAGCCAGTAATCACAGCAAATTTCACAATGGTATGCTAATGAGGATGCCCCACACACATCATCTAACAGTTTCCCATAATTAGGAAGAATGCTCTTTTCATACTATCGGCCTGTCACTGAAAGAAGACATGTAGTAACTTTATTCTTTATTCCAGATGATCTGAAGGACAGATGTGAAAAGCTGCTCTGCAAGTGTGACAGGGAGGCTGCCAAATGCTTAAGAAAGGCACCTTTCATCCAGAAATATGCCCTATGGCCAGATTTCCTCTGTGGTTGTGATCACCCTACATGTAATATTTACTGACTCAATAAATACACACATTTACATCTGCGTTTCCCCGTGTCTCTTTTGTCAATACATGTCGGTTGCATCCTCATTACAATGAGACTGGAAGTGGCACTGCTGTTCATCAGCTGTCAAGTGCGCATTTAACAGTTGGCTATGGCTTTTTTTTTATTTTATTTTTTTTAATCTGTATGTATCTCATTATCAAGCTCTTTCTCTTATAATGTGACAGTTCCTAGTGAGGTGTGTAAAGCAAAACAATGTCATACACTTGCAAATAGCCTCACATAAAATTGTGTCATTTCATTAAAAGACCAGTTTATTGAATTCTGACAAAATGCCCCACTACTGTCAGGAAAATAAGGAGAATTACAGCAGTAGTTTCGTACAATGGACAGGCAACGTCGAGACTTCAAGCCAGAAGGTTAAATGTCAGTCAGCAAGGGAAAGATCAGGTAGCCGGTCCTCACAACAGCACTTTTATTTCTTGAAATACAGTACAGAGCGGTGCCTTATAGTTCTGGAGTCAACTTCCTATGCTCTGGCAGTGTTTCGGCTGTACTCGATTCACTGGGGTAAAAAGGCTATTTGGACATGCAGTGACCTAATGAGGTTTTCCTGCTTCAACAGTATTGTATATTTCAACAGTATTGTGAATTTGATTAAATTCCACTTTAGTGACATGGCAGCCTGGCAAAGGCATGCTAAGAAAACCAACTCTGGTTCACACTTTATTTGGCCATTTTATTCTCACAACTTCCATGTTTCTGTGAAGACTTGAACACTGTTTTGGGAATGTTAACTATTTCTTGTTAAATGTTTTTCTTTTCCTTTTGAGGCTGTGATATGATGACTAAAGCATCAAGTACACAATATTTACAATATGGTTATGGATTGTGTACTTTAAGGAACTTTCTTGTGGAGCCTACAGAATAACTGTTGCCTAGAATATCATGACATCATGGTACAAGCATTGTGAGCTAGTAATGTAATGAAACATTTCATGCACATGAGCACATCGGTTCCTCCACAGTGCAGTGAACACCCAGTGTTCACTCTATGTTTTCCTCTCGGTTCTATCAAACAAGAGCAGGCGCTGGCATCTGGATGCTTTGCACTGAGGGCTGAAAGAATAGTGGCATCAAAGCTGCAGGACGCTGTACCTGGTCTATGAAGTGTGAAGTGAGGATACTCACCTGTAGATGGTGCCATATACACAATTAAACTCGAAGCACACTTGCAGCAAGGGAACCAAGCCCACATTTTTCCACAACATAAACAATGACAGAGTTTGTACTTAACAATGAGCTTGATGTCATTCATTTATTTGTATTACCAAAAAAGTGGATTTGGATTTGATGTATTGAAGTTATTTGAAAAATATAAATGTTATTCACGGTGGCTTTGAATGCTTTAAAGTTTGAGTATATATACCCTTATTTTGCTCCAATGCAATTGCAGTCATTGGAGTTACAGCAGTGAACCTCTTTCAGATCTAATTTGAACAAGGTCCTGCTGCCCCATCAAAAATGATTTGATTTCCCTCTGACAGCCAGTAAAAACAGCATCATGCCCATAATCACAGTAAACAACACCCTCCCAGATATTACTGCTCTAGTGAGGTATTACACCCGTATGTGCCATGTATGAGTTCCTACAGGACACACAGTTTCTTTGTAGAATCAGCGTCCCACTCATGAGTGTGTCCTGAAATGGGAGGTGATGCTGTGCTGCAGTGTCCGAAGTCCAAGACTGGAAATAAGTATCTAGGTCATGGCCCACAAACACTTGCCCAATTGTGTCCAACCTTCAGTGGGTATGAGCAATGAAGTTATGGAAGGCATATGCTCCGTCCACCACGTGGCAGGGAGGGAGGGAACTTCAAATTCATTCTCTTTTTTGTTTGTGTATTTTCGTCTGTTCCAAATCTCTCCAAATGAAAAATTAGAATTTCGTGGTGTGGTTGCTAAGCTACGGCCCTACTGTCCTATTTGCTACAAATTATGTCATATAATCAATTTAAAGAATTTGAACATACTGTGTGAAATAATTCAGAGAAACATGTAGGTGCTTTGTTTATTTTTTTGCTAAAACTGAGAAACATTTCATTAATTATTTAACATAATTACTTTTTGAGAAGAAAAGACTTATGAGAAAATAACTCTGTTCTCTTATTCTACTACCTCTCAGTCAGTATTATACAATGAAAAAGGCACTCAAAGGAGTTAGCACAGCAGCTGTTTGGGGTCACAAGTTATAGGTCATGAGATCAGAACCTGCCAAAACAAATTTCCTACTGATGTGCTCTCATGTTTTGAGCATCACTAATGGTGTATCACAGGCTGTGCTATCTCAAGCAAGAAATACCTTTTATCTTTAATGTTACAAAGGTCACACTCTAATTGCTGAAATTATGTTTGGTCTTCAGTCACTCATGCAACATACCCTCAGTTTAAAGTAATAGTTATTGTACGTTATTTATATTGATCAGGTGTGTCGTTCTGATTTTGACGGAACTTGCAGGGTTGATGCATCTTCTGAGAGAAGTGAAATTAAAGAGAAAGGCAGTGTGGTAGTGAGTTGGAGTGTTGTGTGTATGTGTATATGTGTGTTCTCTTGCACTTCTATCCTTGTGAGAACCAGTTTGAGTTTTAGATAGGTTTTATACAGGGATTTTATATAGGGAGGAGCGATATATTGGCAGACTTGGCCATAGAATGGCCATTTTTGTGACCTTTTGTTTCTAGGAGTGTGTCACTTAATACAAGTGTCAAATTAACAGAATAAAACTAACATGGTCTTTCGTTTGAAAAACCACATAATTATCTTAAGATAGGCATGTCTGAATAGCTTAACCTGTTTTGCACCTGCATTTGTAGTAAGATTGTTACAAAAATGCATATGGGTATCGGGTGGGAAAGTATCGGATATTGGTATCGGCCTCAGAAAAAAAGTAACTTTTCAATCCTCAAGATCCTTCTGGTGTAATGGAAAATTGAGAGTGAGCAGTCCAAAATCTGTGAAGGTGCAGGTTATTACATTAATAGTGCCTGGCGTTATAAGTATGAACTTGTGAATATGATTGAAAGTGTGCTTTATAGGGCAAAGGAAGGGATGCTGGTTGGTGTACATATGAAAAAAAATGAACAATGATGGTCAAATTCTTCTGTGGAACATGCAAGGTTACCACTTCATTTCAAGCAGATGTTTTGTGAACACAAAGGGATTCGCAATGAAAGCAGACTACATCCTGGCTCTTTCTCTTCCCTGCCACCTGCCCCTTTCTACCTTGTGAAGGTTGATGAGCTTCTTCCTCAGGATGCCACGGTGCTCTGTCGCTCTGTCAGTGCACCCGTCTTCCACTTTTGCTGCCTTGAACTGATACTTTGAGGACTCAGCTCTTGACTTAACTGTCTGATCTTGGCTGCCGTACGATTCATCACACAGGTTTCTGATCTCTCACTTGGACTTGTTGTTTTCGGTAGCAAGGCTGTGAGTGATTGCCATCATTATCTATACAGTCTTGTGTCTGTGTCACTCTTCACCATTTCCTAAAGCATCCTGTCTATATCCTCAAGAAATTGGACCCACTCTCTCTCCTTGCTGGCTGAACCACTTGACCCGATTACCTGTTACTCTGCTTGGGACTGAATCCACTGGCTTGTGAAAGTTCACTTTGGCGTGACTCTCCTGCATCTCACTAGGGCTGGTTCCTGTGCACCAAGCATTTAATTCTGGCTCGGTGGACCTTCAGGAACACAGGTTCTTGCAGAGCTTGCCATACATGCATTCCACTCTTCTCGGTATTGAATTTGCATTGATCGGTTCCTGTAGGTCCCTACTGCTACAATGTTCATCCTCTCCCGCTCTTGGGTTCTTTCTATCGGATTGTCTATAGCTGATTGTGGGTTCTGGCTGCTGTCTCTCTGGCTGAGCTGTTCTCCGTCGCTGCAGCTATCATGACTCTAATCATGGAAGTCTTCCAGCCTGTGGATGTCACTGGCCTAGGATCAAATAGTTACACATTCACCTTGGGCACACTTGGGCACATCATCAGTCTTGCACCCAATATGGAGAACGCAGGGAATATCCATATCACTTGTTTTGTCGTGAACACCTGCTAGTTTATTTTTCAGAGTCTACCTTGGGGCTCCCATTGATTGCAATACTGCAGCTGAAAAGTGGATCTGAAATCAAACATTGTCAAGAGTCTTCAGTTACTGCGCAGGTTGTAATTACAACGTAGCAAAATTTTAGCTGCTGATATTTTGCAACATGGCGACTCAATGTTAGTTTACAGAGTTACCAGCAGAGACTGATTTGGGAGTGGCTGCTGCTGACATGCCACACCTGGGTGAAAACGGCAAAACTGACCTCATATTAACATTTTTGGAGAATTTTGGCACTCTTGGAGCAATCCTCTTTTTGAAGAAATGCTGGTCGCCTATTCTACATATGCATGACAGCATGGTTGTCACAGTGAATGAGCGCATTCTTTAATCCCTGCCGGGTGAGCTGACAGAACCGGTTCCACGCTAATTGCGTTCTTTAATCAACTGTTTGGCTCCCCAGCCGAGAGCCAGATGGCCCACAATGAAGTCTTGGCTTAAACAGCTCAAAACATAAACAATGACAACCACGTGCGGAACAAAGTATGACTTTCTACCAGCATAGTGTTTGGACATGTCTGCTGTCCCCAGGCTGCAGGGTGACAGCAGAACATGCTACAATCTCCGCTTGTCTCCTCTGTTTTGTATCGTGTACACATTGTGTGTGTTTGGTCATGCTTCTGTGTTTCTTGTTTTTGCTTTCCATGGGTGGATATGGGCTCAAAGTCTATTTATTTTACACAAGTTGATGGACTGTCTACTGATCTGCTGTCTGTCTACCAGTCCTGTTAGTACACATTGATGGAATTAAAGCTGCGTCCCGTAGGATTTTCATATCAAGTGTGGTAAATTATATAAAATTTAGAAAATAAATAGTAGATTGCACCACTGCACACACACCAACACTGAAACCAGTGTGTGCTGAGGCCACAGCAGACATGGACACGCTGCCCACATACTGTAGCCTATGTGGCAGACTCTATTGTCCTGCTCCTTCTCTTTCACTCTGCTTCTTTTGTGTCTTTTTTTCTTTGAAGGCCCTTTTCATTTGCAGGTGGATGAGTGAGGAGTGAGTGGAGATTCCTATTTAAAAGAAAATGAGAGGAAAGACAGCAAAATCGTGCAGTTCAATCATACAGCTCGATGTAATAAATTCATAGGTTAGTATAGTATAGTAGTGCCTTATATATCACATTACAAAATATCAATTATAAATTTCAGATTGATAAGATAATGACCCTGTTCTACAGAGCTTTTATTGAGTCTGTCATCTCTTTTTCTAGTATCTGTTGGTATGGCAACCTTGGCATTAAAGAGAAAAATGCCCTTGCTAAGATTGTGAAAGTGGCCAGTAAGATAGTAGGAGTACAGTTCAGTAACCCAAATGACTTATTCAACAAGCAGGTGCTTAAGAAAGCTAAGGCTATTATTTCAGATAGTGCTCATCCCTTACATTCTGAGTTTAAGTTGTTACCATCCGGCCTACGGTTTAGGTCCCCTGCTGCCACAAAAAATAGGTATAAGGACTCCTTTATCCCTGTTGCCATTCGAGCCTTAAATGCTGCTGGCAGGAGGAGGTAACTGCTAATTGTATTATTATTATTACTATTATTACTTTTTATTGCTGTATGGTATGTTACATTGCTAGTAACGATGTTGCTTGGTTAGGATGACATTGCTCTGGTGGTGAAGATGATGATGATAATGCACCGATAACCATACTTTCGTATGGTTATGTTGATAAGCTGTATATTATATAGGCATGGTATTGTCGTTTGATGATGTCACTGACTACTCCTGTGATGATGGTGATGATGATGTCGATGATGCTGTTGACGATGACATGGTTCAGTCTTCTAAGGACTGTTGTTGATGTATATGATTTTATTGTAAGCCGTATGGGCATGAACGGACACTTGTGCCAATTCTCCTGGATTTGGAATGAACTTTGGTGCAGTGGTGTGAGTCACCTTCGTCACTCTATCTTAATGTTTCTATGTGATACTATATGTTTTATGTTGTCATATGTGTTTTATACTTGCTGCAGCACAAATCGCCCATCTGGGACAATAAAATTGACTTGACTTGACTTACAATGTCTATAATTTTAGAAGTATTTTTATTAAGAAATAGGCTGTCGAAGAAATCTGGGATTAATTGACAAGATGAGAATACTTGCTGCAATTTTATATATGTGATAATAATGATCATATTAATGGTGATGATGATGATTTTGATCAAAGATAAAATCTAGGAGGAGGAAAACAATACATGTATTTTAAACAAAGCATGTACAACTCAGCAGCAGCATGTACTTGGTATTACAGCTCCATGTTGATGTTTATGACCATCATTGTTATGGACAGAGGACTAATGTGAAATATGTCAGAAAATAAGTGAAAAGTAAAATCCTGGTTGTGTATTTTAGTTTTTTTTCATCTGCACTTGTTAATGTCTTCACCGAACAAGTATACTTGAACAAAGGATTGCATATCCATTAATAATTCTAGGCTATCGATGTGTTGACTGAGCTCAAGGGAATTTACATACACCAAGTTTGGTTTGGATAGATCAAGAAATGAGAAATTCCATGAGATATAACTTTTTCAGGTCAAAATTGAAATTCAATTCAAACTTCAAGTCAGAATTAGACAAAAAAAAACCTTCATGTTCCTCGAGACACATTTGTTTTGGTATTTGGTGACTGCAGCAAGTTAATTCATATCAGAGTCGTCCACTTTGGCCTCTAGTTCCACTACCTTCTCTAGGACTGCCTTTGTGTTGCAGGGGACATCATTTGTCATGGGTCAGGACATGCGGTACCTACCAAATTTTATGCAATTTCGTTCAAGAGATGGCGGGGTATGTGGCCAGAAGAAGCCCTGGGGGGGCCTGGAGACGGGATGAAAAAAACTGGAGTATGAAGTAGCTGCAGTGGTCAAACAGTCTGCAGAGAGAGAGAGGAGGAGAAGGTTTCAGTGGGTGAAGAATTTTAACCTTTGCTTGTAGTGACCCCATCTGGCCAATTAGCTCCATTTTCTTTCAAGGTACACTGTTTTGCTTACGATTGCACATTCCTGCAGTGTGTTGTGCTACGTTTATTTCAGAAAGGCAGTTTTTATCACAAGATTTACAATACATGGAGAAGTAAGAGAGACCAGCCCTAATAATGACGCATGTAAATGTTGTTCACCAAGCCTTGAGCCATCCAGAAAGAGAGACGATGGGAAGAAGACAGTAAAATTAAGAGAATTAAAACATAGGGAATGCAGATGCCCATTTTGTTGGTGACATCTGGAATCTAAACAGAAAGTCAAAGCTATTTAGAAGGACACTGTTAACTGCTTTCCTATAGGAGGAAAGGTTACGTAACACTCTCATCTCCACTGCTGTGAGTTGTGTCATTACGTTATCTAGAGGTATATACAGTACCTTTATAGTAAAGTAACCATCCTTTTGATTTGGCATGCTTCTAATCTAAATTGTCTCCAGATTTGTTTGTATTTGGACCAACCGTACAGCTATAACTGACTAGTGTAATATCAGTCAAGGCTGTTGCTGCATTGTGTTTCTGTCTCATGCTGTCAAGTTATCTGTCAAATGCTCAATGGCAGCGATTCATTATACAACTGAGGAGGAGGCAAAACAAAGAAGCACTTTTTTGGGGGAAATCTAAAAAAATAAATAAATCATAGGTTACCTTGGAAACAAGCTACCAGCGCAGCATCTTGAGCTTACTGTCAATCACATTGTTATGGCCTTGACTACAGGTTGAGTATAAGCCACCCGTCACACAGCGTTTACAAGATGAGTAGTGAAAAATGATTGTGGGCCACTTTAGTGTAAATTTCTCATAAACAAACCTCCCTGCACCTCATTACCAGGGTATGAAATTTTGAGTTGAGGTAGCCTGAGGGGGGGTTTTACTTCCACGTCAAGCTTTGGTGCACATGAGATTTGTTTACATGGGTTGAGCTGCTCATTGCATCATGAAGGACAATCCCCCTACACACCACCATATCGAATCAAACTGACTCCATAACCAGCAATTCTGCCATCTGGATCTCATTTTAAATGACCAAAGTGCTGATTTCTGCCCTAAACGTAGCCTCCGGCATTTCATCTCACTGTGGTTTGAGCTGGAGGATGGACATCACATTACCCTGCAGTAGTGTGGTGTGATGTGCAGTAGATTGTTGACTAAGGCTGCTGTCAAGCCCCGGCTCCAAGTCAGAGCAGTCAGCTGCCAACTGTTGCCCTCCTACCACCATGCCTCCATTTGCAAAGGGTCACTTCAACAGATGGAGGGGAGAGACGTTACAGTGCAGCATGAACTAGATTTGAATCACTGATGCCTCTACATGGACAGTTTCCCAGGAAAACAGCAGTCCACTAAACCACTGTGCATGTTTCTAGTCAAAGCTCATCTTTATTCCGGAGTGATGTTAAAACATGTTTTCAGAGAATACATAATAGTATATTGTAAAAAATAACATTTCCCTAATTTCAATTACATTTGCTGAAACCTTGACATTTAACTGTATGTGACAGAAAAAAATTGATAGCATCTTCTAAAAGTAAAAAAAATCACAAATTTCTAACTGTATGGAGGACTACTAAAAAACATTATAGTTATTTTCTTTAAGTTGGGGGTAAAAAAAAATAAAAAAAAAATAGATTTATCTAAACACTGCATTGCACACAGACATTCAGATTTACCAAACTTGAGAACCTGAATGGTGTTTTTTTTATTTTTATTTTTTATCACATTTAGTGGGTTAACCTTCATTCTTAGCTTGCCACAGCTGCTTTTCTTGGTTTCAAAACACAACCGTGGTGTTTCAAGCAACCCACTTCTATTATTGTACCTGTAGCCTACTTTCAACCTCCATTTACAGTAGAGGATGAGCACAGGGGCAACGGGGGATTTTTAGATGCACACTCAGGTTGAAACTGACACACAAAAGCCTCCCATTCTTGCCTGCATTAGGGCAGATTTCAGACCATTATTTAGATTTAATTTAATTAAATACATCTTGTCTCCAACATCATGTGACGGAGATAACACGTGATTTAAGAATCTAAACATGTCTCAGATTGTGTTAAATGATTGCATCAGGCCTATCTAAACATCTATGTTCTTGATTTATAGGCAATAGGTGACAGCTTACAGCGACACCCTGAGGTGAAGGAGGTTACAGCGCCCCCTGTGGCACCAACACTGACTGTCTTGGTTTCACTATATTGATGACTTTCCCTGAGACGAGGCTATAAAAGGCTATGCTATGAACAAAAACACACCCCAAACAAACTCTCTCTCTCAGATTTTAAGTGTTCAGGAAAATGAATGCACCTCTTCAGAACTACAATGTCCCTTGATGATTTCATGGCAATTAGTGTAAACTGAAACTAAACGGATGGACATAGCAGTAGAAGGTCAATTTACAGTTTTTCTCTTTCAGACATTACTAGCATTAGTCTCCAAATCTATGGGGCCAAATTAAGCAAAAGTGGCAAAAAGGGATCATCGTGGCTTGGGCTTTACCCCTAAAATATTCACATGAATCCACGGGAGTTTGTCTAGAAATGGATTAAACAGCGACCACTGTAGATTTATAGGATTTCCTTCGATTCGTTCTTGTTTCCTATTCCATACATCTAGGCTATTATTGGTCGATATCACACACTGAGTTTACCTGTTGTCTTGGAGTAGGTATCATGTCCAAAAGGCACGGACGGGGTTCGAACCCGCGATCTTCGGTTTACGAGACCGACGCCTTACCACTTGGCCACCGCGCCTGCGCTAACCCCGGCGCTCCGGATCCCTTTAGACCTAAACCACACTTCAATGGAGCTGGGATTAGCTATATATTGTTTGGTCGGAATGATATATTGAAAACACAAAGATGCATAAGAGCTAATGCGGACACGGCTCGAGCTCCACATATCGCCAGAGGACCGTCATGCGCCAAGTGAGCTGCTGAAATGATGCTGCATCTTTTCCATTCAGCCACAAGGGGAGGCTGTTAACGTATGTGTGCAAACCGAAGCAGCAGGCCCATGTGTCCCTGTCCCACCCTGAAGAGCCCGTGTACTGAAACGCTGACAAACGGAGGGACGTTCGAACCCGGAAGTGAGGGGAAGGAAACGAGCTCTAACCAAACGTAAAGAAACCCACTTTAACTCAGTCTTCCTTCACTTATTTCGAGTTTTGTAATCTTTCTAATTGAATTAAGATTATATGTGAAATCTTTAAAACTAATGAGCCACAAAAAGGCTCTAGAACTGTATAACACTTACAATTTGTTATTGTAATAAGCTATATACAATCTACATTTTCTTTTTTTACATTTTCTTGTCTTTACTGTCTCCTTATTGACCCTTAATTTTCAAATGTCTAGCATTTCCTCGATGGTGGTAAGTTACAACTTGTGAATGTGTTTTGCTCTGTCCATTTCCCCAAATATTGATCTATTTTGTTTGCCATGATTGTTTGTGTAAAAAACATTTTCAATAACAAAAGAAATGTGAAACTTCAAAAAAAAATAAAGAAAATGTTGAGAAGCCCACTTTCCCTCACCGCCGACTCAGTCTGCTTTCACTTATTTTGAGTTTCAGTGAAACTTTCTATAAACTAGTAGAAGTTTGATCAAGTTTTCTGTTTCTATTCCATCTGGCTATGATCATGTTATGTTTTCCTGCCTTCTTGATGATTATTCAACAGTTTAAACATGCAGTTAGTAACATATTGTAGAGCGACATGATTAATCTTGCTGTCAGTTTCTGTTCTATCATCTCCTCTTGTACATTAATGGGAAAGTCTAAGAGAAGAATAAAGAAATTGCTTGTGCTGGGAGGAAGGAGAAAGGCTTTTTTTCACTTGGTAAATCCAGTCTTTATGTTGCAGTGGGATCAAATCAAAGTTTTAATTAATGTTCTTGTCAATTTCTTTATAATAAACTCTGAACATCACTCTCTAAATTGGGCTTGCATAGCTGATATCTATGAGAACCGGTAGGCTGTCTGTAATTCCTTTCCAAGCGATACAATATGCATGAGGCCAGACTGAGCTTTTCACTGTCTTTCTTTTCAAAACATCAAAGATGAATGCTCGCCTGAGGGGCTTTTTTTTTGGATCAGATATCCTAGAGGCTGTTTGAAAAATGAATAAGACTCATTTCCATTGGGAATGAGTTAGCGTTGAAAATCACAGATGTGGAGTATTCACCTTGACCTGCTTACAGCAAGTCATCAGCAGCACGCAGACCAGAAGAAGGGTTTCTGTTGCATAAGCCGCTCATAGGCAGCTGCAGCTAATTCAGAGATGGGACATTGTTTGTTTCCATAAAAGTCCAATCTTTTATGCATATATCCACCAAGACAGAACAAGCAGAACATAGGTCCATTTGGCTGAAACTCAAACTAGTGAGGTGATGTTAACTTATTTTTATACTGATGAACATTAACAAAAGCTAGAACAGTTAAATGTGATAGGTTTATGCTGTGATTTAATGTCTAGAGATGACTTAGGAATTTGCCACACAAATTTCATGCTTATTGTGTTGTTGATTTGCTGAATTGTGGGTAGTGATTAGAATTACATTCTGTGGAGTTCATTTCCAAATCTCAAGGTTTAATGGGAGTGTGAATGCTGATTGTTGAGGTGTCATCGTGACACAGAGTGAAAATATTGTATATAGTAAATGTTTTCTTGCAGTATAAAAGCCTTGCCCTAAAGGTGAAGCTTTATTGGACAATATATGTAGCCAACTGTCTTAGGCAAAAGATATCAAAAATCATGTGCATTCTCTGTTGAGTGAATCTAAGAGATTTTTAGATTTCTGGATGTGCTACTGTGGAATTTATAATGTCATATACAGCATTGATTTTTTTGTTCAGTAGAGTAGCTCTGCCTTTTTTTTTTTTTTTTTTAATTCTAAATCCTTCCAGCACCGTAACCTGAGAGATATCTTTCAGTCTGAGATCACATTGTTCTGGGGCATTTTTGTTCATGTGGTGAGCACCAAGCAGCTCACTCCCTGAGAGAATAAGTATTAATGTAGCTATGTTTTAAATTATTCATTAGTCTGTTTTATAGACTCTCTTTGAAAAATCAGCTTGTTTTGCTGTGCTTGTGGAAGAATACTCTTGTGCACTGAGTCCATGAGAATAATATTTAACTGTTTGTTGAACAAAGACACATTTATATTTGCTACATAGAGCTACATGTTTAAAGGCTTACTTAGTCTATTGTTAGATGTAGACCGTAGTATATCCTTAGTATGTATATTTAACATAACTTTCATTATGTAAACAGTAAAGAAAGAAATACTATTTCTATGTTTGAATTTTGAGGACTCTAAGCACCTGCTGGCCACTAGGCTGTTTTAGTATGCAGAATTTGAAAACAGTCAGATTTCTGTAACATGTTTTCTATGTGGTGTTTTCTAATAAACTCTCTTTATATCTGCATGGAATAGTCCTTGAGCCACTGGTGATATTATGTTAAGTGTAATGCCTGGTTATACACATGGAACTGTGCATTTCTTAGAAGCAACCATTGCAGTGTCTATCAGCACATATTCATTGATTAAATTAGATACCAGTTTTACCCCTGGTCTTTTATTATACTTACCAGCAGGGCAGGAATCTACATCCAGATCCCTCTAGATCTGCTGGAGTCACACTAAAGCCCCGGGCACACTAGAGGATTATCAGGCTGATTAACACCATATTTGGACATCCCAACAATCGGGAGGCGAATCCCCAATCTAAGGCTTGGTCCGGACTGATGGTCTGCACAGATTATCTGGTAGTGTGGGAGGGTTTACGGATTCAATCTGAACCACATTGATCAACTGGTAGAATGATCTGGGCTAGATCATCAAAAGTGTATTGGGATTACAGATTCAATCAAAGAGCGGAGACTGCCAATATCCAGTGAGAGCTGAGTTTACAGTGAGGTGGAGGAGAAATGTTACGATGACTGGGTTACCCAGATGTTTGGCAAATTAAGAGAATATAAGACTCTGTATTCTTGTTGTGTTGTTTGTTTGCCAAGTCTGCCTTGATGAAGGTCTTATGAGACTGAAACCTCGGCAATAAGTGAAATTCTCCATGGATCTAAGTGTGCAGTGTATGTGCATCATGCACCGTGCACTTTTCATTAAAGTATACTTTTTCTAAATGTGTTGGAGACATGAAATGATCAGACAGTTCATAACATTAAAGTCTCATGTATGACAGGAGGGTTACGTTTATTTTGTGACAGTATTCCAGTGCTACTAGACAGCAGAGTTTGACTAATAATTCCCGATGACAGATGTACAACAGCACTACTGACTGACCATGCTGGGAGTCAGGTAGCCACTTGAATGTCTGGTTAGTTAATAATTATGTTTTTTTACTTTTACAAATTTTACAAATTTAAAATGCATGCATATCTGGTTGGTGTGGCTGTTTGTTAGTAGCATGGTTGCTGATATATTTATTCTTTAGAGTGTTGATATGTTGGCTTTCTGATACAATTTGGTTTCTGATCTGCTGAGCCAGCAGAAGCAGCTGTCCTTTTAGCCTATAATTCAATTTCCAAACTGCTGAGTGGGTCGTTCCAAGCCAGAGGAATCAGCTGTCCCATCAGCCTGCTGTTATTGTCGAAATCAATCGTGAGTTTAGAAATTGTTCAGTAATGTTGTGAACTAGGGATAAGCCTAAGTGTACTGTAGGTGCAGGGCAGTGGAGGCAACTAGCTGTATTTGGTGTTGAGAGCGGATGTTGAGAGGGATGGTTGTGGGACGCCAGAAATCACCGTTCTGGAGGTGTCATGAGCTTAATTTAACGCAACATCTGTGATGGGACGTGTCCACTTGAAAACCCCAGTGACATAGCCTACAGCACCTGCACTCACACACTCAACCCTGTAACATTTAGATTAGGTGGCTTGTGAATGGTGCGGCTTGTCTGATGGTCCTGTAGATTTATGACAGCAGAGCCTGATGTCCTCTATAGTTGCCATTTGTGGATTGGTACATCATTCTTTTGACATCTGAATTGGGCTTCTGAATGCTCATCTTGGATTATGGTACAAAGGATTGCAACATCAAATCCTGTGTAATGGTAAATCTTCAATCACTTGTAACTCCATTTCCTGGAAAGATACCTTAACATACTTGAAATCACCTAAATCCTTACAGTTTCTAGTTTGATTTAAAGACTCTTTGCGGCTGTAACTTTGCCCTCTAGAAACCATTAAAGTTGTATGACAGCTGATGGCTGCAGTATTAAAACAAATATGGCTTAAAATGTACGTATTGAAAAGATTTTTTCATATTCAAACAATTCACTTTGCAACCAGATACCTATGGTATAAGAGGTTTGAGTATACTGCACTTTTATCAATATTAGTAGCAAAAGTCCAAGTGAATAACATGTTTTGTTTTGTCAGTTTGAAACAAGTTTGAGATTGGTGAGAATATCTGGAGAGCATCAGAGGCAGACTGTGATCTGGTAAGAGCCTGGTTTGGAATGGAGCCCATGGGATATAAGATTGTATCATCAGCGTAAAAATGCATACTACAATGCTTTCTTTGAAAAACCTAAATTGTTATATTGCTATTATCATCAAATCACTTAAAAAGGAACCGCATCAAAACAATCTTCAAAAGCAGCTAAATGAACTAGCTACAATGGATTTCAGCTCATGCTGAAACAGAACTGTGACATCATCAGCCCCATCCAATCTAGCTCACAGAACAGCACTATACCTCAGCAAGTATAGTCCAATTAGCAGAATATGCCATTAAAAATATGAGTTGTTAAGTCTTGTTTGTTGAGAAATATCTCTAAATGAGGTCATTTTGATCCCTTTCTGACTAGGAGAGTTATTCATGGCATTATTTCATCTCACATTGACTATTGTAACTCTGTAGCTCCTTCTTGTCTGCATTGAGCTCCGAATTCAGCAGCTGGACATAAGAGGAAAGATCATATAAACTCCCATTTGGCTTCCAGTTAAATGTAGAATTGATTTTTTGCTTTCATTGATTATTTCTAAAGCAATAAATTCCCTACATACAGGAGCATAGTTGTAGATCTACAGAAAAACCTCTTATATACCACACGAAAGGTGGATTTGTGATCAGAGCCACTAAACTTTCAAACAACCTTAAACAAACGCAAACTCATTTTTATGAGCGTGCATTTCACGTGATTTGATGCTTTGTTTTTGCCCTTTTCATGCTGTAGCAGTATTTCTTATTTGTTTACTGGGAGTCTAATATGATTTAAAATTTTGCTGAGTTGGCCTTCATGAGCTATTGCCATTAATGGTTTTAGCAGTCTTTCCTCAATAGCTGATGTTTAATACATTTGATTTGTTCCCTTTATTTTACAGCACTAAATAACTTTGAGAAAAGTGCTATACATAGTTATAACAACAGCAATACTACTAATGATAATAATGCCAGTGTATATGTTTAGAATTTCAGATCATTTTAAATCAAAAACGTGTATATGCATCATTGAATAAATAAAAAAGAATACCTAATAATTTTCTGAGGCATAAGAATAACACATCTACATTCTTAAACTTGGCAGTACTTCCATTTAAATAGATTGGGATGCTGTTAAAAGTTTCTTTGCACCTAGCCACAGAACCTGTTGTGATGAGCTTATTTTCTCTCTGCAAGTACTCCTTTTTAAAAACCTACAAGTAAATAATTATAACTGGTGAGTTTATCCAAGATTGGGGATTTATGAACTATGAAAAATCCTTAAAGCAATAGTTACAAATATTTATTATGTATGCTTATGTATACACATTATGTGCTTGCTATCCATCGTAACATATCACATAGTCTATGTTTTAGTCTTTCTGATAATTTAGTTAAGTTACTATAAGCTTTGAGTTTTGTTTTTTTAGGGATCATCCCTTTGGCAACTTGCTGTTTATCCTGTTAGTCTTGTAATCTCCCTCCTGCTAGTCTCTTAGAGAAACGGGAACGTTACCATATGTATCTGAGCAGCATTTTTGTTTTTGTCAAAAATCATTTTTTTTAACTTCAACTCAGTTGTGTATGTGACAGAAAGACCACTGACAAGTTAACATCTGAAAATAAAATGTGTTTAAGTGTGTCACAATCAAGACGAATGCAAGTGGCAGCCAACACCATCGGTCTATGCCTCAGTGTGAGGAGAAAATTGGTCATTGTGAGAAGGGTATGCTGGATCTGACCCTGGCTACAGCAAGACATGCAAGTGTGAAATCCAGTTGAACGGTAAGCAGCTGATGAAGCTACACAACAAAGGCAATATCATCTCTCCCCCTTTCTCTAAATTTTCTTCCCCCCCCTCTATCTCCTTCTTTGTTTGCATTCTTCTGCTTATTGACGCTGGGGCTATTTTCTCCACAACTTCATATAGCAAATGGATTTAAGTTTTAACAAAATATCAGTTTTTGCCATGCAGATGATCGAAAAGACTCCTTATTGCTGAAATGTGTAATTTCTAAGAAATTTACTTGATTTCGCACAACACTGCTTTATTTATTTGTATTTTCTAATTTGTTTTTGTTTTACTGACACACTTAAATCCTAATGAACCATGATCAAATTCATTAACTGGACTCAGAAAATGTGTACCCAGCAATTAGGAGCATATCAGTCATGCCTGTTGGGTCTGTTACCATAGTTACAATACAATTCTGCAGACAATCATCTGGTCCTTGTTTCCTCCAATAGGGTTGCAGGGCTGAAGCTGCAATATAAAGTAAAGATGCTCATCTGTCAGCAACACACTAGTAAGAAACAGAAACAGGTTCATGAGTATGAGAAAGTATTGCAGAGTGGCAAGCAGGGGACTGCGCCCAGTCATGGCGGACCACAGAAACAAGATCCGACGACCCACACAGCAGGAGAGGAAGGTGAGAGCATCTACCATTTTGAAACTCAACTCCTCTTATTGTTCATTGAGAGTGTTTGGCGGAACAAAACAGTGACAGTAAACAAGATCCGCCTTAGCGTTCAGTCTTTGAACATAATAAGGGACCAGCATGAACAAAAAGGTAGTGTCAATTTAAATTAAATGCATTAGTTGGATGAAAGCAGAGAAAAGGAGTGTGCTCGTACTTAAAAAAAATGTAGTCAGAGGCTGCTCAGTTCAAATTTAGTTTCAATTGGTGTGATCAAAGAATTCCAGCTGAGCTCTTG
The DNA here is from genome assembly GCF_048128805.1 of Centroberyx gerrardi. Taxonomy (NCBI): domain Eukaryota; kingdom Metazoa; phylum Chordata; class Actinopteri; order Beryciformes; family Berycidae; genus Centroberyx; species Centroberyx gerrardi. The sequence goes on from NC_136003.1 coordinate 22,858,753, forward strand.
TTTACTATCAAGATGCTGCTTTCACAATACATACGATGGAAGAACTGCAAAACAAAGTCATTTTGTTCAGTTTTTCAGAATGTAATATTATCGTACCTATGAATTTACGATTCTGCAACTAGTTATACAAATTTGGCCTCAATAAGCAGAGTGCTCTAAATCTCATTACTCGGAACATCTGAGGAAAAGATGAATTCAGTGGCCACCATGGAGGAGCTTTGAGGCCAGGCTTGTTGAAATCAAAGGCCTGAGAGCTAAAATAATTTTTTGTTTGCTATCCATATGATTTTGAGAAAAGTAAGTGTGGTCGGTAAATCTGCGGCTTGGAAAAGGACAACAGCCAATGCAGCATGTTCATGCTGCCCCCCTACTGGGCGGCCCATGAGCCTGTCGATATGGTAGTTTGATGTTGGTTGGAAAATAAGAACCCCCCACAACAAACAGAGAGGGCTGGAACAGAGAGACTGGAACAGAGAAAGAGAGGGTAGAAAGGGAAGAACCATCGACAGATGGACTCCGTTGTGATTAAAGATGGCGGCAGTTCATACTGCAGACTGCGAAGGACTATACTCGATCCATAGACAAACGGTGGGAGTAGTCTGCATTTCAGCACAACAAAACCAAGATCCACAGAGTAAGGTAAATCCAAATGAAGATAGCAGGTATGATGTCTGCTTTTGAATCACCAAGGATGAAATCTGCTATTGCCAATAACTTTAAATTATATTGTTTATCGTTCTATTATGTCTCTGTGGCCGTAATCGTTCTTCATTTTACTGCCGTACTGCTTTTGTTGTGTCCTGCCTCTCGTCAAAGGCAAAGCACATCATTTGATTTGACTGCTTAATGTGCATCCTTTGACCAAACTAGTGAAGACCATGATAGACTCAATGGTTACATTTGTTTGAATTTCTTCAAGCCAACAGATATCTGATAAGGTACTTTCGCCATTTGGTGCATGGATACAGAAGTATGTCATTTCTATTATGTCACCATAAGACATATGGGCCTTTAAATAAGGTTTTTCCATGCTAGTAAGAATATGGTGCTCTATGAGCCAGAATATCCTGCAAAATAAACTCAAGTCTGCAAATTGTTAAATCCTCTGTGCCTAATCCACTCCTGGGCTTGTTAGTCATGATATATTCAGCCAGGACAAAGGACATCAGCAGGACTCCAGAATACATTTTCTGACAGTCTTTTGATATTACTCTCTGAAGAATTCTCAGAACTTAAAAAACAGCATATAACCTAAATATGCCAAAGACAAAGTTTTATTCATTTCTCTATTTTGGTTACTTGATTAATCATATGTAGGGTTTTAAGTGCATCAGTTTTGTCAGATTTGTTCAGCTAGAAGACCTATGTAATTTCTCTATTTTTATTTGTGTCTTTTTGAGGGCTTTGAAACATAAGATTGTCTTGTTTGTTGTTCCTTTTGTTCCTTTCAAATTGTAGTGAATTCTTTTAAGACAACCAATTTGAAAAAAACAGAAATCTCTATAGTGTGCACTCAGAAAAGAAGCATTCACTTAAATGTCTTAATGGGCTTTTGTTAATCGGAGAGTCCTCAACAAAGATAAGCCTATTTCAACCAAGGCCTACAAGGGGGTGTAAATCCACACTGACAGGTGGAACAAAAGACAACTAAAAGGCCTGGGATATATGAAGTCTTTCTCTGTGAAGACTTTACAACAGGATGCTAAAGGGTTTGAAACTACTTTTTAAAAATCATATTTCCTAACAGTGAGAGTTTAGCTGTGAAATCATTCATACATTCTGATTCCTCCTTTTTTAAGAGCAATGATTACATCAGCTCTTGTAACAAACTACAACTAGTGGATTTTGCATTTTTCTGTAATTAGAAATCAGTATCAGTGAATGAATGAATGGAAAAAATAACAGTTAATATTCAATAACAGTATTACCTTCCACTACATTTCTTTAACTATTCTGACTCAAAATATGGCTTTTACATAAGCTTTGCAAATTTCAGCAATGCCCTGGTCTGGTTCACAGAGTTACACACATTACATTTGGGAGCTGCACAGTTTTTATTGTTCTACTGTCTGCTGAGCAGCTCCACCGGGGAAGTTGCTCAAGGGCACCTTGATGGTAGTTGAGGAAAGGGAGGGCATTTGTCATTTACTTTCTCCACCCAGGATTTCCCAGCCATTCAAGGGATTCAAGTCAGTGACCTTCCGGTCACAAGCTTTCTTCTCTGACCTTTAGGCTATCAAAACCTCCTGTTATAGCAGTTTACTGTCAAAGATGTTCCTAAGGGTAGATATAAAAGGGGTGCCAGTGGAAGTCAAAAGAACAGCTTCAGGTCACTAACTGTCTTTGTTATGGCTCACAGCTCAGAAGCATACATAACACAGTTAAGAGATACAAATTAGAATTCATTATGCTTATTTGTGATATTATATTGCGAGGAAGGAAAGTACACCTCAGATCAATCTGAAGTAATTTTCTGGTATATTTTTTCAGAAAAAATAGAGCAAATATTATTATAAAAAAAAAAACCTAGAAAAAAGCTTGGTTTTAGAAGTAAAAAATATTTAACAAGACTTAACAACACCTTACCAACACTTTGATCTTGCTTGTTCCCCATCCACGAATATCCTGATAATTCATTTTTGGTGCTGTCCGAGCTGACTGCTGCCTCGTTTGTTTTGCTTGTGCTTCCTGGTTGGATCTGTACCCAAAAGATTATTTCCATTAACATAACTCCTATATGTGGATTGTGGACGTGGATGTAAGGGCTATTATCATTAGGGCCGATTACAGTCCGATCACTCAAGATGCATGTTAATGCCAGGTGAAAAGGGGGTCAAAGTGTAAATGCAATGTGTCTACAATCCACATATAGGAGTTACGTTATTGGAAATAAACTTTTGTGTGCTTGCACACTTTCTAGTCAGTGTTGATTATTACTATTAATTGTTTCGATTATTACTATTATTAATTATATTTCTGTTATTTTTCCAGTCATTTTGGCATTGAGACAGACTAATTATTCATTGGTGTGTAATTTTTGAGAGGAGAAATTTGTCTGTATCAAATCATTACTTGGTAATGGCAGATACTCAGGGTTGTGTACTCAGAATTGTATCAATAATGAAAGAGAGGAATATGTGTGATCTATTTTATTTTATTTTTTTTAAGTGGGTGTAGCTCATGAGTAATTCATGGTTCTGGATCCACCGAGTTCAGTAGATGCCCAATAGGCCAAAGAAAGGCATTAGGTCTGGGGAGTAAAAGGTGTACTGTTAAAAGGGAATTTGATATACAGTATATATACAATATATTTTCTGATAGACTTGGGCACATCATTAGTGATGTAACTCTGGGTGTGTAAAGTCTACCAATGTCAGACACTCTTGCTTTGGACTGATCATCCTAGCTTGGGTTGATAAGTTCACAGCTTTCGTCCAAGTAACATATGTAGTCCACAGATTGCTCCTCTTGAGCTACATCCATCTTGAGGCCCTCTCTAACTTTGGTTATAGTTTTGATGTCCCTCCTCTATTGCATGACTAAAAGACTGTAGCCGCTGCACAGGGACTGGCCTGGGAACCCTCTACAGCCCAACTCCATGGGCTCTCAACACTCATCCAGCTCGTCCTCATACTTTGTTCTCTTCCTCATTGGCCTCCATCTGATTGTCTCAGGAAACAGTCTGACCACTTGCTTTGATGGTTCAAACAGGAGCACAGTTGTCTGGCCTAAGCATGATCATTGCAATGGTGTGTGGGATTTTGAGACGCTTCCTCGATCAGCCTTTTTCTGCCAGTCTTACAAGTATTCTGTGGAGTCCAACTGACACTGTCAGGTCAGGCTGTGGCTTTTCAACCACTTTGATGAAAATAATGGCCTTCCTTGCTAGGTGAAAGGGTTTGGTCTGGGTGAGGTCTCTACAGATGGTGTCTGCTGCTGCCTTCAACAACCGGTCATGGCACCAGTGATGGTATCCCTTTCAAAGGAGCTTTCGGGCAACAGATGAGGATGTGCTTCAGTCATTTCTCTCCTGAGGCACAGGGCTAGTGGTGGTGATTCAGCTTTGTAATCATGAACTTGATATGCTTAGGCTTGGCCTGGCAAAGCTTGGACTAAGAGATTTTATTGTCCACTGTTTGCTCCCATTTTGTCAACACATCCCCAATGCTGTACTGGTGCAAAACTAAAATAAAACTCCTTAACTGCTGCTCATACCTTCTCCTGGATCAGTTGACATCAGTCTTTGCCTTCGGCCTTGTCATAGTGACCTGTTGGAAAACTACCATATCCTGCCTGTATCTTGCCCGTCTGGATGCTGCTTGCCCAACCAGGATGCTGCGACCCAGTCGTGACTCTGCCTACTCAACTGCATCCTGTGCCTTCCACTTACTCCTGGGCCTACCTTCCATGCCAGCTAGCGAAACTGAAGCCAGGGCCACAGGATTCCCCGTACTGCAACAATTCGCTTGCGTGGGTGATCATGAAATCTTTCGTCAGCTGCTTATGGGGAGGTTCAGTTTGATCTTCTGCCCATATAAAGTGATGCTGCTCAGGCCTCATGGTGGGCCCAGACACCTGTGGAGGTAACAGTTGATCCTCCTCTTAAAGCTCTTGACAGTAGGCAGTGGGACTTCAAAGATTAGAAGGGGCCACAGGAGTTATGGGAGGATTCCATGGTGAAATCAGACCTTATGAATTAACATATGCTAATTTTGTAAGACAGCCCAATTGTGATCGTGAGTAACTCTCCACTACAGCTAAAATCAGAGAATCAAACCTCTCAATCCAGTATGTCACAGATTAAGTGTTATGTGTCTTACCAGATCTAAAGCAGATCTAAAGCAGTGCTATTGAGAGTGGAAAGAAGTATTTTTTTTAACTGCACCATCAATATGTCTTTATGTTAAAGTTGTGAAATAGAAAATGTACCTCATGCCCAGAAAATCAACCTGGGTGCTGTCACGGGATTTATTCCAATTGATTCTTTATAGATTTGTATGTCAGAACATAAGAGCCAGGACAAATGTTTTTGTCTCTGGCTATTGCAGACAGTAGTAAATATAGTAGTAGTAATGAGTAATTAATACAGACTAAACTGTCCTAGAGTGTAGGAAATTAGGAATAAGATATTTCAAAGGTTAAATTCAGAGATATTCATTTTGTAGGCGTTAGCTGTCTTTAATGTTTTTGTTTTTTAACTTTATTTGGCCACCACAACTTCAGTAATATTTACTTACATTCTTGAAGAGTTTGACTTTTTTAAATATTTCATAACCCATCACAGCAAAATCGCCAGTGAATTTAACTCTGAAAATGTTATAAGTCCAATCAACACAATAACACTCTGACATTTGCTGCCTATATATATATCTTCAATACAATAAATCACTATATACACAAATCCAGTGTTAGGAAAACAGTGTTTCAAAGAGCAACAGAGATGCTGCAATCACAGATTGTGGCTTCAAGTAATCCAAGATGTAAATGCAATCACAAAAAACTGTAATCATTCTATCCACTTTTTGAAAAGTAATCCTGGACTGAATTTATTTTTATAATCTGAATATGATTTCAGAGATTACAGTTGCCGCCCAAAACAGGTCACAAATGACACCGAAGTTGCATATCTTATGAATGTTAACAATAGGGATAAGTCAGTGTGAATAAAAGTAATGATGGTACTAAGCAGAATATTGCACTGATATCATGAATGGGTTGTAAACTGGGTTTACATCAAAGATCAACTGAAACACTGAATTTACAGTGATACCTAATTACTTTCCATTAGTAAAGCTCTTTTGATTGACAGAGCGTCGTGCCAACTGCAATTGATATTTTGTAATTATATAGCTGTATATGCATTGAAAGTGATACAATGAAAAATAAATGTACTGTAATTTATGCTGTCATGTCATATTATGTTATTTCCTCATCTCCAATACAGACTACAAACAAATCTGTTTCAAGGGTAATCTCTGTAGGCAAATAGGTGCTACAGTAACTAAACATTTCAATATGTTTTAGGCAAAATGCTATGTTGTGTGTGCAAGTAGATTAGTGAGTTTTGTTTTGGAACTTGATTCATGGGGCTCTACTCAAGGAAACTTGCCGCACTGGCAGCCAGTTTCCATGAAATTTGACAGAAAATTTTAGAGTTTCCCAACAACACTAGGAGCATTTTTTGTTCATTTTACAGAAAAGCATTGCTTCAAAGCAGCATCCTTTAATTAGCATATTATTTTTGGAAAAATAGAGTGCTACATGAAAAAAGGTAATAGTAAATTTTGGCTGTGAACAAGCCTTTGCCAGAAAAGTTAATCCAACGTTACATATTCCATATGAGAAAGCAACTAATATCTCTACAGTAAACAGCATGACAGTTTACTGTGGCTTCCATGGTCTCAGGTAGAGTGCATTTACTTTGTTTTATCCTAATCCAGTAGGGCAAGGGACACCCAGGGGTCCTTGTGAAAGTCCCTAGTAGCGCCCAGCAAAATACTGTAACTTCACTATATATTTTATTTAACAGCACAATGAACAATGAATGAATAAGAGTGACTACAGCAGGTATACAGTACTGTAACAGATCATATTTAACAGCAAACATTATCTCAGAAAAGGGGTCCCTGAAACAAAATCTTAGATCTTATGTGTGGTTACACACACACATCTGGCAGGAGTTTATGACATGAGAAAGTTTGGGAGCTTGGCCTATGTATTACCAGTGTCGGTGTAGGCTATTTTATACCTTCCGCCTTCCAGGTGAGGTTTAGTCTAATTATAGTAGCCCTGTTACATTACATGTTATCAGCAAGATCCAAGGTCAGCTGCCGCCAAACAGAAACCAAATCATTTGTGAGCAGATCTCGTTAGGTGTGCTAGTGTTAGCTGAAGTGCATGAGATTTGGCAGGGGGACGAGGTTAGAGAAAGATCATAAACTTTTGAGCATTGTAGAGCTATACTGATACCATGTAAACATGCAATAGTATGAAATGAATTAATTATGATAATGCATGTATTTTCCATATCTCTGAATATATAATTTTTTAATGAATATTGAAAATAAAATGCCTTCTGAGTAATTTGGTTCTGACACCAGGGCTTCATTGTTGATGATCTTGAATTCTATCTTTTTATAACTTCTATTTCATTATTGGATGATTTTATTCCTTTTATTTAGAAATATGAGAAAAGAAGCTTTTTGCTACAAAATTTAGCGCTGGTGTTTTAAGTCAAATGAATCTACATGTCATGGAAATATAACACTTGATATTAGACTTTCGATATTTCTTCTTTTTCAGGAACAAATGGATGGAAAAGACAAACTATTATGGCGACAATCTCCTTTGGCGAGGCCTTCCCATTTCACAGGGGTGAGAGGGATGTCACCTTTACTGGAGCCTGATTTGTTAAATGACCCTGCAATGGAAGCCTTAATAAATGGATGTACTGCTGGAGGATGCATGAGGAAGAAGTTCATACTTAAGGTAAAACATGCTGATTTGCATGAACATCAGCATTCCCCACCCCCATCATCTTCATTTACAAAATGCAAGCACAGACAATGAGCCTGTAGTGTGGCATATATACACACACATACACGCAAACACAATACTTTCAGACAGCTTTCCCCCTTGACGTTTTCTGCATTTTGTGGTGTTGCAGACAGAATACAAAATAGATTAATTGGAGTTTTCAACTACCTTTGTATAGATTGTGTAGCTGTGTAGATGACACACATTGCACATTTTTGCAAAGTTATTGAAAATGAAACATAGAAATGTCTCATTTAAATAAGTATTCAGCCTCCTGAGGCAATACTTTGTAAAATTCACATGTGGCCTTTGGCAGGACTTTCACATTCTTGTTCTGAAGGTATTCCAGTGATTTGGCTGCACGTTTAGTCATTGTCCTGTTGAAACAGAAATTGTCACCCCAATCTATGGTTTTTGGCACTTAGGTTCTCCTCAAGAATTTGCTTATTTATTGTGCCCTCTATTCTTACAAGTCTTCCAGTCCCTGCTACTAAAAGGTCCCCCACAGTGTGATGCTGCCACCACCATGCTTCACGGTAGGAATGGTGTTATATGGGTGATGAGCTGTGTCTGGTTTCTGCCAGATAGTGTTGTGCATTACAGCTCAAGAGTTAAATTTCCATTTAATCGGAACACATAATATTTTGCCTCACACTTTCAGTCTTTCACGTGCCTTTTTGCAAACTCCAGGCTGCTGTTACGCACTTCCAGAAGTGGCTTCCACTCTGAATGGCCACTCTGCCATACAGCCCAGATTTGTGAAGTGCTGCACAGACTGTTGTCCTTCCAGATAGATCTGCCACTGCAGCCATGATACACTGTAGTTCTTGGGTTCTTGCTCTCCTCCCCGACTTAAGGTCCTTGCTCGGTGGCAAAGTTTGGTCAGTCGACCAGGTCTAAGAAAAGTCTGGGTAGTTACATTTTTTTTCCCATTTCCTAATGATGGAGCTTACTTGTGAAATCTCAACACTTTAGAAATTGTTTTATATCTTTCCCCAGATTTGTGCTTCATCACAATTCGGTCTCTGCATTCTACGGACAGTTCCTTGGGCTTCAAGCTAGAGCTTCTGCAATGACATGCACATGTCATGTGGAACCATTCAAAAGAACATGGATGCACGTTAACTCAATTTGGAGTGTCACTGCAAAGGGGTCGAATGCTCATTATTGACTCAAAATATTTAAGATTTTCAATTTTAATTAACTTGTAAAATTTTGCAAATAAAAACATCCACTTTTACAATGAGTTACTGTGTGTAGATCAGTGACAGAAAATCCTAATTTAATCTATTTCGAAAAGAGGCTGTAACACCAAACCAAATGCGCACAAACGCATAGTCGCATAGTCACGGGATGTAAATTCTCTGAAGACATTGTATAGGCTAAGACCAAAACCAGTACTATTAAACCTAAACCTACATACATTTATAACGTTCTTTTTAAAATGTTGGTCTGACATGTTTACTGGCTGAGCTTTCAGTAGTAGTTGCATCAAGTCTGTTAATTCCCCCCTTTTTCCTGTAGCTATTGTAGCATTTCCTCTCTCTCCACTAAAGCACAGAGAGAAACAATTTCACGTTAACAGCTGTATTACAAGGGGCACTACTGGGGTCATTTATGTTACGCTCATGCGGCTTAGCATACATACTGCAGGCATGATAAAGAGACACATAAAAGCAAGATTAACACAAGCACAAGAAGACACTTAACTCATCTTTCATCCATCACTTGCAGTTATGTCACTGTTCTGTTGATGCCGCCATTCTGACTCCCAGTTTGACTCCCTAAAGAAACGTTCACAGTTTGGATGGCACAGCGAGAAAGTGCCATCCATCGCTATTCTAAATAACACACTTTACTTACAGAGTACCAAAATGCCTGTCACATGTTGTGCCATTGGTTGTAATAATCATGTCAGGATGTATAGGGGGAAATTTCATTGTATGTCCACCGATAAAAAGAGAAATTACATATAGGAGCAATTTATAAACGTAACATTATCTTACCAGGAAAAACTTTTTCTCTTGAAGATGAAATATTTTTAGATAGTTCAGACACGCTGAAGTGAAATACTGAAATGCATCGATACTTTTGTAAGCCTTAAGGGTTTCACCAGAATACGAAGACAGGTTGTGAAATAAAATAGCAGGTTTGTACATATCACTGTAGGGTCACATCCTCCTTTTTAAATATCTTTCCTTTTCTCATGAAGTCAGGTGAGACGTTTGCTTGTTCACGGTCGCTTGTTGTATAGTGTTTGGTTATAATGGAACTCTGTTTGGGAGTCAATATGGCGGCGTCAACAAAACACTGATATTTTGATGTTTTTAGAAGTCGTAGGGAAGGAGGGACTCCTGACCTTTGGCTGCTAATGTTTGTTGTGACGCCTTTTGGATATACAGGCAGGAGACAGTGTTCCCTAGAATAGAACAGAATAGAATAGAATAGAAAAGAACAGAAAACTTTAATGTCCTCATTGAAGCAATTTGTTTTGCAGCTTAAACACTGTTACAGCAAACAACACTTATTTCAACATTAAGCACACAATCATATCACATGATAAAAGTGGAATCACCTATTAAAATAAAATGCATACTGTACAGTAATAATAGAGTTTCAGAGTTTCAACAACCCTCAGGTGACATGCACATATCAAGATAAAGTACATACTATAAAGTACATACGTACAATATAACATTTACATGTTCAGATAAAGTGAATACGATCAAGTGCACTCCCTATAGTATCATAAGACCGTGGGTTCAGTCTCAAGACCATTCTTTCCAATGTGGAAACTTCATTGGTTTCATTTTTGTTTACTTTTCATTCGTTCTCTTGCCGTTTCACTAAAAGACTGTGTTATTGATGTAAGAACATCAAATGCTTTTGGATAAATAATTTATTAACAGACAAATTGAATAGAAATTGATAGTCAGAGAAATGGATGTTTAATGCAGTAAAGAAAGACTGAGTATTTGAAGCATCATTATTCTTGCTGTATTTAAGGATGTGTAAACCTTGTTGCCTAAGATCAATTTTGCCCCTAGGAACTTGTTAGCTGACGTGTTTGGTCTTTTCAGCTTTTATGCTGCTGGAATAAATACTGGGAACATATACAGCCCTCACTTTACAGGCATCTAGGTTTTGAGCAGGCTATTAATGTGATATGATGCAGGTATGACTATGACTTTATGGCATTACACCGGCCTTTCATCTTATGCCTAGTAAAGCTTTGTGAATGCCCTGGTTGTTTGCAGGTGTGGAACCAAAGAAACTGACAACAGCCTCTAGAAACCACTAACCACTCTCCAACAGTATTGCACCTGCAATAGCCTAAAAAAAAAAAAGAAGCAACTATACACCTTATACGCCCCTGTAAGTTTTGTCTGAGAAAAGGCTCCAATCGTGAACATATTGTTTTTTCCCCTCTACATTGTTAAGGTAAACCTGGTCTCTATTTCCCCCCCCCCCCCACTAGAAGCCATGACAGAAGACATTATCCATACATTATCTACTTATTTACTGTGGACAGCAATTCTGGCATGATCAATAGCCTAATGCAGCATTATAGCAAACATAACATCTATAGTATTTCACAATATCACTTCTATAGGTTATACGCAGTCTTGCAGCATTGCCACACTGGGTGCTCATACGGTATCAGGATCTGTGCAGTTATTTTTCCAAAGGAGGTTATTGGTCTGAATTAGGTTACAAAGGTCAGCCATTATGCCTAGATACATTCGACTTGGCTTTTAGATAACAATGCTGCATCATATTTGTGACGGTTTGAGTCGAAGGTCAACCTGTGACGTGGGTCTCTCACCGCAGAAACTGCAATAACAGCGATATTTCCCCTTCTTTTTCAAAGACTAGCAGTTTTTTTTTATGTTGTATTTATTTTAATTCTTGTGAGAAAAAAAAAACAGTATCACATGTATAGAAATAAAACACTGGCAATTTGTGTTGTGAACGGGCGAGGCGCTGTGCATCATCTGCTCCGTAGCCTCGGCTCCGCACAGACAGTGAGAGACAGCCATGGAGAGGTGGAGAGCGGACTGTTTTCTTTGTTATTTTTAAACTCTTGCAATTCGCACCTATGACACTATTCACGGTGACCTGTGCCGGTTCAAATCCCCGATGCACTCGAAAGCAGCAAGAAGATTTTCACCGGTTAAGTATATATCACTTTTTTTTCACCCAGCTCAGAGATTGGGATTGCGGTAGTCGGGAGATATGTGCCATCGCTTTGCTGGTTGTAAGTCAATTCGGAAATCGTTGTGGGATCTCTCTTACCTCTGTGTGTTGTAACGGTAGTGGAAATGTTTGCGGTCGTCAGTTGTTCGTGTAGCTGAACGGCCGTTAGCAGAGGCAGTACAGATATTAATAGGTAAATAGTGTTGCAAAGTTGTGCACTTGTCGGTCGGCTGCTGAAGGGCCTGGCTGTGTGTGTACGGAGTTTGTTTCTGGCTCCCCTCCCCCACCCGCTGCTGCTGTGCTGCTCATTCTGAAGAGGCCAAGACATGAATGTGATGTGAGGCTCACTTCAAAGAAGCAAAGGGCTGTAGCGGCTTCAGTTTTATAAAAACGGACAGTTCCGGTCCTCAGCTCTGATTGGCTTAGTCACGTTCGAAGCCGTTCTAGTATCCCCGTTTAACACACACACACACATACACACACCTGTGACCGCGTAACCGTTAATTTAAATATTAATGCGCTAACCGAAAATCACCACTCACGCCGCTACTCATGTGTCGCCTAGCAACCACGTTGTTTAGCTACTGCTCAAGCACTATACTGCCAGGTATTCAGTTATTATTGAATTAAAAAAAACAATGAAAGATTTCTTGAACGTTTGTGTTCTATTTTTATTGCAATGGTATGTCATTTGAGGCCGTGATTTTACAGTGATTGCAGAACTGCTAAGAGGCTTTAAACAGCATATTGAGCCACTCACGATTCCTAGAAAAACGTAATAGTCGATGTATGCATAGTTAATAAGCACAGTGTTTTGGACAGAGTATGCATGGTTGCACGGAGCACAGTTGTCCTCAGTTGGAGTCATTTTATAGTCACTTCAAGCCTGCAGTTGGGTAGTGATTCAGCCAGGAGTTCCTATTTTCATGGTTAATACGATGCATCATTTTAGAGGTCTAGCCTAGACGAGTGCTATCTCGACCAGAGGATTACTCCCTTGGCATTTTAACTTCAGCGGGGAGAAACTGGGCATGAAATGGGGTGGAATTAAAACGGCCCAATTTTTAGGGTGATCACATTTTCAAAACTCCAATCCAGCACACCTGGCCTTATGCATACATGCACGTGTGCTCACACATATTAAGATTGTGCAGAGGTGCCTATTTGTTCAATCAACAAAATTATTTGTATCTGTATTGGACAAGACCGAGAGTGGGCGTGGCCTAAACAGAAAGATGGCAAACAATTAAAAATGACTGAAACACACCTTTTTGAAATTGTAAACAAAACTTTTTTTCTCAAACGTTTCACTGTTTTGCACCGCAAAACAATGACAAATTAATCGAGGGCACAGAGCAATCAAAATTTAAGTAGGAAATTAATTATTCTGATTCAAAATTATTTTGACGTTTTGAATTTAATTTTTTTCTCTTACTATGATAAAATATATATATATATTTGACACCCTCCCCATTGTCCCATATGGACCTCATCCTCACTTGCTAAAGTTCAATACTGCCCACAGCTGTCAAGAAGTAGCTGTGACTGTGAATTTTGAAAATATGGTGTGCATGTTTGCTTCTCTAAAAGTACCATAGGAAATCAGCAATAAAATAGTAACACTACTAGGAAGCTGAAATATAAGGTGACATATAGTCTATAGAGATGGAGAGGGGAAAATAGGCTCTTGTGCCTTAGCTCAGGGAGAGGTCCCAGGGACAATACATGGGCGCCAGGAAGTGTCCTTGAGCAAGACATTGAATCCTTAAACGCTCCAGGGGTGGTGTTCTGTAGCTGAGAATATGACACAGGCATCAATAAAGTATCACATTATTATTATTATTATTATTAAAACTGCTAGTAGTGTTAGTATTAGGTGCAATATTGACCGTATCAGCTAATAGGAGAGGGAGGCGGGCTGCTTCTTTATTGAGTTAAACTGTAACTGTGACTCTATCACTGTTAATGCAGTCTAATACTGCTTCGGATGAAATGGGAGGTGATGTGCAATCATGTAATGATATCCTTATGCATGCAAATCAGTACGATAGCCTATAAGCGAGCTGCATACTACACTGCCTAGCAAGCTGCCTCCAGGGGCAGACAGCACTGCAGCCACGATTCTTGGTCCGGATCAGGAAGCCACTGCCACTAACTATCAAAATCACAATACTGATCATTTCAGTCTTTGTGTAGGTTTTATAATGCTATGCAGAATCTGTGGCCTACAGATCAAATGGATGAAAATCTTACATTTTATTTAGGCTAAACACAGCAATTTCAAGTGCTGAAAAAAAAAAATTAAAAAAATGCATTCAAAGAACTAAATTGCTTTTTGAGTTTATTTAATTGCTTAATTTTACTTGTATTGATTTAGAATTGAAACCTTTTGTGGGCTAGTGCTGGTACAGAAGTCAAGATTTTGGTGTTGTGAGAACACTAATCCAAAGCAGAGTTCATCCACACTAATGTATTTGTAACAGCTGTGTAGTTACCAAAGAGAAAGTGGTATCAGTGCATTCCTAGTCTCAGAGCGTAAACAGCCTACATCACCAGTGTAGCAGTGCGGGACGTGCTGTATTTGAAGTCGAGCTTCAAACTGCTTGCTAGCTACAGCTCCAGAATAGTTTGCCTCACATTTTCAAAGCCTCCGGTATGATCGCTCCCTTGAGCCCCAAATGAATGAAGAATTTGCATTAATATTAATGTTCAAGTGGAATCTGGCCGCATGACGAGTTTGTCAGGACAATTTGATAAAAACCCAAACTACAGAATTCCATAAAGTCCCTATGTAATACTAGTCTCCTGCTAATATTGCTTATGGCACTATTGTGGTGGATTTTCCTCTTAAATTATGAACCTTTTGTGAACTCCAGACGAAGTACCATCTATTTTAGTTCTGAACTTAGTGCTATCAATAAATTGCAGCATTAGAAGCCTTTTTAAACAAGTATTTGAGAATGAGTTGTAAGATGTCTTGATAGTGGCCTATGAAGGTTAGGATTAGTCTACATTTGGATGATTTAACAAAGCTGCATCTCATTGTATATTTTCCCCCCTTGCAGGAGAATTTTTTTTGCAGTGGCGTAAGTAGAGGTGTGGATCTAATTGTTTTGCGGTGTGGGCTCTACGGGGACGTGGTGTATGGACGCTGTGACTATGAGCGTAAGCGACAAGGGGGGCTACTTGGTGGACCTGGGAGGCAGCTTCACTGAGGATGCCCCCAGACCTCCAGTCCCTGGGGAAGAAGGCGAGCTAGTGTGCAGTGATGGACGCCAGCACAGCAACCTCGTCTACTCCTCAAAGAACGAGAGCCTCAAAAGTGAGGCCTCTGTTGCCACGCCCAGACGACCTGACTTGGACCTGGGTTACGAGCCGGAGGGCAGCGCTTCCCCTACACCGCCCTACTTGAAGTGGGCAGAATCTCTTCACTCACTGCTGGACGACCAGGATGGCATCCATCTGTTTAGGACGTTCCTCAAGCAGGAGGAGTGTGCAGATATGTTGGACTTCTGGTTTGCCTGCAGCGGCTTCCGCAAACTCGAGGCTAATGAGGGTAATGAGGAGAAGAAGTTAAAACTGGCAAAAGCAATCTATAAGAAATACATCCTGGACAACAATGGAATTGTCTCCAGACAGATCAAACCAGCTACCAAGTGCTTCATCAAAGACTGCGTGATGAAGCTCCACATTGATCCAGCTATGTTTGACCAGGCTCAGACTGAGATTCAGACTATGATGGAGGAAAACACCTACCCTTTATTTCTAAAGTCTGACATATATTTGGAATATACCCGGACAGGGGGAGAGAGCCCCAAGCTGTACAGCGATCAGAGCTCTGTTTCTGGGAATGGAAAGGGTTTATCGGGGTATCTGCCGACGTTAAACGAAGATGAGGAGTGGAGGTGTGACCAAGAGCTGGAGGAGCAGCCCGAGTGTGACCCTACACCTAGCAACCGGCTCACTCAGAAGTTGCTAATGGAGACGGCACCACAGCGGGTTGCCAGCAGCACGAGATTCCAGGACAGTCACGAGTACAGGTAAATCCCTCCCAGCCATCTAGAAAACCTTCACTTCAGCTTCTAACTACACAGCTATTCTCTGCAAACTGCTGAATTAGAAATAAACCTTGAGCCCCCCCACTCCCGCGTGAGTGCTGCCTGAAGTTTGAGATGAAAAGGGAGTGTAGCAAAAACAGACAGCTTAAGATAAGAGGAAGATGGTGTATGAAGAGACTCGAAAGTATCTGTGGCTGGTACTTATGGTGGTGAGGAAATGTCAGAGGTTGCAGGAGCTTCTTTACCTGTTAGAAAGTGGAGGCAGAGGTTTCTGTGTGTTTCCTTGTGCAGGTACTCAGTGAATGATGTGTTTTCCCATAGGACAGGGCTTTCTAGTGAAAGAGCTCTACATGAGTTTCTTTAAAGGAGTAGCTTATGCTTTTCCAAAGCCAGTCATTTCCCTTGAAATTGTATTTGTTTAGCAAAAACACAGTTACTGTTATTATTATGTCCATATCTATATTTGCTGAAATTAAACATGGTTTCTTGTAGGAAAAATCCCCTGCTCAGCTTTGTGTATTTCAGGTGGCATGGTCTTTATACATGAATATGCAGATCCGTGGTGACCTTGGAAGAATTAACCCCATTATGCCATTTACAACCTAAAACATCATATGTCCTGCTCGAATTTGGTTAGCGTGTGGCTAATTAGTGATCATCAAAATCATGAGAAACTCCAGTATACTTGGAAACGAACACCGCCGGAGCATGTGTTTTCTCTCTAGAACAAAGGCGGCACACTTGCAATATCCCCTGCCATTTTTTGTAAGAATCAATACTAATGCAATATTTTGTCTTTCCTAAAGCCATGAAAGACAGCTGAGTCAAACCCCACTTGTCTCTTGGTGGGTAATCATGTTCTTTATAAACTGTTTGATGAATGAAGTCCAGACAGATCCAGCATGTAAGCTTGAACCTGGTTTAGGAAAAGAATTAAAATTGCAACACATTTCAAATTAACTGGTGTATTCAATGTACTCTATGCAAGCAGACAATCATTGAATCCATAGACCACATCAAATGAGAGCCTATGGGCGTGTAACCCATGTGCAGGACTGGGGTGATTAGGTGATGGGATTACCTCAGGAAATACTTCTAAAATGAAAATAAGGAAAATATTTCATGATTTACTCTCATTCATTGCCTAAGGATGCCATTGTCATTGAATTTGACAAGAACACTAGACTGGGCACCCAAGTTCAATCAAGCAACTATGGTGCGCAACCCAGTTGATTAATAGTGTTAAAAAATATTTGATTTCTTTGAAGCAAGAGAGAGGAAGGAGTATGTCACTGCAGTGAAAGTTGTGACTGTGTGTTTGCCAGCAGTGTGTGCTTTGCTTTGCTTTGCTTTGAAATGCATTTCAGTTTCAGTGTGGGAGGTCTAGGTAAATTCAGCCAGATGTTATTATAATCTCTGCAATGCAAAGTTTGCTGATGCTTGCTAATGTTAGTTTTTAGTCAGTTCAATGTGCCTGTAGATGCATAATTGTAGGGATATGCTCAGATTAAAATTCAGCGTACTCTTCATTGTTTAATTGAACACAAGTTGGTTTTGACAGAAATATCTTGTGGTCTGATGTAAATTCTATGGTTAACTTTGATCTTTGCAACTACTTAGCTGAATGACTGAATGACTATGCAGCTAGTCATCTGTTTTTGACTGTCTTGCGATGAATGCTGTGTGGGATCCTTGCAGATCAATTTTTCCCAACCATATTTTGATGCCTTGCATGTGCACCTTTGCTGTGGCATGACAAGATAATTGGAAAAGACCAGTCATTTAGCCTGAACATATTCCCTTCTTTTTAACTGTCAGGTAGGATTTGAAAAGTCTTACAGTCAGATGCCACCATTAATCATTTTAGTACATGTCAGTATTGGCTTCATACCAGTGCCATGTTTATAAATGGGCCAATTACACATCTATTTCCTGCATTTATTAAATTCAGTGCATGGGGATTCAGCTGTACACTTGACACAGCAAATGATGGTCTGATTTAGCAATCCAGCTACGTATCATCATGCATCTACTGCAAAATTGAATGTGTCTGATTATCCCATATTCAATTCAATAGGACAATTAGTTTAGACAAACAAACTACTTGATTGAATTTCCATTTGAATTTGGCACTGTAAATATGAACTTGAAACTCAAACAGCCACATTTGGTCATCTTTACCTGTTAATTTTTTAGATAAATCTCTGAAGAGACTTTTGCTGGGTTGTTGAATGGAGAGTGAACTGGACTGTTGATTTAAGAAACAGTGTCCTATGTCTTCATAAAACAAAACAATTTTATTTGTATGCAAACCTGAAAAATGTATTTAAAGGAAAATGACATTGGGAGGGTTAATTGACATAAACATGCTTAACCATGCTCCATAACATTGACATTGACAGAAACCATGAGATACTTATCCAGCTTCTTGAAATTGTTTAGATTCTCAGTTTTTCATCATGCCTTTGTTTCACTGAGCACTACATGCACCTCTAGACCAATGACTTTATGTCAGGGTGCAGCTAATTCAATAAAGGGGCGCAGCCCACAGACACAGATGAAGAGAGAAAAGCATTGTTTGCTTAGCATAAAGCTAGCTAACTTAGCCTATGACTTCCAGGAGGTCGGGCAAACCTGCTGTAGAACAGACAGTTGTAGCTTCTGACTGTGGCAAATATATTGGTCGATTTAGACATTGCATCTAATGCAATAATGCAATAATAAAGTAAAATTACACCAGCCTTATACTTCAAGGCTATTTTCCACCTTTTCATTATCAGTTAGAGAAACATTGGGCATGCCTTGAGTTTAGCCATAAAGATTGTGTGGCATTTAACTATCCTCTCCAACACACTATAACAATTGTGTCAAATGAAGAGATCAAAGAGAATGAAAATGTTGGCGCAATTGGCGGCACCATTATGGCCACATTATAAAACTTTGATACTAGTGTGCATACATCAGCTCACTACAACAGGTTTAAAAGCTGTTGTGGGTATTTTAGTGAGCGTCTTGGCAAATTAAAATATAACAATGAAAGATCAAATCAAACCACCAATAATCGCTCACTACTACAACTTAACAACTAATGTCACTGATAACATAAACTTAGCAAGGCCTACTATGGTAACATTACATCCTCAGCAAAGGATTAAGCCCACTTACAATGAAGACATCCAATACACAACATGTAGGTTGTCACCTAGTATCCCTTATTTCATTCAAGGGTCAATAAGTCAGTGATAATGTACAGTGAGCTGATCATTGTCACAAACTGAACCCTGACAGGGTGATTCAACATCCTAATGCAGTAGCTGACATATTACTCAGTCTGCAGTTGGTTGGTAATAACAAATTTGATTTTATACCACATAATTACCAATCATTAAAGCAACTTTTCCACAGCTGAATCTCTTCTACAGAGTCAGTGACATGAGGAGAGGCAGGAATTCACCTCAGCTGACTGTCAGACTGACAGAGAGACAATACACTGCAGATAGATGGCTTAACACAATACAATAAATGTTGCCTACGATAGCTGCAAATAAAAGCTCTAACAAACAGTTTGTTTGTCCTAGGTGGGCTTTCCGCTTAACCTCCCAGTCAACATGGCTTCATATGGGTCTGCTGCAGAATGTTTTCACCAGCTATTGTACCATGATGCTGGCACAATGATGCCTTTTGCTGTCTGTGCAAAAAACACTTTTTTCTTCTTGAAACAATTGTACAAGTAGGCCTATGCATTTTTACTGGAAAAAAAGTGAAAGAAAATCCATTACTTGTGTACTTGTTTCAGAAACATCTGGGCTCTTTTGGCCGGCATGAGGATATTATCTGCCTTGCAATCTGAAGCAAGTTGGCTATCAATACATTTTGAAGAAATCATAGTGTATCTGGTTCCACTTGAGGTAGACACCTGTAAAGACTCCAAGCTGTGGGAAAGGGTAAGGTGTTCCTAGCTTCAGTTGCCCTTCATTTCTTTTCTTAATATTTCATTTTTGGGCAAAAACCCACTTCGCTATGGTGCAGTTATTGACGATGAGGAATATTTTCCCTAGAAGTTGACCTACTTTTTGCACAACAGGCTGAGACAAAACCTTAAGTTGA
This sequence comes from Centroberyx gerrardi, assembly GCF_048128805.1. NCBI lineage: Eukaryota > Metazoa > Chordata > Actinopteri > Beryciformes > Berycidae > Centroberyx > Centroberyx gerrardi. Next base: position 22,878,651 of record NC_136003.1, read on the forward strand.
AGATGCATCGATTCTTTTTTCCCCCCCGAGAAAATCTGCCAGGAGCAGGTATCAGGGTGAAGAGTTTTACCCTGTTACATTTTCATAGTATTTGATAGTTTGTCAACTGCTTTCATGTTACTTAGGGCAGTCCTCTCATCAAGAGTTTGCTTATTGCCATCTTGGGCTGCATGTGACCGCATGAAAGATATGGATATCTCAAAGCTACAGAAACACTCAACTCAACCCTACATCTGACTCTATTCTCTCTTGTGAGTGCAATGCAATTTTGAGGTGATTTGTAAATTATTACTTCAGCAATCAAGCATTTGGCTGGAATTACAGAAAGACGCGCTTCATTTTTAAATTGCCTTTTAGCTTTACCCTTTGGGTTTTTAAGAAACTAAATTTTACATCAGTTGTGTCGGATGACTTCAAAAGACAGGCAACAAAGGACATTAAATACTCTTTCAGATCAGCTTTAAAAGATCAAATTAGTTGAGAGGGAATGACCTGTGATTTTCATTAATGTTTGGGGAGGTTTTTGAAATGTGAGCATCTCACTGTTTGTTCTCATTCAGGTAAGAGCTGCACTCTAAAAGCTAGACTTCATAGCTTTTGTGTGTTTGATGAATATAGCTTAAACCTGACCTAGTTCAGACATAAACATGGAATAACATGAACAGTTGTGTTGTTGCTCCATCTTTCTCTCAAATCAACATAATCATTTAGGCATGAATATAATGCCTAAAATAAGTGTTCTTCATTCAGTATTGGGAGTTAAAAGTTTACTTTTTTCAGCGAGCAAAATCATAGATTTTCATTTCTCATCTGGATCAACTTGGGGTTTTTCATGACTTCGAGGCAAGCCTCTTTCTTTTTTACATGACTTTTTGTTACAGATAGGTTTTTGGGCATTTTTGCCTTTATTTGATAGTTGACAGTAGAGGGAGACAGGAAAGATTGGGGGAGAGAGAGAGGGGAAAGACATGCGACAAAGGTCAAGGTCAGATTCAAACCCAGTTACATGGCACTGAGCCTCAGGCAGCTGAGCCACCAGGACGCCCTGGAAAGTCTCCTACTGAAATATAGTGGATGCTTGACAAAACACAGCCATGTCATATAAGTCGCAAGTCTTATTGTAGATTGAATAAATGACAGCCAAAACAGATGTGTCAACCAGCTGTGAGGAACTATTTGAGCATATGTATTGCATAGATTATAGAAGGACAAACGTTGCTAAGGTGCTTTCCTGTTTTGAATGACAGTCCACCTGCAGTAGGCTCGCCAAATCTACACACACTGTTAACAGCTAGCTGTGCCACTGATTACTTGATGCAGATAACAAGGCCTGCAGTTATAAAATAGACAGCGCTGAGGTAAATGTAACTGTGAATGCAAATGTAACTTTCTTCAGAGGGTCTACAAACGTTTGAAAGCTGGAGGGAGCGATCGTGTGATTCTATCGGGGATTGGTGTGGGAGGAGATGGGATGATCTAGCCAGTCCGTATTAGTCATCCATATAGTCATCTCTATTAGTCCGTTTGAAACAAGTAACTTTCAGCTTGGCAGCCACTAGATGAGCTCTTGCTTACCATTCATGAACAGTAAACGTCTTTGTTGCATCTATCACTGTGTAACGATGTTGACTTTTTTTCTTTTCTGTTTATAGTGTTACAAAGTTTATGTGACGTTTTAGTGCTAGTGCCGTGGTCTTACTGCCTGGACAGCAAAAGTGAACAAGCTCTCTTGATGTGTGAGCTGGTATTTTCATAGTAGCTGTTATTACTATATATTTTAAATAATGTATTTATTTATTTATTTTTAGTGTCTGGTATTTTGTATTAACATAAGCCTGTTTTATATTTGCAAGTATGATGTTATTATGCAAGATGAAGATAAGTAAGGAAACAATGTGATAAAGAATCAGTTCATAAAAATTCCTGTATTGGACCATCTAAGCTACATAAACACTGTTCAGCACGATTCTGTTATCAAGTATTTGTGGTTGTGTCAAACTAAAAGCAACTTCGGGCAACGCTGTAGGACAATATTGCTCAAGGAATCATCTCAACGCCCTGCATTGATCGGTTGATTGGGCAATTTATTGCCCAGAGAAATTTTATTGATTTTTCCCCCCCTTGTCTTTATTTCCTGTTGTCAGAAATTTTGCCTCCTGTAATCACATCCCTAAAAGCCATTTCCCATAGACTGCACTTCTCTCTTGTCTGAAATCACTTCACCAACGTAGCATTTTAATTATTCACTGCTGTAGAATGCAGATGCTAATGATAATCATTCGGTAGCAAAGGTTTCGTTTTGAACTCTTGGAGCTTCTGCATTACAAACAGGGAGAGAGCATGTAGTAAACGCCTCGGGGAATTCCAATTTAAATATAAAGAGAGGACGCCTACAAAGATCTATAATTCATGTGTACGGAGAACTTTAAGAAATGTGTTCAGTGAGCTTGAGTCAATGATTGAGACTGTAAATGTGTCAAATTAAGCCTCCCTACCTCTCTTTAGACACTCTGAAGGATGCAAATCAGGATAATTGCATGGAAACTGAGAAGTGCGTGCCAAAGAATATCAGTGGTTTGCAAGACACGTCCATGTCATCTTGCAATTTGTGTATAACATGTTTCTAAACTCGGATATCATACAAAAAATGTTGCTGCATAGAATCCACCTTCTCTGAAGCATATATCAAGTCTTTCATGAACATCTAACTAAAACAAATTAGCAGAAATAGAAGCCATTTGGTATCAAGCGCACTTGTCAGCTTATCACATGAAGGACGAAAAAACTTACAGTGAATTTCATTTTCAGCTTTTCCCCAAATCACATGAGAAATTCTGTCCATCTTCTGTTTAATACTGAACCTTCCAGTTTCTATAGATAATAGTCTCTGACCTTAACTGTGCACAGTGAAAGCTTTGGCTTCTGGACAGATTTTGTGTGATATAGCTATTCTTAATAAGACAATATGTTCTTAATTTAGGTTTATACCAAATATCAATATACCACTATTCCATACCATTTATAAATCAGTGACAGCTTGTTTTTAATAGCCGGTGTCGCACCACAGTCTATTTTGGTAAATGAATTCTAAACCAGTCACAGGAAATATTGCACCTCAGCGCTTTGCTTTACATGTTTGTTTGTTTTTCCAGACATGCTCCATGGCGGGAGCCCATCAACCCGTACTATGTCAACACTGGTTACGCTATGGCTCCTGCCACGAGCGCCAACGACAGTGAGCAGCAGAGCATGTCCAGCGACGCGGATACACTCTCCCTTACTGACAGCAGTGTGTACGTATTTCCTCATCCCACACACACACACACACACACACACACAGACAAACACACAAGTTGTTATACCAGTTCCTAAATCACATGGCTGCATCTTCAGCTGGAACACCAGATTTTTATCATCAAAATGAAAGAAACAAAACTAAGAAATATGTTCAGTCATTAGTTAGAAGACAGCTGTGTCTTATAAGAGAGAAATAAGTGGCACCAAGTTGTAGCTGCTTTCCAAATAGCGCCTCCTGTCCGTTTGCCCTGCTCTCCTCCTCTACAACAGGAGCAGCAACAAAACTCCCACCTGCTCATTAGGAAAACCAGTCCAAGCTGTTGAATTTGATTTCTGATGCTAATTATGCAGCATTAAACTCTGTGGTAAGACAAGGTAGCAGACATGAACTCTTACAATTCACCTCTAATGAAATTAAAATTAAAATGCTAACCTACTGACCTCTTTTGCAAATATGACGAGGAACTAATTTGAAATGTTTCCAAACAGATTCTTCATAGTCGCAGTTCTTAATTAAGGGTGAACAAAGCAGAATTTGTTTCTCTTCATAGATAAGATAAATGTGTTAGTCCCCATGCTTGAAACCAATGGTATTTTTTTCATCAGTATTTACTTGCAAGCAGGAGTTCAATTTCAGTTAAGTGTGCAGACCAGACATGCATTGGTGAATCAAGATTATTTAAACAAAAAATGTCTAGATGGCATTGGGGAAATATGCTAAAGAAACATCAAAGCTTGCACAGCTGGACAAAAACGTGTTTGAAGCTGAATGGATTAGAGGCTGTTATCAGCTAATTGCTGCAGAGCTTCTAGAAACCCAGCATGACCACTACCACTTGGAATTAAACAGACTCATGGCTGTGTTGTCAACATGTAACTGCAATCTGCCAGACCACTTCTGGTGCAGGAGCGATCATGATCATGAGTGAGAATAGATATTCTAGTGTATTTGATTAATCAAGACTTACTAAGTGTTCATTTTAGGCAAAAATGCAGTGGGAAAATTTCAGCTTTAACTTCAAAGCTGCCTGTGTTGTTTATTCATGAGTATGTTTTATGAAAATGTCTTTGTTGTTAATTCCAGAGATGGGGTTCCACCCTACAGATACCGCAAACAGCATCGCCGGGAGATGCACGAAAGTGCCAAAGCAAATGGGCGAGTGCCACTACCTCATATTCCAGTGAGTTATTCTTGGGTTATTTCCCCTTCCCTCTCTGTTTTCTGCCTCTACACCTCTCTCTCTTTAACTGTCTGCCTCTGCTTCATTTTCCTCCCCTTCCACCATTGGAGAAGTGCATATTTAAGCCCCGCTGTGTCGCAGGGCCTGTGATGGAGTGTAAGAATAGCTGATGGTGAAAGAGAAGGCTGTCTAAATGCTGCTTGATGCTCTCCTAAGCTGTGTGTGCTGAAGCCTAGCAGACATGAATGCTCCTCTGTGACAGCCCCATGCCTCACTCTGCAGCTCGCTCTCTGTCTCTTGGTAGGAGAACCCCGGCCCTAATTAGGCCTTGGAGTAAAGAGTCAAATTAAAGCTCCACACTTTGCATCCTATTAGGATGCGTGCATCGACTGCACAGTACAGCAAAAATCTCTAAAGCGTAACTCTGCCTTTCCCTTGCCCCAACAAATTAATCATGTCTTAAGTTTAATCGCTGGCAGTAAGAAAATTTTGCTGGCTATTTATTTGAATGAATTGGTTCTCAATCAGGAGGTCCCAGCTTTCAGAGTTGACACCAGTACAAAACAAAAATCTTGCATGCCAGCAGGAGAGATAGTGTGCCATGCATGTACTTAAAGGAGTGTCATTTAGAGTTACAGCCCATTTGCTACTGACTTTGTCTAGTTTACATTCCCCCAATCATTTTGCAATGCATGCCGTATGTAATTAGATTTTTTAACATTTACTCGTTTTTTGTCATTTTTAAAACACAAACTTAACGTTGTCAAACCTAGCTTGAAATGAACTGCTGTCCCGGCTAACAAAGACACCCTAAATAAGAAGACATGGATGTGACAATAGAGTTTGTAAGGCGACATGTTTTTGAGATTATTTCCTGGTGGAGAACTCATGGGAATGTCACTGAAACTCAGCAGTGAAAATCTGTATCAACCCTGATAGAAATGGTAAAGAGAAAAATCTCTTCATTCTACAGTAACGCGTGAATATATAGTCTCAGCTCCTTTCAATGTGAAAATAGAAATGCATCACTAAATCTGAAAGAGTAAGCCTCAGCGGTACTCTTGTGATATAAACTATTGTTGCAACTTCATTTTTATTTTTTAATCCCTTGGGTAGTTTCACGCTAGATACTTTCTGGCTTTATGTTTCCTCCTCCTGTTATGTTTTAGTCTTTTATTACGGTCACTGACAGGATGTAAGGGATCAGCGCAGTGCAAAGTCCTAGAGCTGCCCCTGTACTCAGACACCAAAGATGATAATAATACACTTGCCTGCTCTCCCCAGCGCACAAACCGGATACCAAAGGATATACACGTGGAGCCGGAGAGGTTTGCCGCAGAGCTCATCAGCAGACTGGAAGGAGTACTGAGGGAGAGGGAGGCTCAGGAGAAGCTGGAGGAGCGGCTGAAGAGAGTACGACTGGTATGCCCTTACTATTTTATGAACTATCTTTCATTGACGTTGAAGCACATCTCTTTGCTGTGGGCTACACCTGCATCTGATGTTATTTTCAGGGTTTTTCCTGCATAGGAAATCGCGGGGTGGTTCCCGATACACTACCCAGTTAGCGCCAGAATAAAATAAATCGTCTGCTTCATTATCTATTACCACTTTTGCTACTTTTATTCAATCAATACAATAGTCACATAGGCATGTGAACGAATAAGTCATGTGAAGCACTATCTGGATCTGAATATGACTGTTATTTTCTGGTGCCACCAACTGAAAATATTTGTTGCACTGAGGAAAAAGACTTGAAATCTGGAGCCCCGCCTTGGGAGCTTTATAAGAAATTTGTATTATATTGCAAAAAATATATTTCTACTTAGCATATCATTTTTAAATCCTGATCATGGTTGAAATCCCAGATATCCCAAGAACAAAATGTGTGAAAAGCTCCTGGCCTAAGCTGTTTGGACATATCCTGGTTATGAAAGATGGACACAGGAGTACTGGACAATTTTCAAGCTGGGCTCTTTAACAGTTCATTTTTCATTTTAATTATGTTTATACTTGCATAATAAATGGAATAAATGAATTGTTTAGTCATTGTGACCGTGACTGGTGTTGTATGGAAGAGTAAAATGCGTCTTGATGACCATCATCAACGCGTGCGGGGCCCTCACAAGGGGCGCCACCAAAGCCCCGTTCTGAGCCAGGAAAGCAGGATGTATGACTGGTCGCAGCGCTTAAATTTAGCAATCACAGAGGAGACTTAAATTCATCTGCCCTTAATGAAATTAATGAGGCCAGCCATTTAAGCGGGGAATAACATTATGAATCAGTTGGAGAATTCCATCCTTGGCCTGTCAGGGATCTGGCTTTGTCGATAAATCAGATGGCGCACCTGCACACTCAGCCACTTGTAAGCCTGGAATGGTGTGCAGCCTGTTTGATGTCACTTGAACGATGATGAAATGCTCGCCGGTACCACAAATGAAATCTCCCTCAGTTCACGGAGCCAAGTATTAAGTCTCAAGGCAGACGATTTATGTGGTTCGGCCCTGCAAGCAGAGGAGTTTCCATCACAGAGCTCGAGGTTTCCTTTATTAAACGCTGGAGGCAGGCAAGAAATGACATTGTCTTCATTAAGTCATATCACACCTATATATATAGCTCAGCTTTAGAGAGGATTTACCTATGGTGTATTGTTGGCTCTAAATTAGATTTTTTGTACAAACATTAACTATTCAGTTTTATCTTTTTCACCATAATACTAGAGGTGTTATAAAATTATATGGCTATAGCACACATGGGATTTTGGGGGAATGACGTCAAGGTCAGGTTGTAAATTCCACCATCTGATTAAAAGTCAGTGATTCTGTTGATGTAATGGTTTTATTGTGGTGAGGAAAAGGTCCACAGCAGGATTTCATGGGGATATGGGGAACTTATTACTCCTATTGCAATCGCTCAGTCACACGATCTGCTGTGAATGGAATTCACGTCTTCAGGTCGTCTTCAGGTCGTCTTCAGGTCGTCTTCAGGTCATTTTTTGTGACAATTGGCATTGTATTTAAACTATGCACAGGATAATTCACATACTCAAGAGCAGCAGCATGCTATTCACAAAGGTGATCTTGAGTGAATAATCACACTTGTAAATAGACTCTGTCAGCAGGATGGTCACTGGTCAGTGTGCTTGTCTGAATTGGATCTTTATTTGGTGCAAACAAGATAATTGAGAGCGTGCAAGCATGGCGCACACCATTACTCCTCACAAGGAAGAGACATTGTTTCTGCATAAATTAGCTAGACTGTCATCAGAAAGTCCCTTGCCACCACCTAGTAGTCTGCTACCTGTAGAGCATCAAAGGTCTGCTCATAAATTGTCTACTATTGTTTGCCAAGGATTTCCATGTTAAAATGGCAACAAAAGCAGCTGGAAAGAGGGAGGCAGTGGAAAAACCAACGAGGGCTGAAATGAAGGTGTGATGGTTCCATGAATAGCTTCCAGTGTGCTCAGCTAACACAGATGTCCGTATCTGGTGCAGAGATACGCACAGATAGATACATAAATTATTATTAGAAATAAGTCACAAATGATTTTGCTGCATACAAGATCCTAGTGTTTTACAGTATGATATCTTTGAATCTAAGGAACCAGTGGGCTCCTTCACATTGAATGTTGGTACAGCCTGAGAGTGTGTTCAAGCCTGCCTTTATCATGAGACAGTAATAGAAAATGGATGGTGAGCACAGGGCTGTAACAGTATTTGCAATAGCACAGCAGTTGGAAACTGAGCTGGTTTGGCATGTTCACAAGTGCAGGCTTTATTTATTTACATGCTCAAATAAAAAGTTTGGATTGGGCTTGCTAAAAAGAAGTTGAACACCTACTGTTCTCTTTCAGCTATCTCTCTTTGTTCTCTCTCCTCTCCTTTCCTCTCTTTGCCAAAGTGTTTCTGACTTTGTGCAGGACAATGCTACAAATAAAAACTATGCCATACGGCGCACACTGCTGCAGCTGCAGCTTGAGTGATGTTACTGGTGATCACTGCAGTCGGATAAAGCAGGAAGCCATTTCCTGATAGGTACAGCAGGGACAATAAAACATAGCCAAACATTTTCTGATTGTTCAGATCTTCAAGGGGAATACCGCTGAATATAAACTCTCACATTTTGTTATTCATGTGTCATATGACATATGACTTTGAATGACATTGTCCAGCCACAGAATATGGTCACAAATACTGATTTAACTGTCCTTAGCCAAAGAAATGGCATATGTGAATCCTCTTATAGACTGGTATTCCCCTTCAGCAACACTAATATAATCATAGATATTGTTAAAGGCATTGATTATATTATTGTATTTGTACATTACTATTGTTCCTCTGCATGTTTGTCATCATGTTGATTTCAAAAAGGACAAATACCAAAGAAAGGGCAATAAACAGTTGTGCATTTATACTTTGGTATCTGTGTGGCCAAATGCAGCTAAGCTCTATCCACATAAACATGCATGTATGTATGCCCATGCATTTTAGCAGCATTTGAGTCCTATTTTCAGTATTTGCTCACATACCTGTTACATACAATAGCTGTATATTGTTTGTGACCCACCACCTAATTTTTGATATGTTTCTTTACTGCTTTTGATGTGTTTCTTTACAGTTGCCTACATTTTTAGATTTTTGAGGGAGACATTTTTGCCTTGATTTGATAGTTGAGCGTAGAGAGAGACAGCAACGATTGGGATCAAGTGTAGGGGGTGACAAAGGTCCCAGGCCGGATTCGAACCCAGAATGTTACGGTTATATGGTACTTAGCCAACTGAGCCAAAAGAATGCCCTACATTCCCCCGAAAAGCCCTGTCCATCTCAATGCCTTTCTACAAAAAGATCCATGGCCTGGCCATTGTTTAATAGAGTTGAGTGGTTGAAGGTGAGAGGATATGGATTTTATTGGCATGCCTGGTTTTATGAGATGACATTGTGCTTTTCGCCAATATATCACAGCAAAATTAGAACTGCGGTTTTTCCAGTAATTGTTGGAGGGTTGGTATGCTGTGGGGTCCAGGTGCCGCATACAGGCTACCACTTTCCCATCACCAGGACAGCCTCACCTCTTACCCCCCCCCTTACACTGCTCTAATCCATTTGATCACTGCACATCCTACTGTGCTTGCTTATCAAAGGCTATTAAGCCTAACTGCAGCCCCGCCCCACCCAAACCTCCCACCCCACCCCATGATTCCCCCTGGAGCAGCTTCTGTCACAGTCACTTAGAACTGTTGTGTTGCCTGCACTTGAAGGTGAAACAATACAAATGTGCACTCTGTGAATGCCTAGTACTGCCAAATCTGACTGATACTGTTCTATTCTTGGTCTACCTGTAAACCTCTGCAGTAAGAATGACATGGCATGAGTTAACACATGGTGAAAATCTGCCATCTGCAGGTTGAAATAAATACAACATGTCGGCGTCCTTATGAAATAACCTCAGTTATGTCAAAAGTGTATTAGGAAATTACAGGAAAATGAATTTTGAAAGGATTAAAAGGATAAAAGAAATTCTTCTGTTAATGCTTAATTGTTTTGGTTATGTTGAATACAATTTTTATGGTGCTTTGCCTCATGCACTTTATGCCCAGTTCTCGTAAACCTTATCTTTCCCATAATGATTGATTCATATTTAATAAGTAGCTCTAATTGATGTTCTTATATATTTTCCTACAAAAGGAGGAGGAGGGTGATGATGTCGACGTCTCCACAGCCACATCATTGCCCAGTCACAGGCTTCCACCTGGTGCTTATCCCCAGCATTACAGCTCACGTTATGCTGACATCACCTACAACGGTCCTCTGCTGAGAGATGCTCATGAGGAAAACCCTGAGAGCATCCTGGACGACCACGTCCAGCGGGTCATGAAGACTCCCGGCTGCCAGTCTCCGGGTACAGGCCGCCATTCCCCCAAGTCGCGCTCCCCAGAAGGTTTCCCAGGCGGCAAAGGGATTGGACTCGGAATGCCGCTGTCGTCGGGCCAGGGTAAACATCCAGCCAGGCACGGCCCCAAGGGAGAGAACAGCCACCTGTACCACCACAAACATGTGCACCACGTCCACCACACGGCCGGGGGGAAGCCCAAAGAGCAGGCGGAGGTTGAGGCAGCCATGCGTGTGCACAGCAGCTTTCCCTGGGGTGTGGAGCAGAATCATTATGGGTCAAAGTCTCGCAACTATGCCGATGGCATGGGATCCAACCCCACGGAGCCTGTGGGTTACAGGTATGACCAAACGCAAACATTGTCATTAATGTGATATATTATCTGATATGATTTTTGTTTTTCTAGATTGTTCATTACTTTTTTGCCATTGTTCAGCAGCAAAGGTGGCACACAGTGTAAAAGAGCGTTGAAGAAAGGTGAGGAAGTGCGGCCCTATGACATGCCGGTGCCTCCGGAGGAGATGGAGAGAAACCAGAAGATCCTGCTGTGGATGATGGAGGGAGAGAAAGAAACGGTTCGCCATAAGAGGAGCCCATATGGGTGAGTGAAGACTATTAACCAGAGTAACTTACAGTGAATGCAGCAGAATAAGCTTCAGTTCCTCCATCACCAACAATTACAAGCAACCAAAAGTAAGCAGTGCAAAGGTCAGGGCCTTAGTGCCCTTACACCATAATAGAATGATCATGTACCATAATACCGTGTTCATGTCTTATGGGATTTACCATAAATATGACCTGCTGACTGGGAGAAACTTTGCAGGACTTTTTTGCAGGCTCCTATTTCTTCTACTTGGCGTTACAAATTGTGGAAATGTGGAAATACAAGTGGTAAACACTGCAGCGAATCCACCGATGTCAGAATTATCTGTTATTTTCACAGTAATACCATTAAGTGTACTTACATAAAGTGAGTAACGTCTGCTACACTTCATGGGTGCTCTTGTTTTGTTGAGTTTGATTGTTTGACAGTTGAAACATCAACAAGTGATGACTTTGCGTTTTTAGGAGCACCACAGGGTCCAAGAAGACCACCGGCCATGAGGGATCTCGGGTTGGCTCGGCGGAGCGATCGGGGTCGGTTCACCCGTGGGTGCGGAACAACGTGCAGCCGTCTCACCCCTTCATCCAGGATCCCACCATGCCCCCTAACCCAGCCCCCAACCCCCTCACCCAGCTGGAGGAGGCTCGCCGACGGCTTGAGGAGGAGAAGATCAAGTCTGGAACCTTACAACCCAAGCAAAGGTAAGAGGGACATGTCCGTCTGTCCTGTTAATCAGTGTAGTTTTTCAACAGAAACCATTTTACTCGATCAACAAGGGAAGAAGCTGTATCTATTCTTTTTCAAAATAAAACAGTTATCTTTTTTATACTGCAAATCTGTGTGAGTGGAAGTATGATCGGCTTACATGGCACAAGCTGTCATTCATGCCAGTGTGCTCGTCGGCCACTCTTGAATCGAATGCAATTGTCGTTGCATATCAGTGTGAACCATGTCAAACCGTGAATGTCGGTGTGTGTGTGGGTGTGTTAGCTGCCTGTGCCCCCCTCCCCTGCCAGGCCGGTCTGTGTCTAACTGCTGGGGTTGTTCGGTCCCTCAGGTATGTGATGGAGGTGATCCAGAGGGGTCGCACTGCCGTCAGGCCCGCACTGTTCCCTCCGCTCAGCGTGGTGCCCGCCGTTTCTGACAGTGAGCTCTCCGAGTCTGAGTATGTCCACTGTGTCCTACCAGTCCCACCCCCAGTACCTCCAAACTCCCATCCCATAGGTCACAGCAACCCACTTCACTTCCCATGCTCATCATTGGCAGTCTACAAAGTGCTGTGTGTGTGTGTGTGTGTAGGCAAATTGAGACTCTGTGTTGGTAGAGCTACTAAGGGTACTTACTAGTAATCAATAATGAGTGATTACTGGCCCTAATTAAATGTGTTGTGCATCCTGTATTTTAATGTCATCCTGCAGTACCCCGCCTGTTTCTTTAAATGTGATATCTTGGTTTTGTCTGTATTCATGAATGTGTGGGGATTAGACTCCACAGACCTCAACATTTCCCTTATCAGCTGAAGACAGTAGATAGTCCATTGCATGTTGCTTGCTAAGCCAGTGCAGAGTATTGAAATGGATTATCACCCATCCTGTTGTTAATGGCTTGGATCCGGCTTTATGGTGCAAAACATATCAGTAGATCGGACCGTGCTAGTGACAATCCCTCGCTGGTTGTTTTTTTTTGCGGAGAAGAGAGATAGGATCAGAGAGGAAGCGGAAGTGTGTGTGTGTGTGTGTGTGTGTGTGTGTGTGTTTTATGCGCTTGTGGAGTTCGACTAGCTGAAGTACTGGAGAGGGCCAGTTTTTGATGTTCTGTCAGAAACGTGTTTTCTGTTTGATGTTTCACTGCCTCTTCAGATGGGCACTTAACTGATGGAGGGGAACAGGGGAACAGTGTAAGAGGCAGATGAAAGGCAGCTACTCAGGCGCTGCCAGTGGGTGTAGCTGCCCGTCAGACCCGGGAGGACCGGGGCTGAATACTTGGCATGTGTCTGGATCACTGCAGTCTGCGGCTTCTGGCTTCTAGTAATGTATCCTTAAAGGAACCATTCAGTACCCCATTCGGGATGCACCATTAACTGCATAGCTGGAATCTGGAAAAGTTTTATCATGTAGTACTTTTGACATATTATAGTGCACTTGTGGCTCGTGCGTTGTTTGCTTTTACTAAAAATTAGACAACAAGATACTTGGCACTAATCTTGTCATAATATACAATATTTTATTTTGGTAAAAATAACAGCCAAAGTATCAATGTCGATTCTAAAATGTCACCATGGCAAAAAGCAACTGAAACAATAAAATAATCTAAAAGTAACATGAAATAAACAAGAAATACCTAAAATGTTTCTATGCAAGAATTACTCCATTAAACTTCTTGATTTTCTTTTTACTGCTTTCCCATCGAAAGAGCCCAGAAAACATTTTGACGTTGAATAGAAGTTGATACACCAACGTTGAAAACCTGAAAAATACTTTGCCAAAATGGAAGTAGAGACGACAACAATGGTCTTTCATTAGCTGCTAACTGCATCGTTTTGTGAAATTGGGACCAAAATAACTTTCAGTTCAGAACTGTTTCCAAAGCTGTTTTAATATGAATTTTTTACCATGTCATAGTATCATATTGTGAAAATTGTGTGCTTGTTTGGGTTGACATTGAACTCCTCCTGCCCATCACCGTCCATCAAATGCTTGCTGTGAGTTATTGATATAATGGCGATCGTGTGTAGATATTGCACATTGTGAGTGTCATACATCGCCTGCAGTGATGTGCTGAATAACTCCTGTTCATTGACATCACTCAGTTGTGAGTGTGCCTTCATTTTTTCCAGTTGTGCTGAACATGTACTGAACATTAGGCTCAAAACCTAGCTACACACAAAACCATTTTGTGGACCGTTACAACCCTCATGGCTGCAAATGGCTAAACAATACATTCATATCTGAAACTCATTGTAATTGGTGACTTTGACTCACTCTCAATATCATATCGGACCAGCCTGCTGATATCCAGTGCGTACGAGGGGCTCGGTCCAGTGATGCAGCTGCAAATTTAATTACTTGCCAGTGGCGAAAAGAAATGCAGTTATGTGGTTATTCAAGTTGGTACAAATGATGTCAGGCTAAAATAATCTGAGGTCACTAAGAATAACATTGTCTCATTGTACAACTTGGCACACCCAGTCACCACTGGTACAATCATCTTTTCAGGGCCTTTCCCAGTCAGAGGGAGCAATGAAGTCTATATAGTAGACTCATTCCCTTAAGCTCTGGTGTCTGGCTGACTGGTGCTCCACACTTGGCTATAACATCACAGACAAATGGTCCATCTTCTGGTACATAAGACTGTTAGAGAGAGATGGCCTCCACTCTAGCTGACCGCCTCTTAAAAAAGACAAAGACAAGAGCATCCATCACCCGTGATGACCAGGGTGTGTGTAGGACAGTACATCTCATTTAGCTCCGCTCCAATTCACTCATGTACTTTTCTCGTCGATGTCCTTATTGGGACATGTGTGCCTGTCCCATGCCTTGTTACCTTGAAATATACATTTCACACTCCAGGTGTCTTTCTAAATCAACCTGGAAAAATGTATTCGTGCTTTTGTTTCTTCCAGAATCAATTACAAACAAAAGCACATTACCCTGGTTATGGTTGCTCTCTTTACTCTCTCCCTGTAATTACACATATTGATTAGAAAGTCCTCCTTATAAGTTGCAAAGCATTATATGGCCTCAGCTCACAGTATATCACTGATTTACTTACTCCCTATAAGCTTATGTGAACTCTCTGCTCACAGGATGCAGGACTCCTTGTCATTACAAATATTGAAAAAATAATTAAAAACATCAGGGGGCAGAGCCTTTTCCTATTGGGCCCCCTTCCTTTAGAACAAGCTTCCTGCCAATGTCAGGGATCCAGACACTGTCTTGGTATTTAAGTCCAGACTCAAGACCCATTTAGTTAATACAGTTTACAGTCAGCTCTCACCTTACCAGACATTTATTTCCCCCTTTTTCCTGCAGTCTGTCATTTACTGTCTGCAGCCTGACCTGATGTTCCTCTGGTGTTGCTCATATCGCAGGCACACGCACACACACACACACACACACACTGGCCGCATATGAAAAACTGTGATATGCTTGTTCATTCTTGATTTCATCTCATGTTCATATATTTATTTTGTCCTTCTCTGTATTGGCTTTAATTTATCATGTTTGTCGTTATACAGTTGCCTATGAATAATAATGGTTATTGTTTTTTCCCTTCCAATCACCTACAGTACTGTGTGTCATGTTGTGGGATGTGTGTAAATATGTATTTGATCTCCCACTTAACCTGCTAGCAAACTCCAGAGTATCTGTCTTATTGTCCATGTGAACACACTGTTTACATTTACCCTTTGACAATCTCTAAATTAGATCAATCATATGTAGAAATTTCTTCATCTGTCTTTTAAAAGTGTGGACATTAAAGATGCAAAAACTGAGAAATGTTCTCAATCATTTTCTGTCCTCTTGTTTGGCAGGCATAAAGCGACTAAAAAGCAGCCTTGTGAAAACATTACGGTGGCATATTACTTCTGTGGAGAGCCGATACCGTACAGGACATCTGTGAAAGGGAGGATCGTCACGCTGGGCCAGTTCAAGGAGCTGCTAACAAAGAAAGGGAGCTACAGGTGAGCTTTGGGATGAATGTTTCATTTAATGTCTGCGGACATGGTTAAAGAGGTGCATCGCATGGTGCAAAAATCCCTTTCAAAAGCTACGTGCAATTTATGAGCAAGCAGGATTTAAGAAAAGAAACCCGTAAATCTCCGCAGCTCAAAACACCGGGCTCTGTTTTTGTGCCGGCACAGATCAAGCGCAGTCTTGCACTGGTAAAGTGGCAATTTTGTTAGGCACAAGTGGACTTTTTCCCGCCTGCACACACATAAACCTCTCCAAAATCATATAAACCCCTTTTATGTGTGTTATGATTGCCTGTTTCACTTTGATATAAATTTGTCAACCAGTAGGCACGTTTACATGCACATCCAAGTGTGATTTTACTGCGATATAGGCAATAATGTGAGTAAGGCTGTACCGGGCTAGATTTACTGGTGATTATTGTCAATATCTGGCATCCCCAACTGCTTACAGGATGTATGAGGGCCTTTCCTTTTGGTTGATTAAGTCCCTATAGCTATCTGAAGGCGGCAGTACCGGCATGTGCAGTCTGCAGCCTCTAATTTGAGAGATGTGGCGCGCCATTACGCTCGTCCAATGTCGGTACGTTGGTTAAATCTTGCGCAAATAGCACCTAGCTCTCGCAAAATAGGTACACGAACTTCTGTGTCAGGTGATGTCACCGTCTAGTGTACAAGAAGGTGGTGGGTGACATCACCTGGCACCAAAGATCAGCTGATAGTAGATGGCCATTTCAGTAGTATGCTTTTTATCATTAGATGTCAGGCTTTACACAGATTTGAGTTTGGGGTTTAGTTTAATTTTGAACGTGATAAAACTTGTTTCAGTGTTTAAGAAGTTACACCGATTGGCCTAAAAGGGGGGCACTATAATTAAAGGTCAAACTTTTTAACTCGAGCATGAGATCTCAAACACCGCTGGTCTGATTTTGACAAAACCTCAGGGATAATGCATTTTAGCACTGTGTTCTGGCATTTAAAAATTGACACTGATTGGCCTGACGGAGATCCAATTAATTACCAAAATTTCTAACTTTGAAAGGCCATAACTGTTACATCACTGTTCCGATTTTGACAAAACTTGGAAGGATGCATCTTAGCACTGTGTTCTGCTGTTAAAAAAAATACTCTCAGTGGCCTAGTGAGGGTGCTATAATTAAAGGTCAAAAGTCTAACTCAAATGTGTCAGATGCCACTGGTGCAATTTTGACAAAACTTGGGAGTGATGATGCATTTTGGCACCGTGTTCTGACGTTTTAAAACATGACATTGACGGGTCTGATTTTGATTAAACTTAGAAGGATGATACATCTTGTTCCCACCTTCAACTTCAGAACAACTAACTGTTTTGTTTTTTTTACTCCTGACCAATTGCAGGTATTATTTCAAGAAGGTAAGCGACGAGTTTGACTGTGGGGTGGTGTTCGAAGAGGTACGTGAAGATGACGCTATCTTGCCCATCTTTGAGGAGAAGATTATTGGGAAAGTTGAAAAAATTGATTGAAGCGCATAAGAGGAAGGAGTCTAAAAAGTCAGTGATCGAAGGACCGAGGAGCTGTTGGATGGCTAAGAGGAAGTGTTCGAATCGGAGACTGGAGTGGCGGGGAAGAAAGCGATGCAGTGGAAGTGGATCTAGAGTTGAAAGGCGAGGAGATGAGGAAGGGCATGCAGTGGTCGCTGTGGGCGACTTGTGACTCTGGAGGCTCTGTAGTCCTTTAAATGTCCTCAGTGCTGCTGCATTGACATTGGACTAGAAGAAAAGACCTCATTCACTTCTTTGTCTGGAGTGTAATGTAGCATTGTAAAGTTTGACCAGATAAATGAACTACGAAACTGCTACTAAAGCTGCATATTTTTGATATGATGTATCAGAAGGTATCCTTTCTAAAGTAACCACACTTGTAATTTTTATATGTATTGGTACCAGATGTGTACAGTTTGTCTGTTTAAAAAAAATAACAAAATTTTATATCTATTTAAGTATTTAAAAAAGCTGTCATTTTCAATCCTATTGGAGCAGGAGCGCTGTCCCTGTTCAACACGATCAAGGTCTTTAACAGGGCTGATTTTTTTTTTCTTTTTTTCATGCATTGTAACAGCCCTCGGGAACTGTAATGTCCATGCTCTAGCAAGTGCTTTTAACACTCAACTTACCAGTATTGTTATTGTTATAATTTGTTATGTGGCATTCAGTCAGGCTGCACTTTCACTGTATTATACATCACTGACTATGTTTACATGTAGGCTGCAACTTGCTTTTCTAGGGCACCGTATACTGAATGTAAATGTAGCTAGTGGCTATGTTTACGTACAGTCTTCCACTGCATTATCTCTACCCAGCCCGATGAAGTTTGAAGAAAATTGCCTTGGATTAACTTAAATGCGTGAAAAAATCATGTTCTGACCAGCAGTTTACATAAGCACATTGTCCAGTTGTATTTGGGCACGCACTTTCTGTTGTTTTCCCTTACAACTTTAATGTCTAATGAGGAATTTAATAGTTCATAAAGTTTTCCTCATCTTAAGTGGCAGTAGATGCAATAATACTATCAAAATGATATGACTGGAAATTGCAATTTGAATATCTATGCAAGTCGGTTAATAATTTTGTTGACAATTTGTCCTGATCAGACAAACTACTCTGGCCACACTTTTTTACATCAGTGGAAATGTTTTTGAAATTGAAATGTAAAAAAAAAACAGGCTTTGGATTGAAGTAATACCTTTAGGCATTTAGAGGCCTAATAGCACAAATATTCTCATATTGAAGCGCTTATTCAGATGAAACTTAATTATTTTTACCAGGTTGAAATTGGGTTGAGGCTGACTGGGCTACTCCAGTCTGGTTGATAGGTTTTCAGATGTCGGTGATTAATCCTGATAATGGATTAGTAAAATGCATGTCAACATAGTCAGTGTGGATGAAAATTTGAAAAACAATGACACTGAGGATGCCCATAACTGATCATGCCTGTGTACGTTTGTTTGTGTTTTTGAAGTTATTTCCAGTTTGACACTGAATTACGCTGGTTGAGATTCAGTATGTGAGGTCAAGTGCTGTATTCAGAATTGCTCTCTGAGTTCAGTGTTGTTCATGTTCCAGTTTGCTCCAGAAAGAGCAATTATCCATCTGTAGACTTGCATACTGAAGGTCATTCTTGCTGTGCAGAGAAGCCCAGTGAAGCATCTGAATGAGAAGTGGACATGCTTGTGCTGTGGAGAGCTTATCTAAATGCAAGTTCTCTACATTACAGTCAGTGTAGAGCAGTACTTCTCTCTCCTGGTCCTCAGGAGCCAGAGTCCTGCTGGTTTTCTGCTCTACCTGGTTTTACATTAATCAGGGGCTGAATGAGACCAATTAACCAGCAGGTAAAACCAGCAGGACTCTGGCTCCTGAGGACCAGGTTTGAGAACGACTGGTGTAGAGGACGGTTCAGCATTTTTGAGTATTTTGTCTAACCACATAGATTTCATCTATAGGAGCTAATGAGGGCTACCAGACACTGAAATGTCACATGTCATGTTTACATGTAGTTTTTATAGGGCTGCCCCTAAGTAAAGAGATTTTTGTTGACTAAGAGTCAGAGGTCCATGTCTATTTTACCAACGTGTCTGTTCGATTGCTTTTCCCACATGACTTCCCTCCTGTAAATCAATGTAGTCATGCAGATTACTCCTTATGATCTAGTGGTAAAGGTCAGTACACATCAGGATCAGAAGTTAACAGGGACTCGGGCAAAAATGTCCTTGAAAATTCCTAAAATGGCCATGAAATAAAAAATGAGGGGACAAAAAATGCCCTGATAATTAGGAGTACCCTTTTTGCATTTTACCCTGTTCACATTTTATTTGTTGAGTTGAAAAATATTCACATGTGAGTGCAGCTACTCTTCCCCGTGGGCCACTGTAGGTGATTTGTGGCAGCCTGTGACCGGGCGATTCTTTCTACTGTGTTCTAGGTGAGAAAAATGGAGCAGTTTTTGATCAAAACAAGCGAGTACACCGCCCTAAGCAGTAGAAAATGTTGGCACCATGCAGCCAGCAGTAGAAGAAAATGTCAACCAGCACAAACCACTGGGTCAAAAAAACACAAAAACAACCAATCTGGTAAAAAACAGTGGAAGGTGGACTGGTTGCAGACAGAGAGGAGAAACCAACACCATCCTCTTCTGTAAGACCTGCTGCCAGTTTCCAGCACGGGGAAAGAAGTTAAAGCAAATCTTAGAGGTACTTAGTTTATTTACCAATATGCAGTGCAAATGTATTATTTCACAGTTCAATAAAATTGTCCCAAATAATGACCAAAATGCCCCTAAAAATTAGATGGAGGCAAAACATGCCCTCTGAAAAAAAGTTTATTTCTCACCTGGTACACATTTATATGTTGTTTTTGTGATCCGTGACGTGACATTTTTAGGAAATAAAATAGAAATCATGAAGAAAAGAATTGACATGCCAACTAAAACATTCTTAGTCACCCATGACCCTGAACAACTGATTAGTTGATGAATCAATGGAGGGGGCAGCCCTAAGAACTGATCCCTAATTTGTAGCCTTGCATAGCTTAATATAGCTAAATTTGGTGCCTGGCAGGAATGAATTGTTTAGTGCAAAATGATCTACTTTTGTGATAGGTCACATTACACCAAAGAGAAACCAGTAGTAGAAAGTAGTTAATATGTCATCATTTTGTCTCCTTATCACTGTTCATTTACCCTCACACGGGTGCTCCTTTTCATTTTGTGGTAACACTTATTATTTGATCTCCTTGATGACCCAAATCCTTGTGTCAAAGTTGAAACTCTTGCACAGAATGACAGAATGTTTGAAGGGATGGACGAGGTGCGTAAGATGGCAGCCTCCTGATGCTGTGCAAAAGCGCCTTAATATCAACATCAGCTTTTAGCCAGTTTGAAAACCATCTGAAACAGTGTAGACATTAGGGGTGGAACAACTGGCAAAGCTCACAGTACAGTCTGCTGTTTTCTATATTTGGTAAAGTAAAACATTTTAACATAATTACAAGTTTTGCATTTTGTCTTTTCAAATTGATACTAGTTGAACCTGAACTTACAAAAAGGTGACATTGAAGATGCTACAGTTGAAATGAAATGAAATATATGTGAGTGTGCACATCAGAGAGTTTTATCTCTCTCTTCAGACAGAATGCAGTTCAGTGCTAGAATGAATTTGACAGATAAAGTGAAAAATAAAGAATACATTTGACTTTACTAGCCGTCACTAAACTGAATGTCATTTGTTCACTTGTGTGTTTAAAACAAAGGGTTGTGTGTTGAATGGATCAGCTTTTTGGCATAAACCATTCCACCCCTGGTACATATTGCACAGTGGGCCGAGAAGGCCGGATGACATCACTCGAAAGGCCACCATCTTTCTGCACCTTGTCCATTGTTGTGCTGGAGTCCACAATGAGGAATGTGGTAATAATAGTGTTTGTTATTACGATGGAATAATAGGCATTGAGCGGAGTGGACCTTTAATTCAGAGTGCTGTATTGTTGTGTGTTGTGTTGCATAGAAACCCAATGTGAGGAATATCTCCTTTTCTGAGATGCTGTTTTTGTGATGCTGTCTTTTATATTTATTTAGATGCGTATTTTTTAATCAGTGTAATTTTAACATATCTAGTGTGTTGCCCTCCACTGCTCCTGTTAAAGAAACTTTGTCATGTTTTATGATGAGAGTTTGACTCCATGATCTTCAAAGCTGGTACAGAACCATGTTTGATCTTCATTGTTCCTTGTTTCTTTCGCAATAGAGGGTATCAAATCTGAAATGATTCTTACTGTGAAAGCCCCAAAAGTGAACTTCCCCTTATTTAAGATCAGTGAAATGTATATAATAAACTTCAGAGTGCCTTTATTGCAATCCTAATGATGTCTGCAATGTGATTTTCAACCATGACCAGGGACTAGCTTTATATTTTTGTTTAGACATTTATTGCAAAGTATTTCTTTTTAAATATTTGTCACAATTCCGCCTTTTTCTATGTAAATATGTAATATTTTAAGTGTCATCAACCAGCAGCCCAATTAGCACATTCATCACCCTGGACCTGTTTCTGTTCACCAGCTAGTGTAATTACCATTTGAAGGTACCTGGACAATAAATACATGCAATAAACCAGAGCTTGAGTACTGAGTGTGATTGGCCCAAACTTCATCTTCATCTAATTCATGCAAACAAAGGCAAAATGAACCACAGTGGGGGTGGTGGGAGCCATTAAATTGAGTGCTGCAATCAACGTTTCAATATGTTCTTATACAGCGTTTGTATGATATCTTAGGAAAATCTGTGCATCTTTAATGAATACTATACCTACTGTATGCATGGTCAGCCCACCTGAGAACACACTGAACATTTCATTGACACTCATAAAAATACTTTAATTAAAAACTTTATTTATATAGCACTTTTCAAAACAAAGTTACAAAGTGCTTCACAGTGAAAACATACAATATGAGTTACAAAAAATAGAGTAATATCAATATACAGTATAAGAAAATACAAAAACAATAAAAACATGGGCTACATTTAAAATGAGACACAAAGAAAAATGAGAACAAAACAGCAAATTATAAGAAAGCTTTTTCAGAAAGATAAGTTTTAAGACGTGATTGGTAAGAAGTTGGTGTTTTTTTTTGAAAGCCTTAGTCTAAAAACCAAACATAATTAAAAGGGTATCCAACACAATTGTGCCAATAAGTTAAATATTAAAATCACAGCTCAGTAACAGTGTTCTAAGGAGGTTGACCATAACCTGCTGCAGTGTTTCGCTGCTGCAGACGCAAGAGGGCAGTCTTGGATCACCGATAATATTAGATATACTGCTTTGTTCCTCTTGCAGTGATCCTCCCACCCAACTGGCAGCAAAAGCACACTGGTGATGATACAAAGAAAATTAACTGTAGGTGTCTATGCTGTATAGATACAGATCTGAAGAGGTTTTCCCCTGAACATGATAAGAATGGAGTTCCCCTGTGAAAACCCATAACCTGCGGGGCAAAAACTGCTCACTCACTGTCTACTACATTTGATCTTGAATAATTATGGTAATCAGCTTCAGTTGCGGTACTTTTGTCGTCACTCATGCAGTCTGATCAAAGCTTTATACTTAAGTGCTGTAGCTCTATTTTGACTGTCTATTGTTATGGCACTTAGGATGTGGCTGTCGTTGTTGATCATTTCAGAAAAGCGTACAGAAAAGCGACAAGTGCTGCATTTGAGCACTGTTCTGTGCTCAAATGTGTATGTAGGTAACACTGCTGCTGCCATGTTGATTCAGTGAATACTGCGCTCACTCATGTCCATTCCAATTCTCAACCCACAGGCTCATATTGGACTAATAATTGATTACCCAGCTAGGTAATCAAATGACCTAATTGGAAGATATTAAAGTGCTGCTCAGTCAGCGTCTTAAACCTTGAGGGTTTAAATCCAAGAAGTAAACATTAATTTGTTTCATTAAATTTTTTTTTTTTAAGACAAATATAAAGTATGAGCTGTAATTAAAATCTTAGTGCACTTGAGCTCCCACAGCAACAGAAGTGTGTGTGCATCGTTGCCCTTCATGCCATTGTTGATAGGATCTTTCTGCAACATGCTGACTTGCCTGTAAACAACACCCTTCCTTTCACTGGCCTGCATAACCTCAATCTAGCGAGGCAGTGGGGGAATGTGTGCATGTTCCAGTCAACAATGGATATATTGATTTTCACATCGCAAGCAAGAGGCTGGTCTGAAGTCTACACAGAAATGTAAGCCAGAAAATTCATATTGCATGATCGTATCTTCTCCTTGTTTTGGGCCAGGTCAATCACAGATTTCCTGGAAAACCTGTTGTGCAGCATGAGCAGTGCTAAATGTTATTTTGACATTTTAAATTACATGTACTTCTTGAAGTCACTGACCTTTGAAAGTGTCATCTCCAATCAGTCTTCATATTCTGGACTTGATTCTTGACAGACTGCATCAGGATGAGTTCAGGATGAATTCCCCCATTAGTTCCATACAATGTGGGCATACAATATATATTTATTAAAAGGCATTACTGTTAAGGAATATAATGACAATGATGATAAATATAGATTTTTAGCTCTGAATGCCTGTAACAAATTGACAAAGAATATAATCAAATTGTACAGAAGCATGTACTGGCACAATACTGAAACAATCAGGTTGAGTTGGTTCCTTTTATGCTGTGTACTGATGAAATGTGCATTTCTGATCAAAAGAAGAACATGAGGCAAACATACAGATTGTCAGTATTTGATTCTTATTAAGCATTGTAAAGCCGGCAGCCAGCAATGATCAATGACCTCATTAACGAACATGGACTTGACTTAATTTTCCAGGGGCAGCTGCCCTGATTGAAACTTCACCCTCTAATTTTTTTCTTTTTTCATATACCATCAGGCAGAAGAAGAGGGGTGGGGCTGTAGCTGCTTTGTTTTGTTGATACATTTTTCTGGCATTTTGGTGATTTTGCAACATTCAAGTATATTGCAGTAATTCTGAAATGTGATTCCCTTCTTGTGCTTTGTTTGTCATTCACCCAAAGTGAAAACTGTCTTTCTTGATGAACTAACCTGCTTTCTAAAATCTCTACTGAGATTACTTGTATTGTAATCTCTGGAGATTTCAACGTTCACTTGGATAGACCCGTGGACTCAGATGTAAAGAACTTTATTAGCTTGTTGGACACACTTTGGTCTCCCACAACATGTCTATGGACCCACCCATAAACAAGGACATACTTTAGATTTGGTTAGCTCTAAAGGCCTTGATATAACAATTACCTCCATCCTTGATGTTGCAATCTCAGATCATTTCTGTATCCTTTTTTTGATATAACTCTACGTTCTGTGAAATCAAACCCAGATAGAGTTATTTAGAAATCTTCCCCTAATGCCAAAACCACTGTTACCTTTACTCACTGTATGACAAAGTTAGCACTGCCCACTGCATGATCCTATGATGATCTACTGGACAGTTTTAATAGCAGGATTAGAAGAACTACTGATGAAATGGCTCCATGCAAAATAAAAGTACTATCTGGTAAACAAAAATAACCTTGGAGAAACAGGGAATTAATTTGTAACCTCAAGTGGGACTGCTGAAAGGCTGAGCGCAAACAGCAAAAAACTAAGCTCCAAATTCACCTCGACATTTATAAAGAGAGACTGCACACATAGAAAAAGGAAATTAAACTTGCTATTAAAAAAATAAGAACGCACAGATTCTATTTTCCACTATTGATAGTCTTTCAATCAGCCACTCTCAATCTCTCAGGAATTCCACTGCTAAATGTAATGAATTTGCAGCACTTCAATGAGAAAATTATTCACATCAGGCAAGATATTGCTAAATCAAGCTCAACTAAGGAATCTGATTTCCCCTCCTGCACCTTGGAGGAAGGCATGAATTTTTTAACAGTGTTGACAAAGCGCTTGATGAGGTTGCGCGGCAGCTCCAGCTTTCCACCTGTCCCCTTCCTCCACTCCCCACATCTTTTTTAAATCTGTTTTTAGCTGTTTAGCACATGAAGTATTATCTGTAGTTATAACAGTTCATTGCAGTTTCTGTTCCCGGCTCCCTCAAAACTGAAATTATTAACCCATTAGAGAAGGACAGCTTAGATACGACCCTTATCTGTTATTGTAGAACCAATCTCAAACCTTCCTTTTCTCAGCATAATTCTTGAAACAAACAAACAATTTAATGACTACTTAACCTTGAAAAATCTCTGTGGCAAATTTCAATCTGGTTTCCACGGCAACCATAGCACAAACAGCCCATGTCATTGTTGACAGTGACACAGGGGTCAACACTGATACAAACATGCGGTCTGTGTTATTGGATCGGAGCGCCGCCTTTGATGTTGCTCATAACATCTTAACTAAACCTCAGTAACTGGGTTGGCTTATCTGGCCCAGTTCTAAACTGGTTTAGGTCGTAGTTTCTTTGTCTCTCTTGGTGATTTTTACACGGAAAAGGTTGTGTGTGGGGTTCCACAGGGGTCAGTTCTTGGATCACTAATTCTGCATTCTATCAGTTAAACAAGACTAACAGCCCCGCGACATTCTATTTTCGTTCCTGCCGGGAATCGAACTCGGGTCTCCCGATTGAGAGTCAGCAGTCTAACTCCCTGCGGCACACTTTCACCCACGAGACCCATAAAGTGGTGAACAGAGCGACAGACCGACCAAACGACCGACCGATTGACCGACTGAGCGACAACACCATCCATAGAGCCCCTGCTGTCGCGGGGCTAAAAATATCTCTAAGGTAAAATATTTTGTTTAAAACTCAGTCTGACTCTGAGAAACTTGCTCTCAGTTGTAGCAGGCTAGATTATTGTAATGTCCTCTTTTCTGGTCTTCCGTAAGGCAACTGCATGTACAGCTTATCCAGAATGCTGCAGCTTGTGTCTTGCACACATCCCTAATAAACAAGCCACTGAAACAAATTCAGTGTGGCCTCATTCTGTTCACCTAATAGCTTTGGGTACAAATGACTTTTTAAACCTTGTAGTTCTGATTTTTCTGTTGCAGGACCCTGCCTTTGCCCCAATTGCCATGTTGTAACTTATCATGTAGAGGTTATGTGGGGTCACTAAGAAAGCGACCAGCCTTGCGCAGAATAAGGTCTTTGCACAGTTGAGCAGTTGACATCTGATCACATCCAATGACCCCACTCACCGTCCTGATCATGCGCTGTAGCCTGGCTTGATCTTAGATGTTACCAAACACACACATCAGGCCAAAGGAACGGATGCTCTGCAGAACAGCCTTAATAAACAGCTGCAGGACATATTAGTCAACATTAAAGCTATACGATGTCCTGTTGCTTATGTTTGTTTCATTTTTTTAACATCCCCTTTGTATAGGATGAATTCCCTAATAATGCTTTGACTTGTATATGGATGCTTGTTAATGTTAACATTCTTTTTTTTTTTTATTTTAGGCTGCCAACCCAAACATCTGGCCAGCAACTACAGATGAAAATGTCTTTTGTCAAACTCTGGCATATTTACAGAAATGTTTATTAATATGCACTGTCCCTTTCAAATAAACTGAATAAATAAATAAAATTAAGTGTGCAACTTTCATGACTATATGGGAGCTTTACTTATTCATTAGTGTCTCCTTTTATGTGCAGCTTGGCCCAAATGTGTATTCAAATGCTTCCTGTTCTGCTCTCAGATTCCAGAGAAGCAGGAATCTCTGGGGATCCTCTGTCTTGTGCTGCTCTCCGTAATATTTTTCATCACCAGCTCCTAGAGCAGAAAACAGCAGCTAAAAACATTTGTGTTGGAATATAGGCAGCAGGTGAACGTGGCAAAATAAACCCAAACCCTGATATTGTATCTTTCTGGAAGAGATACGGTACCGTGTCTCTAGTCAGAGGCATCCAAGGATGTAATATTTGTTTTATTATTACAAATATATCGCTACAAGCTAATGCTAATACTAAAAAACTTTATTTACATAGCACTTATCTAGAAGCAGAGGTTATAGGGTATTACAAAAAGGCATAAAATAAAGTAATAGCAAAACATATAAAAAGGAAATAAAAACATATTCAAAAGTGGTTAAAAACTATTAAACTTTTTAGGAGAAGCCACGCCCACTGCCACGCCCCCCTTTGGCCAATCGGTGCAAAAAGTTAATTAGTAATTCTTTGCCCCATGACCAACATTTCCACAAAGTTTCATGGTGTTTGGTGAACCCGTTCGGAAGTTATATGCCTTTTTATGAGAAGCCATGGCCTCGCAAAAAGACATAAGCATTTCATCTCCAGCTTTGTCATGCTCATATTGAACCACTAAATTTAAAACAATGGATTTCTTGAATAAATTAAAATCATTAATTTGTGTGGCACAATTTAAAATTGATTGCAATGGCTTGAAATTCACTATGATTATTATTGAATTTAACTTTTAGCTATAATTTAAAATTCAGTTTTCCCAATTCAAATTCAGTTTTCTTGCTCTGAACTGTCTTGATCTTGATCTGAATGATCAAGTCCCCACTTGGTAAAAGAGTTTGAGAAGTGAGAATGATTTTTGAATGAGGCAGCAATATAGAAGGAGTTGCAGAAGTACAAACGAGATGACATAAAAGCAGGGGTGAGACTAGGATTGTGGAACATCAAGGCTCAGCCCAGAGGCAGTGGCATAACCACTGAAGGGGCGTCCAAGGGCATCCTCCCCCGTTTTTTAGTATGGTGCAATCTGAGAGACTATAGCTTACCACCTAGACATTTGGTGGGAAAAACTAAAAAAATGAAATAACACAAAATATTTTCATGAAAAAGTCATGCTGTTTCATGTGTGATCAAAGATGCTCTTTAGAAGACTGATGTTTAGATAGTATTGAGAATACAAAAAAACAAAAAACAAAATACAGTCAATTGAACTGTTATTGGTAACTATCCCGATCATGCCAGTGGTCAGTTTACTCATCAATAATGTAACTACTGAAGAAAAGTTTGAACAGTTTGATTCCCTTCTCATACCTCTATCCCTGCGTCTCTCCCTCTGTCTCTCTCCGATGCCTGTACTAACAACCACTTGGCGATACACTGACAGCTACTTTTTTATTTTATTCTGTCCTTGCACATGCCGTGAATTACTAGAGGAGAAATTGGTTGGAAATAATGCTCAAATCCCAAGGTCGGGCTCTTAGTAATATTACAGCTCACAGTCCAACTTCTTACCTCTCCGCTCCTCTCATCTCCGCCTTTTTCTATCTCTGATGCCTGTATTAACAAGAAAACTATGTTAAAGTAAAGGAAGTTCTGTTTTTGCCATACAAATGAAAGGAACTGCTGTTTTGCTAGGTTACAAGTGACCTCACCTCACCTGTTATGTGCTTACTGCCTAGCATTATGTAAAGTAAGTGAGCTACTGAGGCTATATTAAGCTGCATCAGCCATACATTCACCAGGAAAAATGTCTATTTTTCTTCAACATGTGATCCATACAAAGGAGAAACTGCAGGAGATTCAATCAAATATAACGTAGCTCTGAATACAGCCATACACACTGGATTTGAAACTGAACAAGTTTGAACAAGTCAACATGGCGGCGATCGTAAACCCAATCTTTTGGCTTCAAAACGCCCCTTCAGAAAGCTATGAGTGACGTCACACTCACTACGTCCATCTTTTTTTACAGTCTATGCTTCAGGCTCATGAGAGTAACTGTAACTGTAGCCTGTGAGGCTGTAGCTAGCTACTGTAGCTTGTTCCCTTTGCAGGAGGTGGAACATTCCAACTAGCTAAAAGCCTGCTGGGTAGTTTGGTAACTAATTTTGTCATTCTTGTAAATAATACTGAATGGATTTTTGTGAAATTAAGCCAAGTGAGATGTATTGATGCTATGTAACCTCCCATACATTGACATAGGGTACAGGCAATCCTAGGGTTGAGGGTAACGAGGTCAACGCTCCCTATTAGCTAGCCAACATAAGCAAAATAGCTTTAGTTAATGCTAACTCTAGTTAGCTGGTAAGGTTATTGTAATTGCTATAGACTAGGTTCTTCCACTTCTGTAAATTTCTCATTAAACCTGCATGTTAGCTACACATAACATTTTAAATACCGCACAGCTACATGTCCTCCTCTGTCTTCTCTAGTGTGGACTGTCTGTCAGCTCCCCTGTTGCTGCAACGCACCAGCAGAGCCAACAGTCCTGTTGTGGAGCAGAGGTAGGGATTAAAATGACTTGATTTTTTTGTTTCTCAGCTGCAGGTAGCAGGACCGCACTACCCTCTATCTGCTCTTCAAATGTCAAGTCACTGTAAAAAAAAAAAAAAATAAATAAATAAAATAAAAATCCCTGGTAAGCCTTCTTTTTAAGCCACCCAAGGCATTAAAGGTATTACCTGGTAAAGTAAATTACCAAGTAACTACAGCTGTAACAACCACTGAATTATTTAAAAATATCTGCTATTACTCATCAGTTCAAGGAACTACATTGTACTTGTTTAAGATGTTAACTTCCAGAGTTAAACAGATAATTCATAGGGAATCATGCTACTCTTTCTTAAAAAAACACCTTCTCTATTACCCATAAATTCAAGGAATGATCTTGTAGGTACTGAAGCTTTCTACTAGATTACATAGTAAATGTTCATGGCTCTACCCACTTGGAAAGGGTTTATTAAACTTACCTGGACTATAAAAGAAAGTGTTGTTTGTTCCCATGGCATTACTTGGCTCTCACCATATCCTTTATAATTGGTTATTTATTTTTCCATTGAGTTTTGACAGCTGACTCTGTATGTAGGAGGCACTTAACACTGGTCTATGGTCTGTCAATTCTCACCACATCCTTTCCCACTGAAATAATGATATATTTGCCATACATGTTTTGCAACAAATATTACAGTGTACAAAGTACGGTGAAACTGGACTGTAAAAGGAAGCAACATTTAATTCTATGGTACTACCGTATAATGAACTGACATTGTGCCACTGATGATGCTGCTGTGGCTTGATATTCTGACATTATTCAGTGTTCATAAGATAAGACAAGATATACTGTAATTGTCCCCTTAGGGAAATTTGTCTTGAACTCTGTGTTTCACAGTACAAACGGAACATAGCTAAAAAAAAAACACATAAAAAAAATCAACATAGCTGTGTATATAAACACATGATTACAAAAGCGCATGTAATTTTGTACTGACTACTTTAAATTCCAGTAAATAATGATGTAATTAAGTTTAATTTGAAGTCAATGAATCAAGGAAATTAATTGCAAAGCAATTAATGCAACCTCAGTGCCTCTGTCTCTTTCATACAAGAGCACTTTGTTGGCAGAAGAAACAAATCAAGTGTACCTCAGTATTCACAGCATGACCCGAATGAAAACAGATAAATTCTACTTGTTTGTGAAAAAGAAGAAAGAAACCTTTTCATCTTGTAAGAACATGGATTGAAATGACTACAGTGCTATGAAATGATCGTTTTATGATACAAGAGCTGATGGTTGATAATAGATGTTTTGCTCTCAAGATTTTTTGGCAAAAATCATTTAATTGAAGCTCTATCTTTTCAAGACATGAAAGAAGTCCATATTCATTTGTGCTCAATTTGTATTAAATAGAATATCCACTAAAATCTCACAGCAGAAAATACTTTATTTGGTCATTTAGGTGTGTAGTACATTGTTCTAAAACATTTTGATAAATATCTATTTATATATTATCTATACAAATATTCATTTTTTTACACACTCTCTGGAAATATATCTCTTAAAATATACAGGCTGTTACACTTGAAAAGTCTTCATGATGAAACAGAACAAACAGTAAGAGAGACACTAAAATAGATATACAAAGGCAAACAGCAAAATCACAGTAAACACATTAGAGGGAAATTGGTCAGTATAAAGGAGGATGTTCCTTTTGTAACAAGAGGAAAATTGCATCTTAGAAAATCTGCAGAGTGGATGGACATAACACGACTAGGAGGCAAGAACATTTTCACAGCAGTGAGGTAGGACACAAGCTTATATCGCAAAACAGAGAGAGAGATACTGAGGATTTGCTTTCATTTTGAGAAAGAAAGTACACTGAGTCTGTAAAGGATACATATCACAGCTTTTAAATTACAATACACAACTCTGAAGTGCTTTAGTGCACTCATTAATAAACACATTTCTTTAAATATAGAATATTTTACACCAAAGAGAAACATGCAATGAATACAATCAATGCAAAATACAAGTAAAGCAACAAAATGTGTCCATTAATATATATTACTACATATTCAGTTCCAGAAAATGTTCTTGCATCAACCCTTTTATCTCCTCTCCTGTTTGCCACCAAAAAAGTGAGATATCTTCATGTGCTGTATATAAATACTTTTGAAATATTTGCTGCAATGTCTTTGTCATAAGGCAATCTGCATAGAGCCCTTGAACACAGCTGAATCAGTTGTCAAGGTTGCCTCTGAAAAGGCAAGTTCAGCGTCATTGTGGCTTCTCTCGGCTCAGCGATGGGCCTGTTAATCATTTCACATTCATTCTGTCGTACGTTCTCCTCGTTCATCTGCGAAACCTCCGTGGAGCCCGCCTCAAACCCCGGCACAGTGTTGGCTACATGAACCACGTGGACCTTATTCCTCCCGTTTTTACTGAGGATGCAGCTGAACACCTTCTTGAAGCCTTTGCGAAAGTGCTTGGACACCAGGGCGTACACGATGGGGTTGAGACAGGAGTTGGCGTAGGCCATGCAGTGGGAGAGGATCCTGAAGGCGTACGTGGTTTGGTTGAAAGGAAAGTCTCCGTACAGGTAGCACAGGATCACCACGTGGTACGGCAGCCAGCATATGCAGAAAAGCACCGTGACAATGATGATCATTTTTGTGACTTTGCGTTTGGCCCTCTTGGATTCCGACATGCCGTCCAGAGGGTCGACGGCCGTCCATAGGTACTTGATGGTTCTGGTGTAGGAGAGGCTCACGATCAGCACGGGAATGACGTAGCCGAACATGAAGGTGCACGTGTCCAGCACTTTGCGGTTTTGCTCCTCCCAGCCGGGGATACATACAGTGCTGTTTGCGTAATCAATTAGGTCATAGTAGCTGAGATAAGGACCTGCGAAGACGAGGGAAAGACCCCAGATGATCACCATGGCAACCACTGCATTACAAGGGGTTCTTAGCTCTCTGGAGCGCAGCGGGTAGCGAATGGCCAGATACCTACAAGAAAACACAGTGTATTAAAGACTTAAACTGGAATGCATGTGTACATCGTATACTGAGTATTAACAATTGTTGAATCAGTGTGGTAGAGTATGATGGTAAAGAGTATGATGATGATGATATCTCAGAGGCCAGAATGCAGAATAAAAATGTGTTTTAATTATAGTTGAACTCATGATTTCTCATGCACAAATCTATCAATCCAAATATGATTTCACAGAACTATACATAGCTATTTGCAAAACTGCTGCTCTTATAGGGATGGCTGCATGATGAGGACATTTTATGATTTTTCCCCCAGTATGGATTGTCAAGTGTGGTTCATGAGTAACAGAGAAAGAATAGTCTACTACCATCTACTGATACTTTTCATGACAAATTTCATCACTCTTAGAAATGTAGATTTAGCACTCACAAATAGCTTAAATTAGTCTCTTCATATTCTCTTCAACTTCATATTAAACTTTTGACATCAATTTTTTTTCTAATAGAGGCTAATAGAGAGAACATAGAGTCAACTAGACACAAAATTCCTTTAGTCCATGATTTTTGTAGAGTGTATATCTCGTTATTTTTTGGGATCGCGAACGTTTAAAAAAGAAGCAGTATTCCTATATGGAGAAAAGCCTTGTCATGTAATTGGAGGATTTCTTCCCCTTCACACCATCTCAGGTTAGGGTTAGGGTTTAGGTTTTCACTGGGCTTGGTTACTCTGAGACAAACACACATAATAGAGTCCGGAACGGCAATAAAAATGTCCTCCTCCATTACATGTTGACAGTTAGTCCCGCCCACACGTTTATTCCAAGGAGTACCTACTCTCAGACCTTACCATTACAGTCTGCCATGTTTACACTGGCTGCACTCATACCTTGACACTCCATGTCCTTAAAGCCCTTTGGTCATTCAGGACCAAACTGGGCCCATGATAAATTCAAATAGCTGTCAGGATGGATCTACAGCCTCAGCCTCTCTGGGCTCTCTGGCCAAAAGAGGAAGCACAGCAGACTAGGCTACTCATAGTATTCCCATGATGTCACATGCATTACCTACCAATACACACAGCTCATTGGTTGTGTTTGTCATTTGATTGAAATCACCTGTTAATTTATTACAATTACCTGTTATTTTCCTACCAAGATGGCCGTGTGATGATGTAACAGAATACTATGAATTGGAAAGTTTTTAACTGCGGCCAATAATGTCAAGCTAACTGGCTCCTAGCAAGCATGCTGCCACTCCACGACGGTGAAAATAACCCTTCCTTAGACCACAACTCCCAAAAGCCATATTTATTTATTTCATTTTATTTTTATTTAACCTTTATTTTAACCAGGTAAGTCAGTTAAGAACAAATTCTTATTTACAATGACGGCTTGGCAAGAGGTAAAAGGCCTCTTGAATTGTTGAAAGAGACGGTGAAGTTGCACAGGCGTAAGCTATTTATATGATAGCTAGAGGGCTTATTAGACATCAACATGTAACAGGCAATAATTTATAGATACCTACTTCCTCAGCCATTTGTCATATCAGGTATTGATACAACAAATTGACAGTTTGAGCAGCTAAATGATTGAAACAGTTATTTGCCTGATTTCTTCCCCAAAAATGTGTTGTATCACTCAGTACTGATTATGCATGTAAACATAATTCAGTAAACTTCTACTCTACCATTACTAAATATACAAGTATTTGCTGCTTTCTGCAATGCTGTAAACAACTATAGGCCTGCCAGGCTGCAATGCAGTTGCTTTCAAACAGTAGCTGTCTGTAAAGTAACTATGTACTGAGCCACACTAGTAGCTAGGATACAATTTGAAACTCTTTCACCAAGTGGGGAGGATGAGACTCAATCACTGGCTGCTGGGATGAGCTAGGCACAGTGCCACATGGCCTGTGGTTGGCTAAGTGAAGAGTGTCAGCCCAGTGGGTTTCAGTCCTGCTCCTCAGGACCCAGAGTCCTGCTGGTTTCATTCTAGTCATGTAATCAAGGACTGATTGACACCTGGGACGCCAGGTGAATGCAATTAACTTCCTGATAGGACAGAAAACCAGCAGTACTCTGATTTCCGAGGACCAGGATTGAAAACCACTGTGTTAGCCCGCTGTTGGTAGCTGTGGAGGAGGAGGCTGCCTTTCTTTCATCACTCAGGGAAGAAAAGTCTCTAATGCCCCGATATGTGTCTCAGGAAGCTGAATCTGAATTGAGAAAACTGAATTTGCAATTAAAAGTTAAATTAAATAAATATCACATTCAATTGAATGAATGAATGAATTTCAAGTGCTTTCAATTTGTAATTGTGCTGCCTTACAAATCCATTATTTGAATTCACTTTGTGAATTCAAAGGTTCAATCTGAGCATTACAAATAGTGTCTGTTGGCACTAATCTCTTTCCATAAATCTGCAACCGCAGCACAGCAATATCTCACAGTATAGCACTCCTTCTCATGTATTATTGCTTAAGTAATGGCCTCTAACTCATGATCCTCTGGTTTGTTGGGTTTGTACACGTAAAGCTGTATTTGCCATATTCTACCTGCTTGTCCATGAGCCATTGTTTCAGCAACAGGTTCATTTGCTCAAATATGGGATTAACCTGCAAATCCTTGTCCGCCCCAGCCTCATTTACAGCTAAGGACACTTCAGCTACCTCTCCAAAAACAGTGTTTATATCCAGGAAATAGCCTCTCTGGTCTTTCAACCCTCTGTGAAATGGAGAAAAGATACTCAGCGTTGACATTAGGGGAAAATAAAGGCCAGTGGTTACCATCCAGGAAAAGGGCTGAATCCTTGAACCCACTTGTCATACAGGGTGAAATGATAGGTTCAGTGGACAATAAGTACGCAGGTATTACAATAAGCTCAGTTGGAGGAAGAATTTATTACAGTTTTAGAGAGCACAAGCTAGGCTTCATTTCCCCGAGAAACTAAAGTCTTTTCATGTAATTTTTCTCTTTTTTTTTTGGTGTTCTCATTTATATCCTCATTTGCTGGAAAGGAAACCAATCAAAGAGGCTGACAACAGACTGTGAAAGATCATAAAGAAAGCCGGTTTCAACTATTGGATATAATCCAACCACTAAATCACTAAATGTACTGTACTGTGTCTAAATTTCAGAGTATGCTGGGCAACACAGATAACACACTTCATAATGTAATGATTCAACACAGAAACTGTTTCAGTAATTGGTTTATACTTCCTAAAATATTTACAGAGAGCTTCAAACGGTCTTTTGTTCTCAGTGCGATGAAATTGTGGAATGATCATAGATAATGTCTGACCTGTCTGCTCAGTATAGACATGGATGGTTGTGCATGTGTGTGTGCTGTTTAGTTTGTGTTTGGTATGGTGTCTTGCATTGCTTGTAATGTTTCTGTGATAAAGAAATACAGTACAACTACTACTAGTACTACTAGTACTACTACTATACTATTCAAATCCACTTTCCCAGGGCTTCTATTTCTAATTCTATTCCTATATTTAAAGTATGTCTCTACTCATATCCCATCAACATGGGTATGCAGGTACATAATGGAAAAATGTGCAAAAAAACCCCAAAACAATAATAATTCTCCCATTTCAGTTTCATTTCTCCCACTTTCACTTTATTCATTATTGGAGGAAGCCTGGTATAGCGGCTGCATGTATTCAGTATTTTACAAGACAAAAGCATTTGTCATCATTTGTCTCTTAGATGTTTGTCTGATCATGAAGCCCTCCTGGATACACAATTTCTCAACATGGATGTTTAATTTTTGGGTGTATAGGACTGAAATATCTTAAATTATGTGTCCAGGAATGTAACAGCCTGAACTCTACATTAGAATAGAGAATTATCTTTCAGCTTCTGCATTTAGACGTTGTCAAAATAAAACTTCTTTGTGGTACCTTGTGGACTGTTGTACTACCAGTTACCTTACTGTATGAACCAGATATCATCTTTTCTTCCAACCTGCATGTGCAAGCTAACTCTGCAACCCTGACTTTGATTAGAAGCAATAACGTTACATTTCCCTCTTTTATATGGAATCGATTTCACAGTGGATATTATTCTAGCATAAAATCACAGCAAATGTATGATCTGCCTGGGGTTAGCACACTGCGGCAGCGCATGATTTCCATTAAAGGAGTGTGCCGTTCTTTCCAGGCTTACTGTGATTTAATTCATGCTGGAGATTCCTGGTCTCAGCTGCAACAGTGAGCTCATTCTCTTTTCTTAAAACAGAGGAAATCTATTAACCTCCAAAGCCAGATGGTCTTGCTCTTTTCCAGACTGGGAAGGAACTCGTGAAATTATCTGGCTCGCAAGATGAAGAATCTATTTAATCCTCTAAAAGGTAAACAGAGCCACTGTGGGAGTCTATAGGGAAATCGCACATTGACACTGTTTCTATTGATTGAGCTGATGTTGTTTCCCAACAACTATAATGATGGGTTCTAGCTTCCTCAATGAAAGTATAATTTTAGGCAGCAGTAATACATGAGTAGAGTCTATTCTCGTAGTGTGCTAGTTACTGATTCAGCTTCACTGCAAGGTGTTAAAAGGTCTTCTTCTAATTCTTTTAATATATACCCCTGGGTTCCAATTAATGTGCACAGCAGACCATTTTCCATCATAGCTTTAGATGAGAGAACACATTTGGGATGGATTAAACACACCTATTCATGAAAATGTAGTGTGAAAAAAACAGAAAATGAAAGAACTGAATGCGTGTACAGAGGAACTGAGGACTTTTTAATGAGGTGAGTGGGCAGAAATCCATTTTGATGAAAAAAAGAGAGAAAAGGAAAGCTGTCTTCCCTAATTGAAACTTGATACTCACTTGACATGTACCAGTGTTACTAGGTGTAGCATTTTAAGATCAATAAATCATTGCCATGTTAATTTTGAGACATTAATATAATTACTGTTAACAAACAAGACCGTCACTGAGAAGATTTGCAGCCTCTACTCTGCATTTTACATTGTGTGCCACCAGGTCAGATTTTGCAGCGAATCAGCTGGATTGAGGGCGCTGTTCTTCTGGCGCAAATGGAGCTAAACCTTTCAGAGTTTCTCACAATGGCAGATGTTGGACGGAGTGAAAGACCATGGAAAATCTCTTCCAACATGTTTATCCTCTTGAGTAAAGCCAGAGAGGAAACAAACGCACGCAGAGCGACGCCAGGGAGGAGGAGGGCTATTCTATCATTGCGTGATGCTGAAACTGTAATCCATGCATTTGTATCTTCTAGACTTGATTATTGTAATGCTCTTCTCTCTGGTCTTCCTAGTTGTGCTACTAGAAGTCTTCAGCTTGTTCAGAATGCTGCAGCTAGAATCTTGACGAAGACTAAAAAATTTGATCATATAACACCCATTCTGGCCTCTCTTCACTGGTTACCAGTGCAAGCTAGAGCTGATTTTAAGGTTCTTCTTTTAACTTATAAGGCTTTGCATGGACTTCCCTCAGCTAACAAAAAATCAGTTGGCTTCAGAGCATTTGTCTACTGTGCCCCTTATCTGTGGAATGGACTTCCATTACATGTTAGAAGAAGAAGCAAGCTCAGTTGAAATATTTAAATCAAGACTGAAAACCCACCTTTATTCGCTTCATTATAGCCTACCCTAGAATTACAACTTCAGTCGGGTCCATCACCTTTTTAAACATCCTTTTAATGTTGTTGTTTTTACTGTGGTTGTTTTACTTTAATATTCAAACATCCTTTTAACGTTGATGTTTTCAATGTGGTTGTTTTATTTTAACTATTTTATTTTCTTGATGTATGTTTTGTCCTATGTATTTTTTTAATTGTAAAGTGTATTGGGACCATGCTTCATGGTGATTCTGCACTTAAATAAAATTGATTGATTGATTGATTGAAGTAGTGACATCCTTTTGCAACAGAAAGCGGTTTATGGGAAATGTGGTCTTAAATTTGAAAAACACCAGCACTAACAATAGGCTACCACTGGTATGAGATAGAGCCTACCAGTCGTCTCCACCATGGTCTCATTTGTTTACGGTAAATATGTCAAGGTTTCATGATTAATTTGACAATGTTGTACTGATGTTTAAGAATGCTACATTTAGTACGTTGATTCAAAATAACAGTGTAATGAAGTACTGTATTTTTTTTTTTTTTATTGTGTCTATTAAACTCTACTCAAGTAATAATTAAGACGTTTTCACTGCATGCTAACAATAGTTTCTCATCTCTAATTGGATAGCAGCTGTCAACACACCTGTCAACGGAGACGGCGGCGAGCGTGAAGCTGCTGGCGTACATGGTGAGGTTGATGAAGAAGTGCACCACCTTGCACATGAAGGAGCCAAACACCCAGCCCTCCAGCGAGTAGATGGTGGCTTGGAAAGGTACGCAGAAGATGATGAAGAAGAAGTCGGCCACGCTGAGGTTGAGGATGAACAGATTGGTGGTGTTGTATCCAACCTGTCCGCTCCGCAGCAGCACGGCCAGCACCAGGCTGTTGCCAATGGTTCCCAGCAGGAAGATGAGGGAGAAGACCACAGACACGATCACACTGGTGGGGTTCAGCTGGTAGCTTTCAGATACATTGGACTGCCCTCCTGTCTTGCCGAAATCCTCCAAATCAGACATTTTACGAGTCTAGAACACAAAAAGAGATGAGATGCATGTGTGAGCAAAATATGATCAGTATTCTACAGGTTAGACTGTTTTAAATCAGCTTGAATCAGCTCAACTGAGATTGTATGGAATATAGAGCACTATTTGTAAATTCAGTTTTAGTCACTGAATTCCACAAATACTTCTGTTTTCAATGTTCTTTTAAAAACATGGCTCATGCTGTGGTGGCCACTTTGTGTGATGACAAAGAAGCTCACTCAGAGTGGCTTTAATGAAGAGTTTCTGCTAGTAACTCTTCAAATAGTACTGAAAAAGTAGAAAAGCCTAGACATGCATCAGAAGATTTCTTGATCCATTTAAGCCTCAGTTAGGTCATGTCACGCATATGTATGAGATAGGAATGAGAATCTGCACTCATACTGCGCTTAAAATTTTGCTCTGACTAGTACTGGAAAGTATCTTTGATGCTTATTTGATTGCGGCGCGGTAAATCTAGTCATAAGGTTGTAAGGTGATTCCTGTAATTAATGAATGAATAAAAAACAATCTCAGCTTTATTCTATTTTTGACATTCATAATAAGTCAAACATTTGACTTGGGTCTACTTGCCCAGTGACAGCTAGCCCCAGCCTTCACTTCTACAGCAAACTATTACAACAGCACTAGGCATGTAAGAGCCAGCTAGTTTATTGATAGGCCAATATTTACCAGCTCTGTTATTCCTGACTAGAACAACATTTCTATGCAGTGGAAAGTGAACATGTTGTCCCACACAAATGCTCCAAAGCTGAAAACAGAGAAAAGCCATATACTTTACTTTAACACATGTTGGCGTAAAAGCTCAAAAAGTACATTATTCTATCTGTTCGCCAGTAATGGCTGAACTCTCATGGTAAGAACACTCCACTTCTCTTTGGTTTTGCAGAAAATGTGTGAGTGAAGTCTGTGTGACTGAATATGGCGAGATGAAACCGGTAGTTTCTCTCTAGACAAATACGTGGCCCATGCCAGATAGAATTTGACATAGACATTTTTCTTCATGTTGTTTTACATAGTGAAAATGAAACAACATTGCCATAATAACAGTGACTCTTCCTAAATGATGCTAATAATTATTAGGGATTAATTCTTATAAATATTAATCATGCTAAAAACAGAAGTAAATATAGATTCTAGTTACTAGATAGAAAAAAATTATCTGATCATACATAATTGTTCAGCCTGAAGGACAAAAAGGTTATTTTGCTGGAATAGCGAGAAAATATTTGAATATTTAGCCATGACGCTGTCTTTTCCTGTTTGCAGAAGCATGCAATTATTAGCTCAAATAGTACTTTTCCTGCACCTAATCGGCTTTTAGCTTTTATTGTAGATTCATAAAGTGACATCTACGCTGACGTCAGCACACAATCTCAGGGTTTATTTAGCCTGCAGAAAATTGCCATGTTTTCTCAGAGATGAGTGTTGCAAAAAAACTGGGACTTGAAAGAGGAGTGCTGAAGCTCTTGACGTTGAGGTTGATGAGTCACAGTGAAGTGACATGCACCAGTTAGCATCATCCCCCCTCCCCCCTCCCAAAAAAAATCTATCCATCAAACTACTGCAGAGAGCTTCAATATACAAGACAAGTCCAATTCTGTATAAAACTGTCAAGCCTGTCCTTGATAAATAATTTGGTCTGCAATTCATGTGTCTCTGATTGTTCCCCTTGTTGTGAAGAGATGATAGTGCTGTGCTGTACAGTATTGTCAAGAATTATGTCAGAATTTAACATATGACATATCAATTCTATAGCATGTTCACTACATGTATAAATTTGACATTTTTAGATAATGTCCTGGCCACAAGACACAGGAGTCTGTTTTTAAGCCTGATGTGACACAGCACTGTACAGTGTGTGACACGTCTGCAAGTACATAATTTTTAGTCAACCGTAGCAGCCACACCCCTATCACTGGAGAAGTCAGTGCTATTGACGCAGGATTTTAAGATAATAGTGACTCTTTATTGATCCCCGTGGGGAAATAAGGTCGTCACAGAAGTAAAAGTAATAGAAGTCAGTCGAGAAAAAGACAAGTTTTTATATATATTTTTATATAAAAAAGCAACATAATCAATAATCAATAAAAAACAGTAAAGACTAAAACAATTAAGCAATACAATAGGATGAAAATGATGTACATAATGTGCAAATGTGCACTGAATTCACATTAACGGTCTGCAGAGGGCCACATATGTACATAAAGTGTCATGGCTTGCAGACTAGCACAATAAATTCTGATTCTGATTGTGAATAAAGAAACTATACCGTTATCAGATGTATTACAAAGTGTATATGGGCATTACCAGCTGTCCAATGTAACAAATAAAAACTCATGTGCATCATCATCTGTTCACAGTGTCGCCATATTATTAGAACAATGAACAGGACTGGTATTTACTAGTATTATTAATATGTTCCATAACAAATGTACATAAGTTGATTATATCTCACATAACTACCTTACTTATTGTACTATTCGGTTATCTCCTTGGAGCAGCTGCTAAGGTAATATCCGCCCATAACTACAACATTTGTAAACTATTTTACTCATTTATTTGTTATATTTGTTAGCCTAAATTAAAAGAAACATTAGAAAAGCGATATTAATAAAAATCCATGTCATATCAACTTGGACCACTAGGGTGAGCTGCATTTAGAAGTGATCTTTCTGTCGGAGCCGATGCCAGTGTGGAAGCTGAGACAAATCAGTGCGAGTGTCAGGAGAGAAACTGACATAGAAAACTGGTTTTCAACCAAGTGGTTATCTATCCAGTGAACACCATTCAATTTTTTGTTGTGCTTGCAATTTCCAGTCATGAAAATTTAAATAACACAACCCAAACAGCTGATTATGCCAAGTAAACTGGGGAGGCTCAAGCTGCAGTCATCGCAGTTTTCAAAACTAAAAAGAATAAACAGAGATGCATTTTAATGAAGGTCACACTGTAGAAAGACAGCAGCTTACTGTCTGTAGTCTCAGTTTAGCTGGAACAGCAAGAATGGGGGCTGATAATGATCATCCTGATTTAACAGACCATAGTTTTACATGGAAGACACAGTATTATGAATTCATGTCCATGTCGAGAGCATTAGAAATGTGATCAGAATTCGTTGAGCTGGTGTGATATTGCAACACTGAGCAGCACTGACTGCCACAAGACTATTTATACTGAGTGACTATTACTATAGAAAGACTAGATTTTTATTTTGGGAGTTGCCTCCCCAGATGGGTCAGACAAGATAGAAAAACAACTGGAGCTGTTTTCTTTGTCTTTTTTGAAGAAAGAGACAATTTTTAACATATTTTAACATTATTATATGTAATGCTCAGGTTTTTATGCTTCCATTTATTAAATCTCAATAGCCAGCAATAACCAGCTTAAACTTAATTATTAAGCAGAATTAAATTTTCAACATCCCTCGAGTAATAAACTCTCTTCTGCTGCCGTTCTATCAGCATAATGAGCAACGTGACCTGGAACAAAATCTATATGGCAACAGATCACACTCTTTATCTATGGCAGATAATCACCAATTTCAAGCACAGCTGATTGAAACTTGACCATTTGCATATTAATTAATTTTGAGAGCAGGCAGGGTTAGAGCATCAGTTAGCTGATGCTGCAAAGGAATTTTGCTGACAGCCTTGTATCCATGCCTGATTTCAGCAGTGTGTTTCATGAAGTGCCTGCAGGGGCTCCCCTGTCTTTGAGCGTCCCCACTAGGGAACACAATCTAGACGTATATTAAATTTCAGACTGCTGTGGAATATCGGGAGCAAGAGTCCAGCCAGCATAGAACATGTGCAGGTGTCACGGAGGGATCAGGGGAAGCCGAAACTGACGTACAGGAGCTGGTGAACTAATCCTGCAGCGTTTGGGACACGACAGGTTGTGGAATTCGCAGAATTTGGACAAACTCAGCGTGACGGATGCTGGGGTATAATTAGGGTTTTTTGGAATAGAGGAATATGAGCAATGAGTAATGACAACAACAGTGTCAGGGGGTGTGGGGGTGGGGGTGTGGTGGGGATACAGCACAGCCCACACCACACTAGATAAAGACTGGGATTTTCTGTGAATAAATCTGGATTTGGACTGGAGAGATTTTAACATTAAAAAATTATGAATGGACGTTAAACGAGGCAACACATTACATCGCCATATTTAGCATCATTGTTAAAAAAAAAAAAGCAGCACAATTGGATTGCATAGACGTGACACTGTCTAATAACAACCAAACTTCAGATGTCAGCAGAGGTGTCTGTAACAGTAAACACTGTCTCCTGCATCCTCATTTCCTCTACTCAAAACTACTGTTGAGCATATAATGATTAGAAAGAAAATGCAGATGATGGGTTCAGAAATTTGCATTGCAAATGTTACATGAATTCCTTTAAATAATTCTATTCACAACACATAACACAAACAGCATGCAGATTAGGCAGACGTGATGAACATACCAGGGTTAGAGGAGGACCGTATCCAATGTTTCAGTGTTCTGTTCAGATTAGCAATGATACTCCCATTAAAGATGCTGTGTTAAGCTGGTCATACTATTCTTTACTCTCCAGCCTCTCTTCCTCCAGTGTACATCGATATCTGCCTGTGTTGCTGGT
Organism: Centroberyx gerrardi; assembly: GCF_048128805.1. Classification (NCBI taxonomy): domain Eukaryota; kingdom Metazoa; phylum Chordata; class Actinopteri; order Beryciformes; family Berycidae; genus Centroberyx; species Centroberyx gerrardi. The sequence continues at coordinate 22,922,303 of NC_136003.1, forward strand.
ATCTTACTCTCTCTCCGTCCCCCTCTCCCTCCCATTCCCCCTCGTGAGGGCTCCTCCTCCACATTCACTTTAATGTTCACACTTCACTGCAGAAAAGGATTGCAGAGCGAAGGTATGGAGGGATACTGCAGCGCTTGACAGTCTATTCTCAATCGGTGCATAATCGGGAGGCTCACTGACAAATAACCTTTAAGCAATATTGATTGCTCATCTAAAGAGTCAACACGTACACCCAATCAGTGTCTTAACACGAGGCACTGACCTTTGTATTTGCATAAATCTTTAACATGGCATGCTGTATAGTGGCTACTAAGGCTATTGTCTACTAAGAAGGTAGCATGATTCAATTTAGCTAATCAATTTAGGTGGAAAATGATATTGTCAGTGCCCACATCCTTATAGTTTTTATGTGTGTGAAATATTAGTTCGGCATGAGGTGTTGAAATTAAAGCAAGTGAGTGATGTCACTAATATAGATACCTGGGACAGCCAATATTAGTGGTTGTCTCTTCATGAACCTATATTGAGGTATGTGTCCTAAAAAGTGAAAATACCCAAGATCACACCAAATCCCTTTTTTTTCCCTCAAAGTTTGATCCTACTGTTCTCCATTTAGCCTGATAAATAACATGCATTTACCAAATACCACCTTACTAAATCAGTATCATAGTTCCATACATCCAATGGTTCCATGTATCATTATTCACAAACGGCACAAAAAAACATTTATCAAAAGATTAATCACTTCAGCAAGCCAAGGCAATAATGTTGTAAGAGATTTCCGTATTTAACCGCAGGGCTTTACTAGCACATCAAATAATGATGGAACTCTTATGTGCTTGGGGCTACTTTTAAAGTGCATCTTTATTTATTGTCATAGTGATAAACATCTCTCAAACCAGCTTGTACTGCAGGACTCGTTATATGTTAATATGTCTCAGGGTTAGGGTTGATATGGCAACATGTCTCCTGTTCCATAGACATAGTAACCCTATGACCAAAGGACTTGGTATATAACCAAATACCTTGATATAGACCTCTTTTCAACAGCCAGACCTACAGTAACCTCACTGTGATCCACCAAAAATCTACAGGTTAACACAACATAGCAAATCTTTCAACAACCTGAATATAAATATTTTGAAGAAATGTGCAAAGATACTGTAAGAATAGTTTGCAAATAAATGTATTCAAAGAATGTATTTTTGTTGTTCATTTCTGCAAACTGTATAGGAACATGGTGAGGTTTCAGAAGTGGTTTGCAGAGTAGAGGGCATTCAAGCAGGGCTTTTGCTCCACTCCTTGTTTTTGGCAGGTCTGCTTCTCTGCTTTTGTAGCCATGTTGTCCTGGAAATGAGCAGATTTCTTGTTCTTCCTCCTGAATATGCGGGATAGCCAAGAAAAGAAGCTACGTTTCTTCTTCTTTGGTGCTGTAGACAGGCTGCCTTTGGCACTGGAATTCTGAAGTGCTGTAGGTTCGACCACCTGGATGGGTGGAGGTGTGATTTCCAGGGTCAGACAGGAAACATTGGTGTCTTTGACATCATGGGGCAAATTGGAAGAGGCCACGTGCACAACAACAGTCATACACACATGAGGACGAGTGGATGAATATGAAGCTTCAGCCTCCTGAGGAAGGCTGATTGTAGCCTCGGCCTCCTGGTGCAGGGTATTTATTTTCTTGTTGTCTGCAGCCTGGATCTCCTGAGGTAGGACACATTCTTCTTTATCCAGGACACTGACAGTGCTTTCAGCAGTGGGCTCAATCTGTGCACAAGACTCCTTCTTCTCCAAGTCCTGCAGGAATAGCATCAGTTCAGAATCAGGTGTGACCAGTGGCTCCTAATCATCAAGATGATCTTGAGTGAGCCCATGGGGTGGAGTTCAGCCAGCCACAAATCCAGAACTAGCCGATGAGGAAGCATAGGTGTGCTTTTCACCAATTTCCTCCACCAACTGCAGTTGATGGAGGAGTTGGCCCAAGCTCTGGGGAGCAGTCAACCACAAATCTAGAGAAATTTGATGGAGAAGCATAGAAATGCTCCTCACCAAATCCCTCCTTCTCCAAGTCAAAGAGAAGATGCACCATTTCAGAGCCGGTTTTGACTACTGGCTCCCACTTATCAGGGCAGCCCAGAGAAGGTCCATGAGGTGGGGAGCAGTCAACCACAAAACCAGATATGTCACTTGGGGGACCATAGAGGTATCGCCTTCCAACTGCCTCCATGTGGTAGTCATTGTCAAAACCAAAGTCAGAGTGCTGAAGCGACCTCAATCTCTCAATCATTTTCATGCCGTCAGTCATTTGAGCCTCATGGGATGGAGCCTCAACAAGGTTGGATCGGGGCTCAGCATCCTGGGCTGGATGGATGGATGCTCCAGCATTTCCTAAAGCTGTGTCCTTGGTCATGAGAGGAGACTTTTTCTTTGTGGGAGGAAGGTCTCCTTCATCCATATCCAAGAGATGTTTTGACACTGATGAAGCTGTGCTGACTATTGGGTCCCATATATGGCAGTTCACAAATCCACAAGTAGATTTGGAGCCTAGACCCACAGCAGACTGAGATGAGTAGAGTCCAGCTCAGCAGTCACTCCAGAGAAACTGGGGGCTTCAGCATAAAGGTATCGCTCCTTCTTCATGTTGATGCTATGCTATGCTATGCTTCCTCATGGGCATTGCCATTAAGGGCTTTGAGCAGAGTGACAATTTGCATTGGCGCTGAAAGAAATGCAATGGCAACATCTTAAAGCAAATAACCATAAGGCCACCTGATGTAGCCTACTTCAAGGTCAACATACTGTATCTATGGCTACATTTAAATAAAACAGAACCACACATAGCTTTATCTTATGTTTTCATCATATCATTTATTTTAAACAATTAATTTGACTGTACAATGTAAAATGCAGATCAAGCTAAGGAAGATCTAGACACAAATACAAATGACTTCAACACAATTGATAAGTCTGTCTTGGCTGTTTGTCTCTCATTTACCTGTTCAGCAAAACAGTTTGTATTTTTTTAAGGTTAAGTGACAAAACTGAAAAGTCATGTGCCTTACCAGGATGGAAGTCACTCTCCATGTTTGCCTTTGCCAACGGTGGATATTGTTAAAGTTTCTCCAGCTAAATTCAAGGTGAGATATTCGTTGTTCAATTGAGATATTCGTTGTTCAATTGGCAAGTGAAGACTGATCAGAGGTGACAGGTTGAGTCTGTGACTGTAGCAGCCATTATGACGCTGACATTCTAAATTCTATGAGCTCTGCCTGCATTCTGTCAAGCTGCATGTCGTAAGTTCATAGATGCAGGTCAAACCTCAGCAAAACTTTGATGAGAGACATGTCTGACTTGGCATTTGGTTTATAAACTAAACATCATTAATACACATAAACATAAGTGAACATTGGGGATTTGCATTAAATACTGTATTTTCTATGAGAAAAGCAGCTTTGACATCCAACATTTATTGCAGGACACTTGCCCTATGTGTTAAATGCTGTATGATATTTTCAGGAAATAAGACCAGTGTCATTAATAGGCTATTTTTGGGCAATGATTAATTTCTTCATTGTCCTATGCAATCTGCATATAATATTAAACAACCAATTGGCTGTGGCCAAGACAGCTAGGCTGTTCCAAGAACTTAAATACATTTTTCTATTGATTGTTTTGTTTGTTCAACACTGGTTCATGTTTTCAAATGTGCAGAAGTAGCATGATATTTCAATTTTATATTTATTTTATATCTATTTTATATATAACTGCCCCCCCAGTTAGATAGGGTACAAGAGTGGGTCCTTGTACAAGAGTGAGGTAGCCCAGCTCATGTAATGGTGAGGCACTAACAACCTGGGCTGACTTCCAAAGAAACCTGCCAGTTCATTTACCACCGCAGAGGAACGGTTCAATTGTAAACCCAGCTGAGTCGTTCAGGTTCCTGGGGTCTGCCATCTCCAACACTCTCAAATGGGAATGGGAAATGTTTTGTCTAATCAAGAAGGTCCAACATAGCATGCTCTCCATGTGGTAGCTCAACATCTCAAAACCAATCCCGGCTTTTTTTTTTATAGCGTAATAATCAAACGTAACCTCACAGCCTCCAGTCTGGAAACTCTCTGCCTCCTCCTGTTCCAAACACAAGCTCCAGCATGCTTTCTGCTCCGCTGAGCCGCTTACCTGCCGCTGCTGTCAGCTATCCTCCATGGAGGAACCGCATGACACCAGGTCAAAGAAAATAGCAGGAAGGGTTGACCTGTCCACCCAGGCAACCACCTGCTACAAAAACACATTCTGTTGGGAGATGGCACTCTCCATTTAAGGCCAAGATCATCCATTACCTCACCAGCTTCTTCCTGAGAGCCCTTTTAAAATTCCTCCTCACCATACAAGAGAACTGTTTGTACATTTTACTACTGGCACTATGCTACTTATTATTACCCAAGAGGTGTTTGAATGTTTTATTTTTACTTACTACAATGTCTGTACAACCTTGTGTAATTCAGACCTGGCATGTTACTTTTCAGGTGGACAAACATAGACCATCCACTGCTGGGATTTTATTTAATGCATCTTATACTATATGTTCACAAGTTTATTATAGTACTTATTCATGTGTTGTACTTGGCGATTAAATTGTTTCTGCTTCCGAGTTTAAGTTTTGGTCAAATTAGATGAGACATTGTAGTGAACTAGATGGTTACAAGGTTCACTTCAGTAGGGACAAAATCCCCCTAATTGGACCTAATGCTGCCTTATGTAATGTACTGGACCACCCTCATTTAAAATGTAAGGTGAGGAATACGCCTGATGCAAACAGCTTAATAGTTCGGACAATGATGGATTTCGGCTTCGGTGTGAGGCAAATTAACATTCGGAAATACCTCCGGGTGTTGTTTCATGTGAACGTTTCCATAGCAACCACAGATGGATCACTTTCAAAGGAAGCTGAAAACACTGGATTGATTTCAGCCCTGAACACAATGAGATATATGACATTTTACAAAGTAGTCTACATAGAGATGCAGATGGTGAATTATTAAAAGGCAGCTTTAGGCTACCCAATATCAAACGTAGTTCTCCTTCCACTTTATTTATTAAACTTTTTTTTTTTTTTTTTTTTTTAAACCTTGAAGTCTTATCTCCCATCTAAAATTCAATTTAATGATGGTCTTTGAAGAATAGTCATTCTTTTACTGATTGTACGTCGGCATGGTGAAATCCTTCACTGTGCTGTCTCACTGTGCCAGCAACAAGTCAATGGGGAGAATCCAACAGGAACATATAACAATCAAATTAAATTGATTAGACCAGACTCCCCTGATGGAAATGTGGCGCTCAAGCATGTGACAAGACTCATCAGTCGCTTGTCTCTGGCTTTCGTATACAGCTCTTGAATCACTGCATGAAACTTCAGTAATGAAAACAAAAACCATGCGGCAAGAAGGCACCTGATAAATGTTTTATTCATTATGACTGATATGAATTGTCAATAGAGATGCGACATCAAAAAACATGGAATATCTGTGCTGTGGAAAAATACTTTCACACACATTTCCATTGTCATCCAGTGACGCTGTTTCTGATCTAATCAAAGCCAAGGGAAATGGAGCCACCGCTTTGATTACCACAAGCAATGTAAGATCTCCCGCAATAGCAGTGTGACAGAAATACCAATAGGATCATTAGCTTCAAGATTCAGCCTCTTTAAAAAAATTACATTTTCTCAACTCAATTACTCTGAACAGGCCTGCTTCATTAGAGCCTTGTGCCAAAGTAAATATATTCAATATTGAATTTTTACAGTAGAAATCATGTTCTTTGTGACTACATAGTGTATGCTGCATGCCGGCCTGTTTTATTGAATCCCTTTCATTGCAGATGATGAATCATCGCAATAGCCTCAGAGGAAATGAGAAGTGTATCTAAGGTGAAGTGCTAAACTCACATCAGCTCACATGCTCTCCTTGCATTTATTGGAACAGCGGTGTGCACAGACTCTCAAAGGGACATTGGCCAAATACTGTAAAAGGACAATACCTGCACTGTCCTGGTGGCTCAGTTGGCTAAGGCACACAGCATGGAAATGTACAACATCATGGGTTAAGATTCAGTTAAGCCTGAAACCTTTGTCGCTTGTCATCTCTTTTCACTGTGAGCCGTCTAAAAAAGCAGAAAGGCCATGACAATAATAGGGCATTTCCACAGAAATGCTAGAAGGGTCTGGGGGCATGATGCTGTCCCAGGAAGACATTTTTGAAAATCTGGATTTAAAAACTCATTTCTGGTGAGTTGTGTGCGGTGGCATGTACCTTTTCAATGGAGAAAATACAGTGTACTTGCATTTCTGACCTCTCACCGAGACTAATATGTAATCCAATCTAAAAATTACAGGTATAAAATGAGATGAACTACTCTGAAATAAGAATACGACCCTACCAAAGTAGTTTCTTTCGTTTAGCAAGATAGTTTCCATTTCCTTTTTCCAGCAACTAGGTAAAAATATCTTTCTATACAAGAGCTTGTCTTGTATAGAAAGAACTCAATCACAATCCAGTGTTAGTTTTCAGGAATTGAAATTTCTACTTTCGATCACAAATTGCTTTGCTCAACTATTTTTGGGGTTTGGAGGCCGTTAAGAAGAGGCATTTTGAGAATCACTTTATTGATAGCTTGACGTGCTATTTTAGACAAAAAGTAATCACACAGTGTGAAAATTAAATGAGTGAAATAGATGTAGGCCTAGGTTTAAAATTATGTTTAACAGTCTAGCACTAATAGTTGCTTCTCAACGCAGTTTGGCACCTCTCTCTGAATTTTGGCAGTTTTTTCATTCGAGGGAGATTGACTTTTTTTTTCTGCACACATTGGATGAGAGAAGGAGGCAAATGTCTCATGATTTTATGGAGAGGATGAAACGTTCATGGGGCCTTAAATGCTGACTGCAGACCATGTAAGCTGTTGAAGAGACCCCCCCCCCCCCATACTGTACAGTTACAATACAGTACTTAACATTCTTACATATAGGCATGATTGGAAGCTAATCATGCCTATAAAAATGTTAAGTACTGTTGCAGACATAAATGAACAAGAACTTGCTGATGATTTTGCTTCACCAGAAGACTCATCACAGTAGCACAATAAGACTTGATAGCAGATTGAATATACTGCATGATTACATTTCACATTATAATCATGGGTCAGTCTCAGGCCTTAGCTACAGCCTTGGTTGTCATGGAAACCCATGCAGATGATGGTGTTTGTCTGTACTGTATATTGGATAAGGCAGATTTGGCTCGGGGTGTGTGTCTGTTGAGGTTGTTTTTTAGCATGCTAGTGCCTTTTTTTTTTTTTGGTTGTTTGTAATTGGGAGAAAGCACACGAGGCAGCCTGCAGCCTCCTCCAGGAGAGGAGAGGCACCACGTGTCTTTTTCACAGCACTTTGCCTTTTTGTGCAGCTTCTGAGGGCGCTTCAACTTGAAAATATTTTAACTTTTCAGAATGTCACTTGCCATCAGTGTCACTTTTTGCCAAGCAACAAATCACAGCTCAGAGGTGCCACATGATATTGTTTACCCACACCCTGCTTGCTCCACGGTTGTCAGACTGAGCGGTGACAGCGGGAGCAACGCCCCCATCAACCTGATCCAGGCACAACGGCCATCAGGATGATAGGTCAGGCGTTGTTGTACAAAACCCTTCACACAGCGCCTTTGTCCTCTCACTGCAATACAGCACTAATTTCCAGCACTTTCCACTGTGTATTTCTATCAGATAAAGACAACCACCATTAATTGTTCAAAACGGCATTGTATCCAGCTCAGCGCTCAAGTCCACCTTTGTGTGATCCACCTTTTTTTCATCATTTAATGATTATATTTAGAATGTAAATGAATGTAACCAATCTAAAATATAGGAACATATTTGAAAGGAAATCATATTAAACCCAGTTGGTAACACACTCGGTTTAACATAATGATACTAATGCCATGACTATATATATAACCTTTATTTAACTAGGAAGTCACATTGAGATTAAAACCTCTAATTCCTCTTAACCTTCCATTCTATTTAGGACAATGTGTATAAGAGTTTCCACTTTACCTCTTTAGCAGGATATTACATTACGCTTACATATCCAGTCTTACTACAGGTTTACACACTCTACCAAACCTTGTCACTATCTGACCTTCCGGTGTGTTTCTATTAAGTCCATTACTTTCACTCTGTCTCTGGCAAGAGCCCTGGTGCTGTGGTTCCGTTCCTATTGGCTCTGTGCTCGCTTTCATAGTCTCTGTGTTCCCTGTTGCTGCTCCTGGTGGCACAAGTTGTAGATGTCACCTGTTCCTTCTCACCTCTCCCCCCTCGGTGAGTTCACTTGGTATGAGCGCTGAGTACAGCTGACAGATGCTGGTCCTTTCCATGTCTTGTCCTCGTCCAACTTCAACAGATCTTGATCTCACGGTTGTAACAGTGGCAAGTCTTTTACTCCATGTCTCCTGTTGAAGTATATTGCCTGTTGTCGCTTAGCCTCCACATCCCTGCATCTGATGAGGGCTTTACCAGGCCACTTAGGGACCAGATTCCTTTTGAGTGAAGGGAGTGTGGTTCTAATCTTCCGTCCCATGAGCAGTTCAGCTGGGCTTACACCAATAGAGGTCGTTGGTGTTGCTCTGTAGCACATTAATGCTAATAGTGGGTCTTCTTGTTTAAGGATGCGTTTTGCGGTTTGAACAGCACGCTCTGCCTGTCTATTACCCCGAGGGTTGTAGGGACTGGATGTTACATGCACAATGTCATACTGTCTGCAAAAGTCTTTCCAGGTCTCACTTGTGTATTGTGGACCGTTATCACTGACTATCTGGTCAGGAATACCAAATCTTGCAAATGTGGATTTCAGTAACTTAACAACCTGGTCTGTTGTGGTAGTTGGCACGTGCACGATTTCCAAGTAACGTGAGTAATAGTCTGATATGAAAGGGATAATGTAGAGCGAGCGGGTCATTACTGCGAAATAAACTTTACTAGGGGATTACTAAAGAAATCAATAATTTGACACAAAATATTGATTTAAAAATGACTTTATTGATTTAAAAATGATTTTATTGCTTCCGCTACAAAAAATAATCCGTTAGATTCTACGGTTGGAACTGCGTTCATAGCAACGTAAACTCTGTAGCCTTCTTAAGATTAGCCTACTTAGCGTTATAATTCACGTTAAACTGAACATTTCCATTGATGGTGAAGAGACAAGGTGAATGGGACTTCTTTAGGAATATTGATGTTGACATTTTTGTCCTCATTTATCTCTACGTTTCCTTCTTGCCGGGGCTTTGCAGTTGACACACCTGGAAACATTGTTACTAATGTTACAACTGGTAACAATATTACTATTATCACTACCGCTTATCGCTTAAGTTAGTATGTAGCGATAGGCAACTAGGAGAGGCGCTCACCAGATCTGCTGCCGTTGCCTGGATTGGAGGACAGGATCTTGCTCCACTTTTCAGATGGAGTAACGGAAAGCTAACGTTTTTTTGCCACAGGGTTTCGTGAATGAGCTGACGTTGTTAAATTTAAATTAACCGTTAAATTTACCGGACTTCTTTCTGTGGATTGATATGATTGGATGTGGTCCTCCAGAGTCTATGATCAGAACTGCGTCCATAGCAACGGTCTGTTATTTCTGAATAGCAGACCGCTGCTATGAATAACAGACCGTTGCTATGGACGCAGTTCTGACCGTAGAATGCCGTAATTGACCAATCAGAATCGAGTATTCAACAAAGCCGTGTAATATCACGATGTAGTGCTTGCCTTTATACTTACATATGTCCGTGGCTATCCTTTGCCATGGTCGTTCAGGCAGAGGTGTGGGTTGTAGTGGCTCTTTGCTCTGTGCACGCTTGTTTTTCTGGCAGAAGTGGCATGTTTCCACACTGCGTTTAATATCAGCAGATAAATTAGGCCACCACACAGTTTCCTTTGCACGTTCTCTACATTTTGACAGGCTTTGATGTCCGTCATGTATACGCTCCAGAATTTCCTGTCTCATTGTCTGTGGAATTACGATGCGACAGCCTAGTGTGATAAGGCCCTCACATGTTGACATGTGTTGACCTCTAGTCCCTCCAGCAGTTCATTCATTTTGCGCTGGAATATCTCTGGAGCGATATTTATCCCAAAAGGCAGGCGCTTGAAAGAATACCTCCCAAAAGGTGTGATGAAGGTGGTTAGGAGGCTGCTGTCTTCATGCAATGGTATCTGCCAAAAGCCTGAAGCTGCATCCAGAGACGTGAAGACTGTGGAACCTGACAGCTTGGCCAGTGTCTCCTCTGTCGTTGGCAGTTGATATCTCTCTCTTTTGATGTTCTCATTTAGCTTTTGGAGTCCTACGCGGAGTCTCACTGCGCCTGTTGGTTTCATAACCGGCACCATAGGTGCACACCAGTCTGTAGGTTGCGTGACTCTCTCTATCACGCCCTGCTCCTCCATTCGCTGCAACTCAGTTTGGACTTTAGGAAGAAGTGGTAGAGGGACTCTTCTGGCTGTATATACAGCGTATGGTACAGCTCCCTCTCTTAGGCGGATCTTGACTGGGTCTGTTTTAAGTGTCCCCTGATGTCCTGCCACTGCACTAACCTGCTCTACTCTTTTTACCAGACCCATCTCTACCGCTGTCTCTCTACCTAACAGGTTGCTGACTGTAGGCCCATCTTGTATGTTAAAGATGTACTTCCTCTGTTTATGAAGTGTACTAGCAGTGAACTGTCCCACAATGTTTAGTGCCCCTCCCGGGCTATCTAGGGGTCCGCTAGATCTAACTAGCTTTCTCTTTGGCCTAAGTGCTCTGAATGTCTTCAGGTTCATTACGGTAACATCAGCTCCTGTATCGATTCTAAACCTAACAGGAGTGTGTCCTACATTTATTCGTTCTGTCCAATGCTCAAGACTGCCCTGATTTACTTTACTTACTGCTCCAAGATAAAAGTGTTCCTCAGTGTCTTTACTATAAGTGACTTCTCTTACTGACTTGGAGAAACATTTTCTCTCCCAATGGCCCTTTTTGCCACATTTTCTACACTCAGATTCAAATGCTGGGCATTTGGCAGGGGCTTTGTGCTTCTCTTTCCCACATCGGCGGCATGTGGAGTCCCCCGAGTGGGCTTGCTCCCGTCCATCTCTTCTCTCTTTAACAGGCTGTCTCCCACCTCTCTTCGATGGTCGCCGATGTGTCACCTCCTGCACGTTGAGTGTTGCCTGTTGCTCCTGCTGGCTTATCTGCTGTGCTACGTCCTCAGCTTGCCTTACCATCTGCACTGCAGTTTCCAAGGTGAGGTCAGACATGAGCTGTAGTCGCCTAGAGAGCTCTTTGTTGCGGATGCCGACAACCAGTCTGTCTCTGATATGTTCACTTTTTTCTCCCCAAAATCACAGTTCTCACTCAGTTCATAGAGCGCTCTGATAAATGACTCGGCTATTTCCCCCGGCTTTTGCACTCGCTGGTGAAAGCACGCTCTCTCGTGTATAGTGTTTTTCTTTGGTATGAAGTATCCGTCAAATTTAGCTAGCACCGTCTCGTAGTCGTCCTCTTTCTCCCCTCCTCCGAAGGTGAACGACTTGAAAATATTTTCGGCTTCGTAGCTCATGGCGTAGATAAGTGTGCTAACCTGGACCTCGCCATCTTCGTTACCCAACTTAGCAGCCGACCTGTACCGTGCAAATCTCTGTCTCAAGGCAGGCCAGTCTCCGGGCCGCTCAAAGTTGAAGTTTTCTGGCGGGTTAAACTTCGCCATAGCGTTGGGTGCCTCTCTCAGAACACTTCTGACACCATGTCAAATAAACTTGCTGCCTCACATAGACTCCTGTGCGTCTTAGCGTAGCTGCTTATTCTAGCTCTCTGATTGGTTACACGGTATGTCCGTCTACTTGTATTACCCAATACCTTGACAGACACCATCAAGGGTATTGATGGTGAGGGTTGGAACCTTTGTTTGCCCAGGGGAAAAAATCATAGTTTTAGTTTTGGTTGAGTTTAAAAGCAATTTCAGATCTGATAGGGCGTGCTGCAGGGTGTTGAAATCAGTCTGCAGATTTGTAAAGGCCATCTCTGCGGTGGGGGCACAGGAGTACATGACTGTATCATCTGCATACAGATGGTACTTGCAGAATTTGAACTTATCACAAATGTTGTTAATATAAACTAGAAAAAGCTAGGGTCCCTATGGATTTGACACTGGCACTCATAAGGCTTTAATCAAAAATCCGACAAACAGCAGCATGCAGTGTTCAAGCATGCTGTCAAGTATGTGGCTCTCACAGACATAAATGAGTTTGTTTTGCTCCCAATCTATAATGTCACACTGAGGCTCCATGAAGGACGGTAACAGCTCCATGCAGAATATCCTTCAGCAACCCTCAGACTGACGCAATGGATTGGCTGGAAACAGAAGCGTTCATTAACTTCAGTGTTATTACTACACTTAAAATAAAAACAAAAGCAACCAAACACCAGATGGACGAGGCTCTCATTACTATAGCTATTGTTTCTAATTAACAGAGCAAAAATGAAAGCCAGCCAACAAACCGAACCATGGACATTTAAAAAACATGAGTCAGTGGTGCAGCTCTGGTTGTTGATTTAAAGTTTATATGAGTTCACAACGTGAGTCTCCCTTTTCTTGTCAAAGGAGCAGCTTCGGGCATCTGTGAAACATTATAGAGGCTCAAAAAAAACAAAAACCCACTGGATTTTAAAATGAAGAGTTGAAGACGTTTCACTACTTCGCCACCAGTTCATCAGAACTGATGAAGCCTCTCGGCAAAAGTGTGGCAAAGAGAGTGGCAAAACATCTTCAACCCTTCATTTTAAACTAATTTTGTTTTTATTTTATTTTTTCTGACATCTTACTACCTGGATGACTGAAATCAATCTACACAGACGTTATAGAGTCTCCCTCCATGGCTTATATAACTAATACTGTTCAAGGCCAACATCACACGATGATTCTGAAAGTCATGATCTCATGTAGTATTATCTATGCTGTTATGGCCATATGCTGCAGCATATGTGTCAAGTTTCTCTGTCCTTGAGTCTTTGAACTGTATGCAGGCTTCAGCAGATGGATGGCAGCACGCTCACCACCTTCATCATCATTCACCCTGTGTCGGTCTTGTTAGTACTGCCTAATGAAAAATGGAGAGAAAGGAGGGTGTGTGATTGCTAAAATACTGAAGTAACAAAAGGGATGTTACTTACTGAACCACATGAATGCACAATTCATTTTTAATGGATACGTCTTGGCTCGTCTGCCTCAGAGCCGTGTCCCCAGGTAGCTATTTCAGGCATCTACAACTGCTGAGAACATCCTGAACCCGAAACATATCTGTGCCGACTGTTCCGACACCGACTGAAGTCCTCCCTTGGCCTCAGAAAAAAAGAAAAACACAGAGTGAGAGAAAATGGATTCGCATTTATGAATCAAAAATGTTCACTCCAAAACATGAATCATTCCACATATTGGAAACCAGAAGCTTGGCTGGAGAAAATCCAGTGAGTGTTTTGTATGACGCACACACAGTTGGTCGATCACGTCAAACAATTTTAGTGAGTCGTAGGTAATGACTCTCTTTCAATTAGATTTACATTATCTCCTTTCCCTTGAATAATGGTGGAATTTTAACTCAATAAGTACCACTGAAATACTGAACTGAAGTCAGTTTTTTTTCAGTTCTGTTGGTAACCTTGCTCAAAAATCTTCTCCAAATACAAGCCACTTCAAAGACTTGAAGATTTGAACAGTATTGGAGCCAACAAGAGCTGAACACAACTGTATACTAAAATAATTAAATGTTGAATCACTAGAAAACAGGGGTTTACTGTATGTAAGGGCAAAGGCAATCATAATGTGACAAGGAAAAACTTAACTATACCATTATGTTACGTCACCTTTGACTACAATTACCATGAAGCATCATGCAGCTATTGAATTGGTGACTCCATCTGTAAAGGACAGTCATGCCACATTTAGTTGGTCCTTATAAACTTGTCAGCTGGTAAATTTATTACATGGACTCATACTGTAGCTATATACATGGTGATGAGGTTTTAGCCCTTGCTTAGGTTGGGCATCTGGTGGGATAGTCTCCTTTCACTAATTAGCTCTCCTTCATATTTGTAGCATCAGTTTCTCTCACTTGCACCCTACTTGGTGCCAGCTGATGGTTTGCTTAATGATGCTGACTAGATGTCTCCTCGCTTACTTGAAACTGGCAGGCCTCCGTCAGTGCTGGGTGCTGCCCCATCTAGACGTGTATTGAAAGAGGTCCTCAAAAATTAATTTTAACATGGCATCCATGGCTGACAATGTAGAAACTGGAATTTAATATCATTAAAGAGTAACTCCACACTAAAATACTTTTTTTGAGTTGTAAACTGGTATTTAGTGCTATGCAGCTAAATACAAACAACACTGGTCATACTGTCGACATTTGAGCACAAATGTGCCAGTCCGTATTTATTTCACTCAACCTGGTTCCCCCTCCGACCTAGACCTGTCACATTAATATTCTGATGAAAGACGGTCTATATATCTCTCTCCCCTCCAATGGTTAAACCTGGTGTTCAGTTGGAGATGCAGCCGTGTTCAAGGACAATTGTACTACATCATTTAGTAAAACAAATGTTCCCACCCAGCCCATCAGCGTGTGCACATACCAGTCAGCCCGACCCCAGCCCCCCTCCCCGCCCACAGTTTAGCATTTTCTAAAATTGCGCAGTAGCCAGAGAGAAGTTCAAACTGGCTGCAGAATTACACTTTCCTGTTAAAGTTAAATAAGCAATTTTAAAACAATTATGGACTATTTTCTGATCCTAATTCACTCTTATATAACTGCTTCATCTCTATTATCCTCATTTCCACCACTTAGGTGGAATGTCCCATTGCTATTGAATTACTTAAATGCATTCTCACATGCCAATCAGAGCGATACATTATAGTCATTATACAGAACAAAAGACATACAAAAGCTTATTTGAGGAGCATAACAATGAGCTGTCCACTGGCTAAGTTTTGTCATTCCTTATTGCCAGTGATATGGACAGTCTTCCCAAACCTGGTGATAGTATATAGGATTTACCTTTTAACTAGCAATGTGCAGGCTGAGCACTCCTTGAATTCAAGAAAAATGTACTTGTAGGGTTGGTGCATCATAGCAGATATGGAGAGGAATTTATTGATGCTGTGATTTTGATGCACTTACCTGACCTAATGTGACCTGGAAAATAAATCCACCAAATTTTGTGCTGCATTTTCTGTAGCTTAATAGTTGTGAAATTAACTAAACAGTGGATTCAATGTGCTTATAAGTTATTGCTATTTAGACCTACAAGATGGTTAGGTAGACAGTTGTTTCACGCATATGTGTGGAAGGCAAGCTCCGGCCCTGGGCATCTCCCCATTGCTCCAATAAACTTAGGTGTTAAGATTCATAATTAAAGCTATTTTTTGCAACAATAAAACTTTTACTTCCTTTTATTAATTAGATACGGCTAAGAGCAGACATGGTAGAAATGAGTGTCTCAAGTGCTCTACACTGTGATGAGATTTGATTGTGCCCAGGCACAGAGGAGTGCCTCACCCCTGACTGAGTCTGACTCACCTGAATTTGCAAGTTATTGACCCTGGTGCAGTGGAAAAAACTAGGTTCTTGGTGGAGCGGCTCTCCCCGGTGTCCTTGGGCTTGCCGAAGTGCTGGGAAACGCCTCACTTTTGGATATTAGTCAGGTAAGAGGCAGAGGTAATAACAGAAGGTCACCTGCAAATTAACTAGCTATCCTGTGCCTGTGCAAATGGCGAGTACAAGCAGCAGTAGAGAGGGGAAATTCTGTTAATGAACGCTGAAATTAAAAATAAGAAATTTTCTGAAATTAAGGGCGTTAAATTTTTCAGTACTTTGCAAATATTGGTTTCCTGTTTGGTATTTTGTGTGTGTGTGTGTGTGTGGGGAGAGGTGAGGTGTGTGTGTGTGTGTTTCTTTCACAGCTTAGAGGTGCCTGACACAATCACGTTTTCTTTGCTTTGCACAACCAGTAAAACACAATAGATACACGACAATAGAATGCCATGTATGTGTCCAGTGTGTCTCCAAAATGTGTTTTAGAAATATTCAGGTGACATGCTTACTTTTATTGCATATTAGTTGTTTGTGACTGTTGATTTGGTACTGTTCAGATTTTTTTAAAGCTGCACTAAGCAATTTTCCGATCACTAGAGGGTGACAGAAACCGCAAAACAAATTTGTAAATAAACCACAGCAAAGCTGCTGGACTACGGAGTCCAGTGAAGAGGTAGGTAGCTAGTTTACTAGCTGAACAAGTTTACTCACTCGCTTCATCGATTCCACCATTACGAGAATTTTGACAGCAAGCTTTAGAAAAGAGGTGAAAACAACAACACAGCTGGCCCTGTGGCCATGTGGCTATTTGTTTATATCATTACCTCTCACGGAAATCTCCACATAGCACACGCTAGTTTCTGGATTGGTTATAGGGTCTGAAATCGCTTCGTGCAGGTTTAAGGTAGCCTATATTCAATTAAACAATTCAATTTTAATGAAGTCAAGGCTCATTTACTTGAGCCCTATCTACTCCTACCTACTTTATACTAGAATTTCCAAACAACTTTTACTTCATCCTATTCTTTGGCCTGTTTTGTACTTGTACACCACTTACCTTTTTCAATCATGGTACTTTTTACCAGGTAAAAAAAAAAGTGACACTCAACTAGAGCATGTTCTATTCCAGTCTGTTCCAATTTCATATCACATTGAGTGTCAAGCATACTTAGAATATAAAATTATACTGTGACCGGACCTGTTGAGTTGTAGAGCTCTTAGTAAGCCTTAGGCTTCACTTGTATTTATGACTATAATTTCTTTCTTTTTTCCTGCAGTACTCTTATCTTGTCAGGTTTTCAGCCATAATAATATCCAAAGACATAAATGACACAATTACACACTGCTTTAGCTTCCTCTTCTACCTCTTCTAGCATTGCAAAAATAAGGAGCAAGGGCAGTAAATGCATGTGCATGTGGTATGGTTAAAATAGGGTGATACCAGGTTTTTCCAAATGTTACCACAAAAACATTGTGTTTGCTCCTTACTACTGGTAACACTACATTGTATTAAAGTTTTGTACAAACCATGGTGTTCCTGATTTTAAATTACAATTAAAGAGAAGATGCTTTTTCTATGCTTCAGTTAGCATTGTGATAATAATTGTGGATGGGCCACCAGTGTTTTCAAATTTCAAACCAACCGGATCAAAAATGATTTTGGCTCAGTGTTAGTTTGCAACTAGCATGGTGCCACTAATGATGTCTGCTGCATGGGGTTTGTGGCTCTTTGCGTCAGCCCAGTATATAGGTGCTGGTCTGCACCCACTGCAAGGACACTATTGAATCTGGCAGAAACCTGAGGCGTCTCAAGCAAAGATCATAGCCTACGTGTTGGAGAAGATGAATTACTTAACAGTAAAAAAAAACTGGCTCCCCATCTGGTCTGCAAAAGCGGGTGTAAATCCTCTCACATGCGGTCTCCCAATTTTGCTTCACACAGAGACGGCCTGAGCATCACCAACGGCTCTGCTTCTGCCCCACTCATAATGCCGTTACCATGGCAATCATAGCATAGCTAATACAAAATTGTTTTTCTCAAAAACTACTCATCTCAAAAAATTTAAATAAATTGTCCCAATAGTCCCAATAAATCTTAAACATTTTTAGCAGAAGTTATCTGTAACTGCAAGCCACATCTCAAAACTTTTCCATTAACACCAATACTACGAGAGCACACTCTGGCCACTCTCTTGTTTTCCCGCTGTGCTGTGAAACGACATTTGTGATACCTGGAAATTGGAGCTGAGCGAGAGCTAGTGTGTTTTCTTCCTCTCAGCCTCATAACTCTCCAGCTAGGGAACTGGCCTCCACCTATGGCACGGACACCGGTGTAATCACAGATTTTGCAATTTTTTGAGCAAACTGTGGGAAAATTACCTAAATCTGTAGACTCTGCACATGACCTTCCTCAAGGGCCGAAAACACCTCATAACATGACATAACACAATAATACCATTTGTGAACCTATAGGGGTTTTGTTTTGATCATAGGCTGGAAAAACAGTGTGGCTGTGATGCAGATCGCTCCTTCCTGGGCACATTTCAAAGCGTGGAGAAGCAGTAATAGGAGTGAAATTATATACAATATATTGAATACAATGATTAGATGACACATATTTTTCAAACTATAATAGCAAAAATCTTGTCACTGGCTTTCACCTACTAAATGTCACGGTGTCCTGAAATTCAAAATAATCCCTTCTCCACAAAGCTTTGCCTAAAAATATGACTTTTTGCAAACTGATATTCACGGGAAGACCATTCAGCCTGTTATTTGTTGAAGGTGTCGTCTGTGCGTCAGTGAAGAATTTCATCATCGCTGACAAAACACTGCCAGTACAAGGCCATGCTTTGACTGCTAGCGTTAAGAGATGCTCAACAGGCTGTCAGTGGCTTCACGGCCAGATTTCATTGTCAGGAGGACTGCACCACTCTCTGCCTATAAAAAGAGCCGCTGTGGTACATCATGTAGAAGCAGTTTGTCAATTTGTCAGACAAAACAGCGCTGCTACTCAGTCAAAAAGCCCCGTCAAAGTAATCTACACCGAAACAAAGTCAAATTACAGAATGTGTACACACACGACTGAATCAAAGGAGCTCATACCCACTGATCATGGGTAATGGAGACACCTCTCAAGCTCAGAGTGGATGCTGTGTGCGTCACATGCAGGAACCAGGTGCGGCGGCCATCCGCTTCAACAAGCTTCACAAATATTTGGATGAAAATCCTTAGAGACAGGGAGCAATGGAAGGGGAGTGCCTCTGTCTAACACAATGCACCTGATAGTCTGAGTGTTTGCTAGACTCAGAGAAATGACCTTTACTGCAATCACAGAAAATGTCTTTACTATTTCATACCTCTATAATCCTTTTTAGTCAGAATGTTTTGCTTAGCCTGCCAAGAAACAAGAGGCACTTGAGCTGCCTGACGTCCTGCCATAATTACCATGATATATTAAACATAACCGGTTACGCTAATGAGGTCATTAATTAAGCTAATTAATGCATTAATTAGCAGATATCTCTAAGTCAACATACTTGTCTTCACATAACATGTATGGTATTAATATGAACGCTGTATCTTAAAGCATTAAGGAGTTACAGTAGCTTCAAGAAAATATTTTTTTTTGTCATTAATATGCACATTTATGCAGCAAAGAGCTCCAGTATCTATTCAGGTCATCTACTCTATAGGGGAAACCTGTGGTGTGAGTGTGAAGTTTCTATCATGTATTGTTCCTGAGTTATTGTGCTCACAAGAATGAGTCTACACACAGAAAAATAAAGGTGCCAAAGATGGTTCTTAGGAGTGATGTCATAGAAGAACCATTTCTGGTTCCACAAAGAACCTTTCAGACCAAGGTCCTTTAAGGAACCATCTCTGCACTCCTTTGCTTAGACACCTTGCTTGATGTTTTGCCCTCTAGTCTTGTTCACCTGCATTGTGTTTTTGTTTATCTGCCCTGGTATAGCCTCATTTGCAATTGCACAATATAGGAGCGGTTTGGCTATTTTCCACATTTATGCCAAGACCCACCATCCAATAACTAAGAATTAAGAACCTTTTAATAGCCCAAAGAACCATATATGGTTCTCTGGGATATTAAAAGGTTCTTGAAAGGTTCTTTGTGGAACCAGAAAAGGTTCTTCTATGGCGTCACTCTGAAGAAACATTTTCAGTTCCAGTTCACCCCTTACTTTTTCTGTGTGATACAGACAGACAGACAGACAGACAGACACAGACTGACTGACTGACACACACACACACACACACACACACACCCCATAACATGATGAGCAATCTGAGCAGTTGTACAGACAGCTAACTTCAGTTACATAACTTTGATTAGGATTCAACTTATTAACCTTCAGGTTCACACCCACCAATGCGCCAGGGAGGCAATTAAGTGGCAGAAAGGCTGTCACTTAGTCACTACACAATATCTGCAATGTATACTTTGACAAAGTGTGTGATGACTGATGTAACTACATCACTGGCATCCAGACATGATAATTGAGAATGATGTGCCACATGCTAATTGCACGGGGTTGGAGGGGTCTGTTGGGACAGCTGTATGACCTTCTGCTGCAGTTATTTAACACTATTATGCAAATGGCCTTGGCCTGCTAATGTCACAACACTCTTTTTAACACATTTCGATTCCTGGCATTACCAAACGGTTCAAGGGATTTCCATATAGCCTTTTCATCATTCACATGGCAGCAAAGGCAACATATTAGAAGAAAAGGCATATTTATAGGTCTACCTGGCAAGTGAAATCTTTTCTATATGAGACATCAAATACCAGAAGTCTTTTGTAACACAAAGCTGTGAAGTCAACATCCAGCCTGCTATGAAAGGCAAAATGTCACCTGTGATGCCTTACTGCCCTCTGATGTTCAAACCCGGCATGACTGGTGAATCAAGTCACTGCTCTACTACAGCAGGTAGTAGGTAGGTAAACAGTAGTAAAAAAATTTAATCACATTTATCTTACTTTAACTATCTTACTCTATCTCAACTTGACATATAATGAATATCAAAATCTGTAGTGAAGTATATTCTGCTCTGCTGTCGTTTTTTCTGCCATTCCACTAGCCTTGTGCTTTGATATTCTGTTAGTACACTGAAAATATGGACTAGTAGGCAGTATGATCTTTCAGAGGGGCCGGGATGGGAAATGAACATTAGCTACCTTTCAAAAGCTGGTAGATTTTGTCTGTGGTTGGTAAGTTTATCAGTTCTACTAACCTCAGCGAACCATCATTTGGAGGTCTTGCCCTATAAAAATCTAGCAGGCTAGTAAAATAGGAAGTGGCTGGTGAACTAGCTATTGTGACTCAGCAAAAAAGTTGCATTTCCTGTCCTGGCAATGAGTCTCTCACACAGCTGGTAGTCACAACTAAATGCAACATTTTGAAGCTACATATTTTGCCCCTCATAATGTAACTGTAATAATATCATCCATTCCAAATCTGTCACGGTGACAAAATTAAGTCTGAATGTTCGTTCTGACATGTCCTGAGTCTCAAGTGTGTGAATCCATGAAGAGACAAAGGTCTGACAATAAAATTGGAACAGCCCAACCCTACTTTCAGTAGAGCAACCCAAAAAAAAAAAAAGAAAATGAAATGCATGGAAGGAGAACTGCCTACAAAACAGGCCCTCACAGATTCAAATTGAGTGTGTTTGAAGTCTGATTAATTCAGCCGTTCAGGATTAAATCAAAGTGTCTCAGAGTGCATCTTTGAAATAATTTATTCAAGAATCATTTATGGTAATATCTGGTTTCATGATCAGCATATAAAATATGTACAGAGCAAATCATTGGTAGAAATGACAGATCCTGCTGGGAAAGTATGTGCTTAAAGTATAGAAGGCGGTAATATCTCAGCAATTTCCAAGAATGTTTCTTTCATTTAAGAGTCAGTGATGCGGTGCTGCTGGACACTGGTATCCCATATGTGCGGTATCTAATAGATAAGTGGCAGCAGCTGCCGGCCTAGACAGCGGTCTGAGTTTAGGAAAGGCTGCAGGTTGACTGCTTGGACTCTCTGCCCTGTAACAAAGAAAACACAGTTAGCAACACAAATTTCATCATATACAAATATTGAAAGAAGAGTGTCATAAGAGCGTGAAAGTTAAAACCCAGAGTTACCACCAAAATGAGCTTAACTGTGATTTAATTAGTCCTATTTTAATTGAGAATGTTGAAAGAGTATAGGATGCCATGGCAACAATGTACCTAGATGTGCTCCTGTTAGCATGCTACTGACGCCTAAACTTTCCGGATACCTGTTGTCTCTGCTGTTGGCGCCGGTATTCTTCTTCACTAGCGGCGAGAGCCCGAGCCAGAGCCAGGTCTTCCTGCTCCTGAGGGCTGGGACACAAACAAAACACCCCATCAGACACGACTGCTATGATACCAAAATGCTGCAGTGAATGTGAAAGACCATGAAAATGAGACTGACACAGGAATACAACAAACTGTAAGAACATGTAAGAAAAACAAAACATAACATATAAGGTAAGGCCTGTGAACTGGATTTATTCATTTGTTTCATTTAGATGAAAAGAAATGATAGAGGCTAATTCTAGTGCTGCCTCGCTGTTTTTTTCCCCTCTAAATAAATGGTTTATACAGCAGTTCTAAGTGATGATGATATTTACATACACCCACTGAATAGGACTGGTGATAAGTGGGTGTAGTAATCTCACGACATCATACTGCTACACTTGTTTTCACACAAAGCTGTTTATCAGTGAAAAATATGACAAAACCTGATCATTTTGAAATATTTTCTCTATAAAAAGGGAGGAACTGTGGTAAATTTAACAACACTTTTCATGTCACTGTGGGACTGCAGGTCGGGACATGGAAGAGATGCACATCAAAGCCACTCCCACCCTTTCTTGCTCTAGGCAGTCTGCCAGCTGAGAAATTTTCCCTAGTGAAATGTAATCCCTGTGATACCCACAGCTTTCAGTGTTATTAAACATCTACTGTGAATGAAGTCAAATGAATTCAGCGGGAAAGCAACTATGTACTGAATGCACATGGCACTAGGAATACAATCGAGGAATTGTTGGTGGTGAAATCACAGGCCAAACTCCTGGTCCCTTCTCACATATTGATCTCACTATGCTAATATGTTGCACTATAGGGCTGCAACTAACAATTATGTTCATTATCGATTAATCTTTCGATTCAAACTTAAAATTGCTTACTTAGTCTGAGCAGCAGCCAAAAAAAACAAAAAAGTATTCATTTTAGAATTATATGAAATAGAGAAAAGCAAGGACATCTTAACATTTGTGGTACTGTAACAGCAAATGTTTGGAATTTTTACTTGATAAATGACTAAAACAATTAATTATCAAAATTATAATCAATTAATTTTCTGTATATACTCAAACAAGTCTGCCACTCAAAATAGTCATTTTAACTCTTACTCTAACTCTAACTTTTTTTTTATGTTTTAGCTGGGTGCCCAAATCCATTCACTCTCAACAGCAGCACAATGACACGGAAACTGGAGCAGGTAGCTTGTTATTTTAGAGGGTTAGGAGTGATCTCAGGGTGATAATAGGATATATACAGGATTATGGTTCTTAATGAGGATTGCTCACCTGAGGGTTGGCTGAACGCTGCGCGCCGACTCAGCCAAAGACATCTCCAGAGCCCTTTGTAAAGCCTGCTCCTCTGTCTGCAATGACAGTGGAAGATCCAGCCGACTCATGTTTACATTTCTCTTACCAGAACATCATCACATAGTCATTTATTTCGTTATGGAATTTTCTGCAAGTGGTGTCATTAGAGCAGTGTGCATACCAGGCCAGCCTGAAATGATGCTGATGGTGGTATTACATTCTGCGCTGCAGGGGCTGAAACTGAAGTAGGGATCCGTGGGGCAGTGCTGAGGAAAAAAAAAAAAGGGGTGGGGGGGATTGGTTATATAACAGATGCAATACTGTAATTCAGTTTTAACTACTAAATTAGTGAACCTCTAGGTTCCTAAACATCTAGGCCTATTTAGAACCACAACTTTCTATGAAACATTGGTTATCAGTACGGAGCAGAACTGCTTACCCACTGTTGTGGCTCCTGCTATTTGCACTCACACCATTAGAAACAGGCCTAGAGTGTCCTTGACCAGATGAACTAGAACCAGAGGAAGTGACGGAGGAAGCACCTTGGGCCCTCAAAAGAGCAGCATGTCTGAGAAAAATAAAACCATACTGTTAGCCATCCTGATTATGACACTTCAGATACAGACAGAGTGCAGTCGGACATTAGGAATTCTGTACCAACCCGGATTTGGTGACTGGTTTGCCATCAGCCTTACAATCATGGTCTAGTGGATGCCGGTGTTTAAGACAGTAATTTAAGTGACACTGGTCACATGTCACTCGCATCATTTCTTTCTGCTTACAGCCTCCTTTTGAACATTTATTTGTAAAAATCTGGAAAAAAGAAAAAAAAAAGTGACTTTTTTTTTGGTTTTGTTTAAAGTCTAATAGATTGTAAGGTAAATACTTCTACAAAATGGCATAAAAAAAACAAAAAAAAAACCTTTCTCTTTCTCTGAGCTGGGTCTGATTTGCAATCCCGATCAATGTGTTCACCAACTTTGATGTCAGGCATCTCTCCTCTCTTAATGGGAATGGGGATGTTGCACAAAGGACATACAGGGACCTGGACATCCTACAGGAATAATTAAGCACATTGACACAATCAGGGTTATTAATGCTCAATAGATGAAGATATTACAATTTCAGAATAACCTAACCTTATTCCAGTCTCATCAACTCTGATCTTGACATTAAACTTAAATGTGAGCTAAATTAAAAGATGTGTTCAATCAATCATGAGTACAAGTACAACAGTTGAAGGCTTTACTGAAAAATTGTAATCAAATACCTTCTTGTAGGACGACATGCATTTGTGATTTGCATAGGTTATGTGGTCTTTACAGAAAATCTCTTGACAGGCGTCACATCTCATTGGAAGGAAATCTGTAATGGCAAACAAGGTTTTAAATTCAATGTTAAAATTAAGGGGGCGGAGGGAAGGGGACAGCCAGAATTGAGTTTCCCCAAGAAACCTCAGAAGGCAAAAATAGTCATCCATTCCCAAGGATACTTGCCTAAGCGCTTGCAGGTCTTTTCAGAGCAATGCTCTCCTAGATCTGGAAACTCCATTGCACAATATTGCTATAGCCAACTGTGGTGAAATCTCAGCACCCTGAGAGAGAAAAGAAAAGATTTGATGTTCAAAACAAACTGTGTGACAGATCTAGTGTTGACCATCCGTTGTCTACAGACTAGCATTTAAAGTCAATGTCAACTGACAATACAACAAAACAAGCTACCAAACTTGGTGGTCAGCTGTTCTCTTTCTATCTTTATGTCAAAAGCTTTAGCTTAAGACAGTTTTGTAAACAGTAATCTTGGGATAAATGAAATCAGAGTCAAAGAAACAAGCAAGCCAAACTCAAAGTTAATTAAGATACAACATTAGGATTAGTCGAGCTCATTATGGCATAAGGACAAATTAAAGCTCCAGTCAAAGAGCTGGTTGGCCAGAAGATGATCACTAGATAGCGAGCAACTATGTCAGAGATAACACGCCCAAACATTCAGTCTTTTAACTGTTACATGTTACATAGTAATAGAAAAGCCACACCTAGTTACTTAACCCAGCTGTAAAAATGTCTAATCATTCCGTAATTAAAACAGCAATGTAAAGTGATTTCATAGCCATCTAAAAATGCAACTGTCATCTTGCTTCGTAATACTACGTCGGGGAAGTCCCAGTGTCAGCAAAAGACTTAGTCTCCAGTTAAAATGACTGCTTACTATCTATATGTGGTTCATATATTTTAATGACGTTATTAGGATACAGGGCTAAGTCCGGGCCAACTCGAGCCAAGCTAGTTGAACAATGTTAGTGGGCGGTAACGTTACTCGACATGACTCACTAGAACTGGTGCTCGTTTTTACTCAAGATGTTGTCTTGAGTTGGTTCTAGAAAACACTGGAAGACTAACGTTACCTATGGCTCTGATTACTAGTAGCAAGCTAAATTGCTAGCTAGCTAGGCCCAGCTACATAATTAAGTTACATAACTTAAGATAGTTAAGCTCGCATCGCACAAGGTTAGATAACCAAGCAGAAATGACTCTGCAGTGACCAAAGCAGGTTTATAATGACATAACCTAGTTTTCAATTCGCCATCAGTATCACCATCACGGTTTTGCTACCAATACCAGCAGCCAGGTTAGCTCGTTTATGACTAAGCTAACATAAAGTTACCTTAGGTGAAATAGCATTGGCTGTTTAACGTTGATTAGTAGGTGAAAACAAACTATACACATTGTACTGTTGGATAAACACTCTTTCCAGCCTTCGGACTAAAACAGTACAGTAAACTGTGGGTTACCAACGTTAACATAACAGTTGGCTTGTTAGCTAACGTTAGCAAAGCAAACGTTGACTAAATCTGACAGCAAACCTTGGCTTCCTTTTGAACAAAATGAAATATTGCTTTTTACTTACCGAATCACCTTTTCTTGTCGGTCTGTTTGACTTCTAGAGGAAGGCAACTAGCTATTAACTTACAATTTGCTGACTTAACCAGACTGAACCTGACTTTACCGTTGCTCTTCTACCGTAGTGAGTGCTAATCCGTTAGCTAGCTGCCTGTTTTGATGTGTCACCCACGCTCCTCCCACGTTGACGTCACGTAACCAAGGAAACTTCTTCTTTTCCTAAACTAGTGCAGTATGGACCGCCACGCCAACAGTCTTAACGCTGCCCTCTACAGGACAAAGGAGAAACTCATCTTTTAGCTTCACTGTTACCCAGACTATGATCTTCACACACATTTTGCTGACTAGAGATACAGTCAATCAAGACCACTCCACCTGTCATGACTTTTACCAACATGGTATTTCCATCTTTGTGCTTTACCCTCTCTATCACCTGGTGGGGTTCTGAAAGATGACAGTCGTTTAATTTGTCATTATTGATCTTCCTTTGTTATACTTCCAGATACTCTTCATTCGCAGAGCATGTCAAAATTCATCCATTTCCATTCATCCTATCCTTCCACTATCTTGCCTTGTTCTTGATTCAGTGTTTGCTGTATTTCTTGAAGATATCCAGATGAAATGCTTGATGATGCATGATTTATTTAACTGAATGAATTCAATCCTAAATGTTTACAACTTTTTAGGAAGACTAATATTGTTTTCATTTGCACTTTTGATCTTGATGCAGTTTGTGAATTTTGCCAATTTATCAATGGATTTTGTCACTTGGAATATATTTTGTAAAGATACATTTTTAAGTGTAGGGGTTTGTACATTATATTCTTTCATAGTGTTGATATAGTTATACATATATTTTTTATTTGATTTAAACTTGCATCTGCAACATTTTTTTTATTAATATTTGCAAATGCTGTTGCACCCCCCCCCCCCCAAAAAAAAGACCAAAAAAGAAACAAAAAAACTTTTCGAGAACCTAAGAAAAACCTAAGGAGTCCTAATTCTGTGAATATTCTTGTATTTATAACCAGATGATAACAATTATACAGTGTTTCTTTACAAACCAGTCAGTAACCAAAACATTGTAAAATTGTTTGCAGAACATCAGAAAACAAAAAACCTCTTTGCACTTGAACCTGAGGAGAATCTCTTGTAAATGTAAAAATAACATTTGCGCGGCATTAAAAAACATTACAGTACATTCTGGGAAGGTAAATTTGCCAGCTGGACTCTGCAACGGTTTAAATCAGCTGGATGACACATCACATGGAGCATTGGATTGTGGGATACACTTCATGCTGGCAGTTTACATTTTCTATCCTGTACTGATGGGAGGAAAAAGGAGGGATTGGAGGAATGTAAAAGCTCTCTCACCTGGCACAGATTAGAATGGGACCTCACTGTGTTTGACTGCTGTTTTTCATGTTTGATTTGGGCTTTGCTGCCTCCACAACGGGGGAAGATAATGGCAGGAGGAAAGTATTTGACTTGGAATTGAAGACACCCTGGGTTAAAATCCATTCCAAAGTGTGTCCTTCCTAAACTGTAACTCCCTCCCATGTCCAGGGAAACTCTGCTGTGCAGGGACTGTCTGTTTTTAGCAGCTTTCATATTTAAAGCTGCTATATGTTTAGAATATTTACCTCAATATATCATTAAAAAAAAAATATATACAATTGGTACTGTCCCTCACTGGTAGTGTTTTACCAGGTGACCCTCAAGGGGTCGCCAAATGTTAAATGGTAGCAACTTTCAAGTCATGATGAAACTGCATTTTGAGAGCATCCTGCTTCCTTACTGTGATGTATTTCCTGTTGAAACAGGATGTTAGGACAAGCCGAGGCTGAGTCATGAATGTGCTTCCCATGAGTTCTCTCCTGTGGCACAAACAACACAGTTTCACAGCTCTGTTTGAACACAGGCAGGCAGTCCAACATTAAGAAATAGCTTAACTCCAGACTGGGAGTGCAGACAGGGAAAGTGTGTGGGCCACACAGCCAAAACATCTTCTAAATCAGTAATTCTCAATCTTTTTCATATCAAGGACCCCTAATTTAGTCCACAATAGGAATACGGACCCCCATTTGATGAGATTTTGTCTCTCGGACCCAAATCTGAGAATATTTTTATTGTTAGATATGATTTTGTCCAGAATTACAAGACTATCTGTATTGTAGGTAAAGAGATAGCAGTGAAACTATGACCAAAATAGCCATTCTTCTACATTATCTAATTGTGTTAACTTATTGTAAATGAAATAATGTTTAAGTTTAATAATTAATCAATTTGCTGGGGACCCTCTGGAACCACAAGGACCCCTGGTGGTCCCTGGACCCCACATTGAGAACCATTGCTCTAAATCATAAAATACTCTGTTTTGGTTTGATATAGAGAGACATATTCAGAGCTTGGCTATATGTTGGGTCAGCAACTTACATGTGTACTCCAGTATCTTTATGTCACTTTCTTTCAGGTTTAGGCAAGTTGAGGATCAGTTTACACTCAATCTGACTCATGATAAATTCAACTCCATTTTTGTGAGCTTGTGAGTTTCTATCTGAGTGGAGTGCAGTTCTGACATTTTGAACATCAAAGACATAACAACTGGAAAAAATGGCATGTACTTTCTATCTTTTTAAATATTTAAGGCCATGAGGTTCATTTAACAAAAATAATAACACCACAGAAGCATGAAGTAACATTCAAAGATCATTCAATTTTACTAAAAAAAAAAGTTCTGAGCTCATGCCAAGTCCAACCATCCAATCTTTTGACAGTTTACTAATAATGAATCTATACATTTATGTATTTGAATTACAGTTTAGCTTACTCTCTCAACTGAAACTGTAGTAAAATTGTAGAAGTAAACTGACCTCAGGCATGTCTTGATAATGCTACTATAGGCTGCTTGGCGTCTTTTCAAGTTTTACCAGTTGATGGCAGCAGGACTCTTCTATAGACAACTGTTCACTGAGCTGAAGAAGAAGAACTACAAATAGAAATGGATCCCAAAGCAATACTGGCCTATAGTAGGAAATCTATATATGTGTATGTGTGTGTGTAGCCTTTATCATCGCTGTTGGGTGAAAAATCTCATATATCCATAAAGTCAACTTTTCAGGAATTAAGATAAAAAAAAGCTTTGTTATTAGCTTCACTTCCATGCATTTAAGAGTTTATCCACTGGGTTTTGAAAAGGTCTCATGAGAATTTCCTCAAACCACAGAGGAACATCAAGTCCTGTATGTGGTCCTGATTGATCAAAAGTCTTCTCTGCAATAGCCTTTCATTAATTAATTTGATATTTAAGTAGGATAGACTTGGGTTCTACTTTCCACACATTCAGCACATCTCAGGTGATAAGGGTCAAAATATGATTTAACAGTTAACAGTAAAGTAGCTGATTTAAGTGATGTGACTATAACAGAATTAGTCCTTTAAGATGCAAAATATTTCCCCCTATAATGTAACAGTGCATAGTCATCCTCAGGGGCTGGAGGATGCAGAAACCATCCGTTCCTCTTCTGTTCTGCAGCACCTGGCTCATAAGCTGCTAATGCTGCGGCCAGATGGCACTGCTCCGAAAACACCTGGTCCTCCGCTGAAGCTCAAACGCTTTCTCACATGATGTAGACCTGCACCTATTTTCTTGAATGCAATCATTTCAGATTAAAAAACTGTGTTAGAGGATTACAGCTGTGTGGCTGATTATCATTTAATATGTTGTTTCCATCCACTTGTGCTCGTTCCCAACATCAAACAGGGATCTATCTTGGTAAGCGTGGTGTTGATTGGAGTTTTGTTCCCTCCAAATTTAGCTGAGCTTAACAAAACATCAAAAAAAAATAAAATCTTTTTATCCACATTTTTTCTAAACCAACAATAAAATGAAGACCAAAGTTGGCTTCATTGAGAAACAAAGTATGAAATATTTAAAAATGATTAACTTCTAGTGCACCCCATAAACTAAAGTCTTATTAACCAGAGCAATTTCTAACAGTAATCCCTTGAATCTTTTGTACTTCAGAATAAAGCTGGCTTTACACAGTGAAACTTACATGGAACTAGTTCCATGTAAGTTTCAGCATGTAAAGCCTAAGGTCTTACAGCATATGCTCTCGATTGTCTTGAAGCATGTTTTTTTGTTGCATGATATCCTGCATGAGTCAAAATGGATTTGTAAATAATTCTTTGCATTTGTTTTAACCTGCTTGGAGTGCAGATGTGTGGGGTTTGCCACATACAACAGCACAGTATCAAAAAATATATGAATAAATTGTAGGACAGTGTTTGAAAGTCAATGTAGTATATGTTTTTCTTTCACTGACCCCTTACCTAACACTACATCATGATAATAACAATAATAATAATGTGACACTTGGTTGATCCTTGTAAGGAAATTCTCTTTCCTCTTGCCCCTCCTCCACAGAGAGGTCAGGGGTCAGAGGTCAGCTACAGAGCAGCAGCCCTTCAGTGTCTTGCTCAAGGACACTTAAGCAGGGAGGATGCTTTCAGACACACAGGGGCTTGAACCTGTCATCAGCTGGTCTCTCTAACCATTTAGCCCCCCGTAGGAACTGTCCTGATGCTGTGAACCCACCGGTACATGACATTTCATTTATTGTGCATGTGTGTGTGTGTGTGTGTGTGTGTGTCTGTGTGTGTGTGAGAGAGAGAGAGAGAAAGAGTGTGTGTGAGCACTCTTGTCCCTATATGCCACACTACACAGGATGAACAATGGAAGGCAAACAGCCACAAGTGGGCGCTACAGGTCTTTTTATACACACTGATCCAGTGTCTGGAGGACTGGATGAGGTCGTACTTCACCTAGGAAAAGGCCATGATGTGAGGTCAAGGAAGCCTGTAGGTCTTCCATTGTATTGGTGCGGCTGTATCAGTATCCTGTCACACTTATACAGTAAGTGTGACTGATCTGTAAAGCATATCAGGGCACAGAATTCAGTTCTGACAGTCAGCTTGGTGAAGTTTTCAGCAGCTACAGATAGTATTTCTGCAGGATTTGCCAAATTAATTCATGTTGATGTTGCTCAGTAAAATAAGAAATGCACTTTAGGGGCAATTCACTCATTTACTGTGTGCTTAAATGGCACCCTTAGTTCATCCAATTCATTAACAGAGAGAGGAAAACATAAGCTTACAGATTGTTGAGCAGGCACCTTAGAAACTAACATTCAGTTTAAACCTGTTATCATTATTTTTTTTTATTAAAACATGTTTTCTTGTTTACAGTGGAGTTGTAAATATCTCTGGGGTTTGGGATGGGTTTTTTCTTACAACAGCAGATGGCTGGGCTGAGGAATATAGTTAACACTCTCTCTACCAGATCTTTGTAATGTGAGGAACCAGCCAGGGATTAATATCCTGCCATCATCACATCACATTTGGCTACAGAAAAACTAAAACACAGCAGCCGGTTACTATTTGATGACACCCAACAGGCTTCGTCTCAACTTCATCCTTGGCTTCTGTACTTGGCTTGGTCTTCAAAGTTTAGGGAAGTATCTCGTATGAAACTATTCTACTGTTATACTTCAATACCTGCATAACCACCACCACCCTGCCTGCGCGCACACACACACACACACACACACACACACACACACACAATAAGCGGCAGGGGGGTGACCTGAAAAGGAGTGAATGCTATTTATTACATATACACACATATCTGGCTTTCTACTAATTTAGCTGCAAAGTTTCTCATTGCACTTCTACAACAATACAGTATATAAACAATGTGTGGGTGCGTTCAAGAACCCCATCACCTCTTTTAAGGAACCCTGATGTTCTTGCAGACAGTTTTGTGTTAGAAGCACCCTAACACGCCCCTAATTTGTACACACAGTCTTGCACATGCATACAGTACATACATACATACATACATGCATACATACATAGGCTACATACATACATACATACATACTATACACCACATATGTAAGCCTACACATGGCCTATAGCCAGACAGACACACAGACAGATAGACTGTTCAGCCTATCTGCACCTATTCAAATTTCCACCCATCCAATGCCATTTGGGATTATAAGGAGGATGGCATAAAATTTGGATAGCCTACACTTTTTTTTTTATTCCTGTAGAGTTGAATTATTAGATTGAAGTTGAATAATAAGCACTGAGTCAAACAGCACACCCTTCATCTGCGAAGCTGTAATTAACGGGGGCAAAATGCAGGCGGTGGTGAAGGAAAAAAAATGCAAATTATTCTGCACAAAGGCTCCTCACAAATTGGCGTCACCATTTCTCAAATTATATCATTACTATATTTTGAAAATGTTAATCTGTTGAGCGGATTTCCCGGGGGAGTTGAGTAAATTAGTTCTATTTCCGAGACTGCCTCTCTGCAAAGGCACGGCAGCGACAAGCACCTCTGATTTGCTGATTACAATTAGACTCCCCAGTTTGGGCTCCTTCAAGCATTGATAATTTTCGGCATATTAAGCACGTTTTAGCAAAGGTGATAAGTCAGTTTTAATTGAAATGAAATTATTATTCTAATGGAAGTTTGGTTATTATTATTAGGAGGCACTAGTCATTCTAGCTTCATTTTTAATATATAAATGCTGGTGAGTAAAAAAAGATTTTGAAGGGCATTAGGGTGTCAGGATTGAATGAGGTAATTTGAAGGGAATTACTTTCTCTTCTATCAGAAATGAACTGAATTAAAAGTCCAAATCAATCGCTTTCACTTCTCCATTCTACTTTGACAGCGGCACAATTACAGATAATTAGATGGGAGGAAACTTTTAATTGTGGGATTAGAGGGAAAGAGAATTTGTAGGATCAGAGGAAAATTTCGAAGCAGAGTTTCTTGCTTAAAATCGAATCAAAGGATTTGCGAGCTTAAAATGGCAACCAGCTTTTTTTACTGTTTAATTGGAATTGCATCTAGTTCATCCAAATCATCCAAAACAATTAATTTAGATTTAATTCTATAATTATCATCAAATCGAATAATGTGCAACCTAATTTAGATAGTTAAAAATTAACGTGCGTGAAGTTAATTGAGTAATTAAACTCCTAAACTGCTGCCTATTAATTTGCCAGCCTAATTAAAAATGAATTTGATTCTGTGCTGGTAAAGTAGGCGTCAGTGTTGGATGGGCGTTGTGATTAGGCCTGTGTCTTTTTTTGGTTGGGGTGTAACATCTGAACACCTATTAAGATCATCATGGCACGATTTTAACTTATCTGTGTATCTCCATTTGGTTTAGCTTTATTTAGTCAGGTGGGTGAGATCCAAATCCTCTTAGGGAAGACCCAGCCAAGAAAGCAGCTTCAGACAAACAGCACAACAAGTTTGCATTGGAGAGACTTATTTAGGGATGGAACAGATAAAGTGGTCGACCTCTGTTTCTACTTATTACTTACTTAGTATAACTGCAAAGGGAAGTCTGATGGATGCTACAGGGAGAAAATGTGTGTGAAAACAACAGGCTTTATGTTTGGACTTTTGCCCTCTGAGTGTGTAGTTCAAGAGTGAGTGAGTGAGTGAGTGAGAGGGAGGGAGAGAGAGAGAGAGAGAGAGAGAGACTTTCTCATGTGCTTAATCAGTGTCACGGCTGCTTTTCTCCACCTAATTCATCACTGAGGTGAACAGTAGACTCACAGCCCACCTAAAGCCCCACCTAAGTGATTAGAACAACACTGTGATAAGGAAATAATACACGCCTGGCTTCAAGTATAAGGTGGCCATAAGTAGCCATTTGCAGTTGTCACAATACACTTTCCAGGCTTCAGTGTGTTGCTGCCCATGTTATCTTTCTATCGCCTTTAGAATGAATTTGAATGTAATCTCTAATGGGGGAAAAAATGCTATAAGGTAAAGCTGTTTTATCTACTAAACTCTGTTTGAGGTGGAGGGGGCGACTGACTAAGCCCTAAAGGTGCAGAAATAGCAATAGCCACACCAATGAAATATCAAAGATCATGAAATATCAAACAGAAACAACAGAAGTGAAGTCTTGTTCATGATTAGTTGTTTTAGTAAAGGGAGAGTGGGTTTTCCACAAGATGTAGTGGAAACACCAACAATTTATATTTGAGGTTAACACAAATTCAAGAAGTCTCGTTTCCTTGTTTTTCTGTTAACACACAAACCTATTTTCCTATAAAATATAGGAAGAAAAACACTACACTCTGCTGAGGTGTCCAATCTGTCATGATTTCTCAGCCTCCACTTTATTTGTCCTGGAATTTGTCTCTTGGATGGAAAGTTAATCAATTAGTCTATAGGCCCGGTGCTCTTATTGATTTGGATCATCAATACATAAACGCAATACAGAGGATGTATCCTGAGACTCTGATATATGGCAACACGCGTGTCACATAACTCTCAGTGAGGCAGATGCATTTTGTTTGTGTTTTTTTTTTTTTCTTCTGAACTGCTGCCATATAGGGCCAGTTATAGAAAGGAAACAAGACAGGGCAACAGCGCGACTGAATGCTGGCCTTGTTCGTCTTATTATCGGGTTAATTAAAGCTAGAATCTGACAATGTCACCCGGTTGTAGAAAAACGGATTTAAATGCAGTGTCTCTGGAGACTGTGTCAAGGGCTGCTTTTCATTGAGCTCCTGTGTGCGCGTGTGAGTTGGGGACAGCCTATATGCTTGGAATCGACGAAAAGCAATTATTGAATTTTAGATGTTCAAAAAGAAATGAATGGGTGGAATTATTCATAAGATCTTGTCCAGCGTGTTAAAAAAAAAAAAGTTAAAATACAAAGAGGGAAGGCTTCAAAGACAACCCCAATGCTGCTAAAAGGGAAGATGGATAAATAGGCAAGATCATTTCTAAGGAGTTCATTAAAACGTAGGGCTACACATTGAAATACTGAGGGTTGTTATTTGGGCTTGGGGGTCAAGTGACGAGCGGATTATATACTTCCTCATAATAATATTAATTAAACAATTTGCATGCTAATAGGGTAACAATTATCGCAGCTTCTGTTGAGAGATTCAGGTTATTACAACATGCCAATCCGGGTGCCAAGGGTCACGGAATGAGTGGGGTGCGAAATTTCAACTCTGATTAACATTATGACAGCGCCAGACATGGGATAAATAAAGTCGAATTAATTATTTGAAAACCTAATGAGGAGATGGGATTTAGGCTCGTCACATATTTAGTGCACGAGTTGCACAAGTGGAGAAAGCTTCCAATTTTTTTTCCCTCCCCCTCATCATTAACCAGGAAATGGTATGAATGTCTATAAAATACATCCCGCAACAGACATTATAGCCCCCATGGAAATAGGCAATTAGTTAATTCTATTCTATTCTATTCTATTCTATTCTATTCTATTCTATTCTATTCTGTACCAACAGTTGCCCAAATCCTTGTTCTTTTACTAGTATACTCTTATTTGGCCATATGGTATCTCGGTCATATTATATCTTGATATAAGCTATGGCTTTGTATACATAATGGAGCTTTCGCCTTATAACAGTTGTAGCCTACAATATTCTAGTAGTTTCACCTTTCACCTTAATGCCTTTATCAATTTCTCAGTCCCCCTTTAAATATAGCCAATATTTCAATAATTGCAAATAACGTCACTCGCGCCCTGTGTGTTTTAGTTCTGTAAATTTGCAGTAAAAGCCCTACATTCAACTGCTGACCCAAAACTATACCAAAACTATGGGGTATCTTAACTCAGTGGTTGCCAAAGTGGGGTTCAGGGACCAGCAGGGGTCCTAAACAGGGTTCCAGTGGGTCCACATGAAATAACAGGAATAGTTTAATTTCACCATTATTTCATTCACTTGAAGTTACAGCACAAAGACAGAATGCATACGGATGGATGTTTTGATCAGAGGTCTCACTGTCCCCGCTGTTATTTCCCCATGAAATTCTGTGCCAACTCATATCTAACAACACAAAAAAAATCGCCTTAGACTGCGTTAATTTGGACAAAATATGATTAAATGCTTGGCCCGTGGTCTAAAGCGGGTCTGTTTGCGGGTCCTTCAGATGAACAAAAAGTCTGGGAACCCCTGGCCTAACCTATCCGCCTATAGCCCCTTTTCCCCGGGTTTCAGTGAACCCTTCTTCTCGGTGGGTCCCCCGTGTAGTTGCAATGTAGTTCTTATCAAAGCCCTCCTGTCTTGTTGTGACAGCTCTGATATTGTTTATTGAGGTGGATGTCAGCTTTAATTAGCAATCGATACGGAGAGCGTTTGCAGAGCGCGTCTCTGACGTCAGAGTCCATTACCGCTTCTCATTGGGTCTCATATTCCCAGAGCCAGGGCTAATTATTGGGAGGTTCATGTGGATAAAGTACAGCTCATCCCTCCCTTCACATCATGTCCCCTACTCGTTGGCCACACTCACTGCATGCTTTTTAAATTCCCATCACCGGCCTCCAGACGTCGTTTCCTTTTGCCTGCGGGATGATGGACAGCAGGATACTGGATCCACCTCACGCCCAGTTCGGAGGCTCTCTCGGTGGGATGGTGGGCTTCCCGTACCATCTGAGCCACCATCACGTTTACGAATTAGCCGGTCATCAACTTCAATCTGCGACCGCGGTTCCTTTTTCAATAGACGGATTACTTAATGGTTCCTGCACGGCTTCAGTGGTTAATTCCAACCCCCTCTTGTCTTCGGGCTGCGGGATGAATGGAGATAATCAGCAGTATAAACTGACAGGTAAGCCAAATTATACTACACAATAACCTATTCTCAAGGTTGGCTGGCTGTTCAAAGACAAAAAACAAACAAAGACGCGATAGGATATTGGGATATATAGGCTAACATATCCTCTTCGTGGCGTTTTTAAGGGCAAGCCAAGCCATAGAGAAGCAAAGGACTATTCTTCGCCTCCCACTTCATTTCCATCATCGAAAGCTGAAGATGCACCCGAGCAATAACAATGTTCCTGTCAGTCAGTAAATGTTAGAGCAAGGAAACGCGTGTGCTAACCTCTGAAACATTCCTCTTATTTCTAGCAGGCTCTTTGCGTCAGGTTTGATAGGAATAATGGCTGTGCATTATTGCTAAATTTAAAATGCAACCACTCCTGTATCTGTTCAACTCTGAAACTTGCACAGTAATTTTCTGTAGTAAAAAAAACCGAATCTTGTTAAAATAATGTCAACATATGGTGCTATTTTAATCATTTGTCCTTTGTTTACATTTACTCTCCATTTCCATCCTCATGTCAGACTCGGGGGACCCAGACAAAGATAGTCCTGGTTGCAAGAGAAGAAGAACTCGCACAAATTTCACTGGTTGGCAGCTGGAGGAATTAGAAAAGGCTTTTAATGAGAGCCACTATCCCGACGTGTTCATGAGGGAGGCACTGGCTCTGCGATTGGACTTGATAGAATCAAGGGTTCAGGTAAATATGCGTTTTCTTTCTGTATTTTTTAGTATTTTATAGCTTGCATTTATATCTTAATTCCTTTGTTTATTATGCTGACAAAGAGGTGTTTCATTTTTATGGTCCAAACTGCACACATTTGTAGAGTAACATCTCATGATGGGCCAGTTTTGGGCTCATGATGTATAGGATAATAATTATTAAATAATGTAAAACATTAACTGCATAGAGGTCTATCACCTGACCTTCAGCAGCTTATGTTAGTCCAAGGCGCCAGCAAATAAATCAATTTTATTACACTGCTGTTTTTCAAAAATAATGTAGCCTATATTGGAGGTTGAGATGTCTGCTTTTGTCTGATGTTTTGTAACTCAAATCAGTTTCTCAGAGATCTCGACCTTCTGTGTGTCAAATACATTGACTGTTGTTGTTGGATAAACAGACTATACATGGGATAAAAATACAGTTTTACTTGCCCACAATCTCGATTCATTTTATTGCATAAAATAAAATGGATATAGCCTAATAATAGGCCCATTTACTCCTACGCATACACAGGATATTTTCGTCCATGAAGACTAATGCAACAAACTGGAAGCTGTTTGTGCTTAACAAAGTTGTAGGCAAATTGCAGAGGAAAAAGTAAAAAAATTAGCAATTATTAAGATTTATTAGCCTATAAACATGAGCTCCCTTCAACGTGTAAACCCAAGGCCTGTTTAATTATTAGTAGTTAATATCCTAACTTTTTGTAGCCTATGAACAGATTTGCTTTAATCATAGGCCTAATAAAAGGCCTGCATGAAATAGAAACAATAACAAGAAGTAGCCTAACAATCACCTCAGTTTTTATTAAATGACCTTATGATTTATGAGGGTCGACAGTAATTGTTTGGTCTAACCTTTAAATTTTCCCTTGCAGTGTTCACAATATTTTGGGATGACAATACAGCCTCTACACGTTTTCATTTTCTCTCTCTCTCTCTCTCTCTTTCTCTGCAGGTATGGTTTCAAAACCGCCGGGCCAAGTGGAGGAAAAAGGAGAACACAAAGAAAGGTCCTGGCCGACCTGCTCACAACTCCCACCCCACCACGTGCAGCGGGGAGCCGATGGACGCCGAGGAGATCGCGAGGAGAGAGCTGGACCGGCTGGATAAGAAGAAGAGGAAACAGGAGCGACGGCTGCTCAAGTCCCAGAACAAACTTCTTTCCGGGGAGTTATATCACACCCCGGGGTCCGACAGCGACAGCGGGGTGTCGCACGTGACGGACAGTGACCACACCACAAGCCCGCTGTTTGAACCTGCGCCGAGAAACCAAACGCAATCGAGCTGCGACCAAACACCCCATCCTCTCCAGACCCAAAACCAGAACCAAAGACACTTGGACCGGGACGCTGGCGGATCCGAGCTGGACTCGCCCGATGCCAGCCACCGGTCGAGCCTGTGCTCCAACAACAGCAGAGCCTCCGACCTCCAGAAACTCAACCCTTTTAGCGTCGAAAGCCTCCTGTCGGACTCGAGACCGAGACGCAGCCCTGCAGCCTTACCCTCCTCGCGGCCTTTGATAGGAAAGGGACACTTCTTACTCTACCCCATCACACAGCCGCTTGGATTCATTGTTCCTCAAACCGCCTTGAAGACAGCTGCGGCGGCGTCGGCGGCGGCGGCGCCAAACTCTGACAGCAGCAGCACCGACCACCCGGCGGAGAGAAACCCGTCCAGTGTCCGCAGCGGCTCCGCGAGCACGGGATGTAAGAGCAGCGCGCCGGACTCTCCAGACGCCACGCAAAACGACGCGTTATCAAGCATGGGGCAGGTCGGGTCGGACAGAAAGACAAGTTCACCACACTGCAGCCCGTCCAGGGCCGCGTTTCC
Organism: Centroberyx gerrardi; assembly: GCF_048128805.1. Classification (NCBI taxonomy): domain Eukaryota; kingdom Metazoa; phylum Chordata; class Actinopteri; order Beryciformes; family Berycidae; genus Centroberyx; species Centroberyx gerrardi. Next base: position 22,961,771 of record NC_136003.1, read on the forward strand.
CTCTGGCAGAAGCAGTCATAGCTCTGTCAGTGGCAGTGACTCGACTTTCCCAGACGATCCAAGTCCACAACTTAGGCCTGCTAAGCCTGTCGATGCAGACAGAAAAGAGCATTTAGAAAAAGACCATCCCGAGAATCCCGAGTCTGTAACTAACAGTCCGCCAGAAACAAAGACAGACTCTAAAGAAGATGTCGACATGGAATAAATCTCCTTGGGGTAAAAAAAAAAAAAAAAAAAAAAAAAAGCTGAAACATATTGATATAGCGTCTAAACGACACCTTTCATTAGGCCAAAGCTTAACCAGAAACTACCACATCTTTGCATCTAATCTCTAGGGTTTTTTCCCCACTCCGCTGATATTTTGATTATGGTGTGTTAGCCTATAGATCTCTCTCTCTCTCTCGCTCTCTCTCTCTCTCTCTCTCTCTCTCTCTCTGCGAGTGTGTGTGCGTGTGTGTGGGTGAGTGTGTCACGAGTGTCCAGGTCTGATATCCTATTATCATGTGTGATAACCTGTCAAAAAAATGAAAAAGACCACCAGAACCACAAAAATCCTCAAGAGTTGTAAAAAAAGGTATTATACTATTTATATATGTAAGGTTTTTCGTAAATAAATCTATTGTATACAAGCACCTCAAACCGTGTGAGACCTTAAATAGCAGCACATACAGTATAGGACTACAGTAGGAAGGGCTTTCTCAAGAAATCTCATGTTGTACTTTGTATATTGCCTTAACAAATTTATTCATCTATAAGCCCCCACTGAAATGAGGTTACGAGCCTGAGGCGAAAAGGACCCGCTCGACTCCTGCAGAGTTTTGATATGAAAGTAATTATTTTCCCGGTGGCTACTGCAGGGGGATTCAGTTTATTTTAGCTCAAAGGGGGTTATAATACATTACCGATTTCTAGTGATATGAAATCACATAAACTTCCAAGAATAATAGAATTAGCATGAAAAGGCCTGGGTGTCAAATTGAAATAGGAAAATAATAGCCCCGGCAGCTGGGAGTGTGTGTGTTTGTGCATATTGGATAGGAGATGGGGATTCGTGGGGAGGCATTTTCATGAGCTCCTTTTTTTTTTTTCCTCCACTTTGTCAGGGCCCCTTGTAGCAGGGCTATATTAAGATAGATGTTCGATGATATCCCTCATTGTTCTGTCGCTTTACATTGATGTTTCTGTGTTATCAGCCTATTGATCATGCGTCGGCTGTAATAGGACGGGCTGAGGCAAACGTGCCTATTTACAATAGCAGAACACATTTGTTCTAATAGGGCTGGTGGTCCCCAGGGAAGCCATGCAGGATCTGGGACATCTGCTCCCTTTTGCAATATTAGCAGTGTTGACCACAATATCAAGTCGACCTAAGGAGGGAATGCCGAGGCAATGTGGCCTATAATAACCTTAAAAAAAATCTAAAAAAGAAAAACAAAAAATACGTAAAATCAGTGCAGCCCTATATGTAGAGCTGCTCACACCCATGTTAAATATCCACAAGCCCTTTAGTGTTCTCTTTGGGTCTTGATTTGCAAATAAATTGAAAATAATCAGAGGGGTGAGCTTTACGTCTGAGCCGGTGCAAATGAATTTCTGAGCCAGTGTCCCTTTCAAAATATTTACATAATTTTCAACCCATGCAGCTGTTTGCTCTAGGAAGCAATGTCTTATTAGGTTGGTGGGGGCAGGGGCAGACACAGCCAACATGGCACAGAGTGAACATGGGGAAGATTACAGGCCTGCACAGGCTGCAGGCTGGAGCTGCAGCCTGTGTGTCTGTGCTGCTCCATAGTGAGTTTATAGTGACCTTATTGTGCTTAATGGTATTTTTATCTCCTATGATAACACTATAATATTCCTATAGGGTGTTACAGTGTGTCTGTGGTGCTCAAAACAGTGAGTTAATAGTGGCATTATGGTATTGTTTTATCTCTTATGGCAACACTATAATATTCATATAATTTTTCCTGAAGAGACTTATAGTTTTGCTGTAATATTTGTAGCCTATGGTATCCTTATAAAATTTATAATAGGGTTACTGTAGTTGTTTTTTGTTTTGTTTTGTTTTTTTGTAGGGGCCATATAGCTACAGCATATTGCATTATGGCTATTTTGACATAATTCAAGACGAAAATGACTCAACTGATAGGATGTCAATTATATACATAAAAAACATAGAAACATAAGGTTTATTTCATAAATTGTGGGCTAACCGGGGCCAATCTGAAATAACCCTAAGATTCTTCGGTGTGTATTTTTCCATGCTACTCTTAGGCTATTTGGGACGTATGCCCAGTTCATCCATAATTCATTAGCACACTGAATAGGAGTATCGCTGGCTGCACATTGGTGGCCTTAAGGTGAAATTAGCGATTTGCTTAAGTAGTTAAGCTTTTCTTGCCTGAGAGCTGCACGCTGCATGATTCAAGACAAACTATCAATCGATATGCCCAGGCAGCCTCCAGGAGATGTGTCGTCCATGAATCATACTTTATGAATTCAATTTCTACCCGGAGAAATTTTCAATTTGAACGCCGGATCATTATGGGAGAGTGTAAATTGTTTTTGCTCTATTATGCATCGGACGCCATCATTTTTCTTTCTAATTACGGAGGTGTCAGGTCGGGCTGTCATGCAGACGCTGATTTTCAATTTAACTGATCATCATGCATTCATTTTCCCATTTGATAAATCTGCTATCTCGAAGCTTCTCCATGCCCGGAATGCTAAAAGAGAGGCACAGATTGGCAAAGTAATAGGGGCCTATATGCAGCAATAAGTGCAGATCAGGCAGCTAATTTAGCACCTCCTGGTATTTCCATTTCCATTTCTCATTTTCAACTCTCAAAGGAGGAAAAGCAGCCCAAAGGCAGAAAGCTGGTAGGCTATTCACTATCGGAGAAAGAGAGAGAAAAAAATCTACCAAAACGGCTTGTTTTCAACCACACATTTCCTAAATTAGGATATCAAGCTTAATTAAGGCTAATAGAGTTTTCTCAGTATGTGTTAGTTTTATTTAATAGAAACAAATTTGCGCAATTAATTATGGCCATGATATTAAGTCTCATTTGCAGCATTCCAGCTCCAGCCTTGGCTAAATCTGCGTCAGCAGGAAACCCACCTCTCCTTTTCAAGCAAAAATACTCACCAAATGTTTTAACCAACTTCGATCAGAGGCATCATGTCGCTTTATTTTCTATATTATAACCAAGATGTGGAAAACTAACTCGGTCAGACGAAACATAAATTGATCTCGCTTTCATTACGCGGAAAAAAAAAGCTTGAAATTAATGTTGTAGATCTATACCGTTTACTGTTTCCTACTTACTGAAGTTTTATTCTTATGCATTTAATTTTAGGTTTTCCTAAAAGTGGACTATCTGGTAGATGCTCTGCCTATATGCCTACTGTCATAAGCATTTTGCACAAGAGGGCAATATACAAAATTGTGTTTGCCCTTTGATTACCAAGCAAGTTGTGTTTATCACCACTATATGAGTTTAATAGTGGAGTTCCAGCTGTGCCTTTTGCACCATTGCTCGATCACATATATTCCCACACGCCTCTCTAGAAATAAATGAATGAATTTGCAGATAACAGTGACAGGCAAGGATTTTGCCAGTCTCATGCTCAAATCAAGTGAAATGGACAGGCTGTGTTCTCGCCACAAATCCTTCTGTCTGTGTAGGCTATTCCTGTGTGTTTTGTTGCTCTATCCAAGAGATCTTCGGCTCTGAAGGCTCAGTTTGGATAAGAAAGAACCGTGTCCCTTTAAAAAGAAACACGACACCAGGATCTTCCATAAAATAAAATGGCACTTGACATTTGGCTTCTCCTGCAGCAACTCTGCCATGCCTTTTAGGATTATTTTACATCTCATACTCATTAATGCGCCGGTGGATTTAATCATTCTTATCTATCCAGTGCAAACCTGGGATAGGCCTTAAATTACCATGTGCATTGATTTCTGGCCGATCCTTAAAATAATTTTAATTCTCCTGGAGTGTTTCGCGCAAAAATCCCTCTAATCAAAATTAAGGAAATAATACTTGAGCATTCACACTCGCACTTCAGATTTCTGTGTGTGGTGCTGCGAAAACCTCTGAATAAATTTCGGCGTTTTCAACGTTCATTGAAAATTTACATGGTCTTTTATATGCTGAGTAAGATTCGTGACTTTTGGACCTATAAAACCCATTCAAAACCTGCACGTCAGTCTGAAAATAACACTGTTTTTCTCAGTTTTATACAAGATACAAGGTTTTCATACAACAGGAAACTCAAACAATTTTAAAGGGATATTTCACTTAGTTAGAACATTCATTTTCACTTTCTGGCTCACACGCCTTTAGGAATTAATTGATCAATTAACCAACATTATTGGGCAAAGTCTCTTAATTTCATTTTGTAATTCTCGTCAAAAATCAGCACTCTGTCTCATGCTTTTCAAATTGTAAATTTGCCTGTTTGCAATTATCAATGATGAGAGCTCGGACAAAAAAAAAGGGTATCGGTGACAGATTCCTGATCCCCAAAGCAACTACTGTTGACGGTAAACTGCCCCAGAGCTTATAGCGCATGCGAAAATATTCTAGCAAAGTGAAATATCACTTTACACCAGCACGGTAATGCCTCAAATCAAAATTATAAGTATTCCAAAGATACCAGCCAGTTGATGTTAGCTGACTGGAAAATTAGGATAAATCAAGGCTAAAAATATCACATTTTTAATGGTCATGTTGTTGCAAAACGCTGCTGTCATGTAAAGACAACACAACTCCAATGTTTTCATTTTCCTGAAGTAAAGGTTTACACGATCCTTTTGTGCTGAGTAAATTCATGTCCCAAAGGCTTATGACATCCATACAAAACGCATTGTGTAGTTTCAAAAATACATGGTATACAACTGGGAAATGACAAGTATTTTATTATTTTTTTAAAGTCAAGAGGATCTTGCTTTTTCGTGATATGAGGTTTTCATCGGTATATAGATCAGTGGTCCTCAAACTGAAGGATGAATGGGGAATAGAGGGATAGGAGGGATTTTTCCATCACAATTAATGCTACAGTGACATGCTGTATGCCAATTAAATGAAAGTAGAGATTTTGAGCATTCCAGCAAATAAGGCATTTCATATAATCTGGCTCACAAGCAGAAGAGGAAATTAAACAAATTATCATGTCATTTCTTTTTTGTATTATTATTATTTTTAAATGTGCATTTGGCATGCATAGGCTAATAATAAGACAGACCATACAATATAATGGATGTCATATATAGGACATATGTGTCATATGGTGTGAGAAATCTGCTGTATAGTATCTAGGAACTAAAAATTAGCTATAAGGGTTATGAAATGCAAACTGGAGAACCATGCTTCCTTTTGTGAATTGACAGAAAACAAGTGCAAACCTCTGTCCTCCTAACTTTCCTGAGAGATTGACACCTGAAATCAGTACATTCTCGATATTTCTACAGTTATGCTATTTACACATGTTCCTTTTTCAATAGATTTTGTAAATTACTCCCAGTGTTGGGGGAGGGACAAGGGGGTTACAAAAAGGAAACTTTCCTCCAAAAGTTTCAGAACCATTGTTATAGTAAAAAATAGAACAGAACCAATAGACAACTAATATGTGTCATGGTAATCAATCAAATAGATAAAACAGTCTCTAAAACAGCTAAGAAAACAGTTTCTTAACTTTGAAGTTACACATTAAAAAAGTTACACAAGAAGTAAGAAGTGGGTGTGGTCATGTTCTGAAGTCTTCTATAATAAGAAACATCAGTGCAATAATGCACTATTTGCTTCTGAAACATACTGAAGGTCTACAGTGAGACAGATTGTTTTTTAAATCGTCTTTCTCATTAAATTGCACATTTCTGCATTATTTTGGCTCCATATTGTCTTGGAATGGCTGTAGGGCAGGATTAGAAATGAGACTCCTCTTCCCAGTGAGAGCACTTGCATCCTTGTATGATGATTTGAGAGGTTACAGGAGTCTTTTGAAGATGGCCACACCTGTTGTTGTCTGTCTGACCTCATTATCTAAAGTGACCTGTATTGTGTTTTGGGATTATTACAGCCTAATAATTCATAGGACAAATAAAATATTTGGAAAAGCAGATAATCTGTACAACAAAAACGTCTTGGTAGTTTAGAGATAAGAGGGTCTTATAAGGCTTGTAGCAGAAAATCTTGCATATAAAATTAAAGAAACAGCGTTGCTTTCTGCGGACACCCCACTGTCTTGGAGTATGAAAAGGGCAAAATCCAACCTGACAGCTCTTCCCTTCCAAAAAATCCATCTTAAATCATGTGTGAGGATGTTAGAAGTGATATGAATTGTTGTTGGAGCACGTAGAACATGGCAACAACCTTTTTTTGACATTTTACCCCATGATGCCCAGGTGTCAATATTCAGAGAGGCATCACACAGCCTTAATGCTTGGAGCATAAACAAGTAGTTAATGCTCTGCACATACAGCTACAGTGATCAATAATTTTAAGGAATTTCTCCTGACAACATTTGTTTTTAACTTCAGATTGTCTGATAACTATCAGATTTGGTGCTATTTATCCAGATTACACCTGTGCATCAAGCTAAACTCCAATGTGAATTTGTTAGTTTGAAACATCAGGCCACATCTCAGTACTTAATGAAATGAAAAATGAAAAACAATGACCAAATAAACAAACACAATCTGAAATGTAATTATTGGCGCGATGAGTGTAGTAGCCCTTGTTTATATTTCAAGTTGCCCTGTATAGTATAGGGGTAGTTATGTGCATGGAGTATAATATGCAGACTGCAAGCTATAGGTTAAGGCAGAAAATGAACCATTTAAACAAAAATTGATGACACTTGGCCTATTTCATGGAAAAATGATTGCATTAGTGCTACAAGTTGTAATACAATGCCATTTAGATTAAAATTTTCAATTTTACGGTATAAGAGTAGTTTTTGCCAGAGAGCTCGTATTATGACAAACCATGATACTGTTTATACATCACTCATGTAATTCATGAAAAAAATATAGTGCACAAAATTCCGCATGTATCGAAATGTTGATACTGTGTCAAAGTTTCAATACAAAATTATGTGAAAAAGTATGGCAATATACTTTATCAATTATCCATTACTTCGGTGGCCCTAGTTATGAAAGAATATGGTCAAAATAATTTACAGTCAAATCTCTGGTTTCCATTTGGCTATCCAATTTCTTACCTGTGTAGGCTAATTGGCAGACTATTACCCATGTGGAAATTAAGTATTTATAGCCTTCAAATATCCTTTGGAAGTCACAAGGCCTTTTCAGTTAGGTTATAATCGAAGAAAACGTCAATATTCCTGGTACAAACAGCTCTTCCGTCAGTAATTGATACTATTGTTTGATTTAGTTAAATGTATATTTTCTATTACATCACTAATTATGTGCCAAAATGCATCAGAAGATGTATGTATACACCTTTTCAACAGCATCACTACTGAATGGATCTGCAGGAAATAACCCATGCAACTATGATACCAACAATGACAGTGGAATGTGTGCGTAAGAACCTGCAAGAACCTGCCAAAAGACGAAATACTTGGTGAAAGAGTCAGTGGTACATTGCACAGGAACAACTCGTAGTGAGATGCAAGAAGGGCCAGACCTTGAGTCAGCCCACAGTCTCCAGAACCTCCATGTCCCACTAGCTCCAGCCCCAAGCAGAGTAACAGAACGGAGGTGGAGTGGTGTGACATCCAGTTAGAAAAGAGGAGTGTCTCTAGTTTAACAAGGCTGTAGAAAGAAGGTTTGAGGTAACAGACAAGGGTGACATAGAGAGAAGACTCTAGGCAATGACAGCCTTGCTGACAAAAGGTTTGGTATAAAGGAGTGACTGACCTCAACCTCTATGTGATAAACAATGGCCCAGATTAGCCAGTTCAGGCAGAGGCTCAGGCCCTTGAAAGAGGCCCTGAGCTTCAAGGAGTTCAAGGAGGCAAGGAGTTCAAGACGTTCAAGGAGGCAAGATAGGAAGTGAGGGGCATATTGGCAGAGCTTCATTTCATGCTGAGGAAGAATCGTTTCACAATTTTCAGGGCAGAATGGCACTGGAGGTTAGGGACAGAGAAGACCAGAATACGGGTTGCTCTCCCCTTTGGATTCACCAAACAACTGTTTAGTCCAACAGTGAAAATTTGAGAAAAGAGTGTCTGGCTTTCCAAGGAGGAGTTCTCAAGAAAAATCTCACTGCTCAGCAGCAAAGGAAATATATTTTAGTACCATTACCCATTGCTGAACAGAATACCTCCAGTGGAACTCCTACCATGACATTTCAGTGCAGAAGGGTGGAATCCAAGAGGTCAAGATTGGGGTTCAAATTCTGGTTTACTACAACCACTGGTTGCAGTTGGATCCTCCAGGGTCTTGGGAAGTTTATCACCTGGACACAAACAGTTTTTTAAAACTGTATTTATCCAGGGAAAGTTGATTGAGCACAGTTGCTGTTTTCCAGCAATGGCCATCTTCACATTCTCATGATTGTACTGATTCATACCTAGGAGATGCTCAGCACGGTCAAAAGCCTGCTTCTCCAATCTTTAGGCTACTGCTGCACCAACATGTACCTTACACCAGCAAAATCCAGATTCCTGGCGCTGAAGAGGGGAGATGTGGCTTGTAAGTTTTACTTCTCCCCACTTTATCTTTTTGACCTTTTACATCTCCCTCAACAATACACCATCCATCCAGGTGACTAGTCAGGAACCAGAGTTGTGGCTGGCAGCAGTGGGCAAACCAGGGCTACCAGGTAACTTTAAGGCTTGAATTTATCAGCCTGGCTCCCAATCTCGTGGTCCTCACTGGTCTATGAAATTTCACTGTCTTCTGTTGAGAAGAAGATCCGCCAGTACATCTGCAAATGGCTGGGCCTATCACAAAGCTTGAGCAGCATTGTATGGGCTGAGGAACAAGCTAAAGCTCCCCAACCCTGCCGCATATCCTCAAGCTTTGGGAAAGGGACACTATCTGTGGTGCCACAACCAGGTCCTGAAGGTTGTAGCAGGAGGAGCACATCTGCAGAGGCATCCAGCAAAGAAAGCCATTGTTTTGATCAAAGTCGGGGAGAAGACACAGCCCCAGACGACAGTGTTGTGTATTGAGAATATCTGGTAAGCCTTTGCTTGTTGCTGAACACTGTATTATCTGTGAGATGTGGTAACCAGCTAAGTTAGTTAGCGAGTTAGCTAGTTGTTCAGCTGACTTCAGATAACGTTATCGTGGTCCGTTTTTTATTTCTCCTCACAAGAAGCACTCCAGGCAGCGCTTTTTCCACACAAAAAACATTATGTGTGAACGCAGCCTTAGGCAGGCTACTAAAATTCTCAGAAACCATCACAGTGACCACATTTTGTTGATGTTTGAAGCACCGACACAGATGGTCATGCTTGAACTGACTGTTCCCTGGGAGGATCAGATGGAGGAGTCCAACAAAAGGAAGAAGGCTAAGTATGAGGACTTGCTGGACAAGTGCCACATGCAGGGTGTCATGCATGTTGTGTGTGCACAATGAGGTGAGCTGCTAGTCTCTGGCCAGTATCTCTGCAAGGTTACAAACCCTCTGCAGGTGGGGGTTCAAGATAATTGTGGATCAAGAAGAATTATCTGTGGATGGCACATGCTGCTTCAATACAAGCTGGGGACTGATCAACCCAAACTCTAGTTGTCATTGATCAGACAGTCATGTTTGTAGAGTAAGATTTGTACTAATTTGTAATAAGTAAGATTTGCTGCCCCATTTGTACTGCTCCATAGCACAAAATTAAACCATAACCCTAACCTATTCAGAGGAAGAACCCCAAATGGGAGAAAAAGTATGCTATAGTACCAGCCACTAGGGCTAACTATGAAGCTACTCCAGATGCTTTGTGATAAAAGTCGTTAAATCTCTCTATGCTGAAATGAGCGCTGTAGAGCTGCGTTTATGATGATGTAACAAGCTTTGCTAGTTAAATGTATGTTTTTTTTATGTGGGAAGATGATACGCAACTAGGGACTACACAGTACTGGGCTTCTTTACTGGCTTTAATATAAACATAGTATAAACTTTATATATGTTCAACACATGCTTTATAAGGCTGTCCTGTTATCAACCCCGCCTGGTGCAAACCTAGAAATGGGGTTAAGGGAAAAAGACGCAAATCTTCGACAAAGCTTTACTTGATATTGCAGTATCTGTTCACATGTATGTCAACTTTCTTATTACCCAAACATACCAATAGAAAATAAAAGTAAAGAAATCAGATTTCTGAAGTTATCCTACAAGTTGCCTATGCGATGGACCATCCAAGTCAATTTTGTTGGCTGGGATTAAAGACGAGATGAAATGAAAAATGCCTTTTTAACCCTTTTAGATCACATCCCCGGTCATACTGTGCACCTATTTAACAATATATGCCAAAAAAAATACCAAAAATCAATTTCATTGTATTCTTATATCAAAATTCAATCATGTTTTCTTCCTGTAAAACAAAATATGCCATGTGCTTACGTAAGCATGCCCGTAACTAATTTCAACCAATAATATCATGACATCCACCCATCAATCAATCTTCAACTTTTAGCGCACAGAGCTAAAAGGCTAAGATTCATTAGTTAGCTAGCTAGCAACAGCATGGTACTTCGGTGTGTCTTCGGGTGTTATGACACACCCACTTTTCAACGTTCAAATCAAATTCCTCCCAACGTTATGTCCCACCTGTCTTTCCTGTTTCACTCGGAAATACGTCACGATACGGAAGTTAGATACTCTCGAAATGCCATTTCATCTCGACTTTAAGGTTCTAGTTGATATTTCATGGCCTCTATCCCCCACCCAACTCTCTCTCTCCCTCTCCATCTCTCTCTCTGGCTTCATACATTTTTGAGGCTGGTAAGAATGTTATTTTCACTAGCATCTCTACCTACAACCTACCCAACCCAGTGCTGTAGGTACTGTATTGAAGATATCACAAATCTCTTTTGTTTGACTTCCTCACTTGCTTCACTCCTCTTCACTCCCCTTTACACCCTATTTAGTGCACTTAGTATTCCTTAGCACTCCTTAGAAGCACCTTGGTCTCTGTCACCAATCGTTAACCTGATTGTGCTCACCTGTTCAGCACTATTTAAGCTGCTGCAGCGCTGCTCTCTCCCTCTCATTCCTTTTGTCATGGGGCGGCAGTCAGTTCACCTTCTCTGTGCTGATAACCACCACTGTAAATCATCTGTGTTCATCAGCCCATGTGTGTCTATTTGCTGTTTTTTCCTACTGTATGTTGAATAAATCACCGTTCACTGGACTTCATTGAGCTTCCTCATTCATATACCGGCATTCTAACTGATGCCCCCTGATGATAGTCACCAGCCATTATCCTATTCCTCCAGTATACAAAAACCTTACTCTCCAGAATCCTGTCTGGAATGTTTTTTGTTGAATATCAATTAAGATGTGTTTATGTTTTAGGTATTAATTGTTGATTATTTTAACCTAGAATGAATAAGCATCACAAACATGACCCTGAAATTAACACCAACTCCCTTAGTTACTTGTGGTTATGAAATATCTAACAGCCCATGACTGGATCTCTGATCTCTTCTTTTAATTATCACCTTGTGAAAAGTGATTCATTATTCTTTCTTATTTAATAAACCATTATATATTTGTCAAACAACTTACCAGTATAAAGGTTTTATGGATATTAATCCTTGTCCTAAGGCACAATCACATCAGTGGTTTACATTGCCTGATTGTAATTTTCCAAACTCCATGAGGAAAGTAAATACTTATTTGTCATGTTTTTGACCAATAAGCCCAAGTTTCTTATTAAGTCTGCTATCAAAACAAAGGGCTTGATACATGTAGAGATACATTGCAGGGATCACCTCATTCCTATCCTGATGATAGTCTCGTCACACATTTGTGAGGGAGTATTTGGATGGTTTAAAGGCTTAGGTTCCCCCCATGCTTTAACACAACAAAATTGTTGAAATGTAAAGTAAAGCCCTTAAGACTGGGAGACTCCGCTACATGCCAATGCCACAATAAGTATGTTCAGATGCACACCATGCACACTCAAGTATTCCGTTCATGAGTTGGCACATGTAAACACCCATATGCTGTATACAGTAACATGGATAAGCTTATATTCTAGCTACGAGAAACCCAAATGTGATCGTTGGGATATGCTGATATTCGCTCGGATACTGAGACATGTTAACACCTAATCCTGTTTGCTGTTGAATTTTGCAGTCTGAGTTCTGTCTCCATGCTAAAATTCAGAATATTCTGCGCATTCATGTACACAGGGATATTTGAAAACAGGATATGAAGATACATATAAACAACTTATCCTAAATTTGGCTTTAACAGGATACATGCTAGTATTAGTATGCTCTGTGGATGTAAAGGCACTCTATGGTAGCTGTCATATGTCAATATAATCTGGGATACTGAGACAAGTAAACTTTGCTTCATCCCAGTTATTGTTGTTTTTTGCGATTAGTGCAAGCTTGGTTTCCATGGTAATGTATTGGAATATTCCATTTATGCATGTGTACATGGATATTTGTGATCGAGATGTGAAGATGCATATAAACAGCGTGTCCTGGATAGGACCTTAACCGGAATATCAGCTATTATCCAGAATACTGTATGCATGTAAATGTTGTCATTGAGGACTTACCGCTTGGTGGTGATTTATATGAAAAAGACAAGCATTTTCTTTCCTTGACTTCCCAGGGAATCTGTGCCCTAGAGGTTAATGAAGTGTGAAGTGTGAAAACTTCCTGAGATGGGATGAGTTAAATAGTGTTCTCAGATGTTAAAGCAACACTGTCCAAATTTATTTGTGTGTGTCAGTTCTTTATATGTCTTAAATCTGACAAACATGCCCCATGGGCCATCTGCTACCACTGCTCAGTGCTGGACCTGACGCCCTCAGGTCCAGCACTGAGCAGCTGCTTCAATCAACATCTTCTGTTGAATAAATGTGTGAATTAGAGGGATTGGGATTGATCAAGTATACGGCTTTATTAAATTATTATTAAATTTCACTCTTATAGGATTGAAGGATGAAATACTATAGATATGGTGGCTGTATGCTCATACTCAGTGCATTGGATATACATACTGAACAGAGAATTATTAGTAAGAAACTATTTATGAATTTATGTTACATAGAAGGAATCTTTAAATTGATAGATACAATTAAGTGAATGCATACCAAAAAACACACACACAGACCTTAAACATGGTTTTATCTTCTTTTCAATTCATAGTAGCAACAAAATGTCAGGAAATTCCAAAAGAGGCCATTTGGGAAACAGTGAAATTGCAAGTTGAAAACAGGAAAAAAAAACAGCTACATACAAATCGAGTACTATAAATATATAAAATAAATAATAATAATAAGAATGCTTAATCTACGTGAAATATATTGATACAATTTTACCATTTATGTATTCTCTATACTCCTAACCTAACAGTATGACCTCTATTATGGATACAAGATCTGCCTAAAGGAGACTTCACTAATAGACATTTTTGGTCGCAATTAAAAATGGTTGCCATGAAAGGCCTGACATGTCCTCCAAGGCAAGACTTTAAGACCCAGCTCCTTCCTTTCGTCATTAAAGTGGTATTGCAAATGTTCTTAGCACATCAAGGCCAAGACCTCAGATCTCACTATTACATGCACATTATTTAATCCTTGGGCTCCCTGGTAGTACTGACATGTACAATTTCTGTCATTAACGTGCCTGTAAGCTCAGGGATGGACCAGACTCAGAGATCCACTTGAGGTCCAGTTTTTCATTTAATGGCCCAGGGGATATAGGGTTCAACTGGGCCTGAAATGTTACTATCAAAGTGTCCTGTAGAGGAGCATGTTATGGCTCTGTAGCCGGTCCAATCGATCACATTAGAGCAAAGGAAGTGGGGAGATGTGACAGCCCAGAAACATTTCAATACTGACACAGTCTGTCTGAGAGCTTCAGGCACACTTCTGGAAATAAAAATACCTTGTATCAGTCCTGTAAACGGGTGTGATTAGTCATAAAGGAGCTTATTGTGCAGAGGCTGGAAGCAAATTAGAGGTGATAGTGGGACAGAATCAATGCTGTTTACCTCTTGGAGGTGTGAGCATATCCATCAGCAGCACTGGAGATGGCTGAGGATCGCTCCTTCCCAACTCATTATTGACAGTTTGAGGAGGACCTGAGGAAGGGACATTTTAAGACATAACATTCATTTCTCTGCTATCGATGAGTAGCCAAGGCTTTCAAAATAAGTGATTAAGGAAGGGAAGAAATAATTAAAGCACCACCTACAGCTTCTTAAGCCAGATATATACTGTAGGCAGTTGAGGGAAATGCATATATTTACCTTCTCCCCTTCTGGAAAGGCATATATATCTGATCTTCTCTGCACCCACAACAAATAAGGGTCGAAAAAGCGTTCATAGTTGGGTGCTATAGTTCTGAAATTTTTCATCACAACATTTTAGATATCATTAAACAGGAACCATATAATTTACGTTGTTATAATGGATCCCTACAAAATGAAAGACATCTAGAGACACTAAATGTAGCCTGTGAAAAGAAAGTATTCTGAAACGCAAAATGCGATCACACAACTTAGCTGCTATCAGCTGAAGGGTGTCAAACCTCTTACATTGCCAGTGTTTATAGACCACAGCAAGTGTATACATTTTTCAGAAACTTTCCACATGTTTTCTTAAAAACGTTAAGTAATCTTGAACATATTTTGTATGTCCATGAAACTGCTGTCCAGCTGTCATTTAAGAAACTTAATCCTGCATCTCAATCAGTGGAGGAGAAATAACTGTGGTAAGTCCAGTGAGTATCTACACTATAATTTCTAATGTTCATCATATTGTATGTTGTTGAGTTGAGCATGTTAGTAGTTTGATGTGGTTAAGCCTAACATGTCAACCCTGTCTAAAATATAATACTTAAATAATGATTAAATTATTTCAAAAATAATGATGATAACAAGACAAAGTCCTCAATTAATGTTATATTAATATTCATAACGATTACATTGTGTTCAATTGCTAATTTTAGCTAAATTGTCCACCCTGTCAACCATCTTCACTTGACAGGGTGGACATATGTATTGTTTGTGTTGTATTGTTAACATAATAGTTCATGTTATGACCTGAACAGACACACACACACACACGCACGCACACACACGCGCACGCACGCACACACGCACACACACACACACACACACACACACACACACGTACACACGCTCACTTCCTTATGATAGTCAATTGTGTTTGATGATGACTTCCGTGCATTTGTTTATGGCTGTACACTGTGTGTAATTGCCATCTGTAATAGTATTAGTTTTGATGAAAATGGCTGAAGTTAATTTCCTCTTCTATTCCTCTTCGATTAATAATCAGATGAGTTTCAGTTTAAGCATCTGGTCACTTCTAAATGGAGTATATTGTTTTACTAGAGAATTCAATCATAAGGAGTCTGGTGAAATGTCTCAAGACATGAGGGTCTTTGAATGTGGTATAATGTTTTGAAGTTTGTATGTGCTGTGATGCCAATCACAATCCCTCTTAAATTAAATTAAATGAGCAAAAACTGCAAAAACTTAAAGTGAATTTCCGTGACACTTTTTCATGATTATTTTCTTATTTATTAATTTTATTGATAAAGATTTACATATTACCTTTCATCATGAAGCCTCAATCTTTTCTCCTGTCTCATGGATGGTGCTGTCTTGTTCTAGAGCGCCCTGTCATTTTAAGATTTTTTTTTAATATAATAATCCAATAATATGTTTCGAAAATGTTTCGATGTTGATGTCCCAAAGGCCTATGGTGATATTGACCCATCTAAAGTGCATTAGTAATTTATCACTGTTATGTTATTCTTGTCTCTTGTTAAGGTATATCCACCCCAAAGACAAGGTGTTCCTCAGGCAGTCCTCACTCCTACAGTAAGACACTTTATGATGTTGAGTGGTGTGCTATTACCTGACTGGGATTTAAACTCACAAAGCCTCAATCTAATGGGCAAATATTCTAAACCACAATGCCAGTGACCTGGTTGAATTCTTGACAATAGGAGTATTATCAGAGTCCCGGTTTACAGACAGTTCTATTGTATAATGGAAAGTCCAGAGATTGTCGGGGTTTGTGGGGATGAATCTTAGCAGGGCTGGTTAAATAGGGTGACTGCTCTCATGGAGAAACTGTTGAGGTAACGGGTGCTCTTTGTCTTGAAGGACCAGTACCATTTCCAAACTTTTTTTGGGAACATCTTAGGGCAGTGGAGGAACCTATCAGTGAAATCAGCTGCTGTAGTCTTTGGTTGGAATGAAAACCTGCAGACTCTTGGGCCTCGATGGCACATGGTGGAGTACCACTGGTCTAGGGGAGCTTCTTGATTGTTGTCATGCTATTTGAGGATGGTGGTGATGGTGATCACCGGGAATAATGATCCCCAGTATTAGTGAACAAAGGTATTTTTAATGAAGTCCACTTCAAAAAGAGATATCCACCATTTGGAAAAAGTAACATCTACTCTCATTAAACATTTGCTGGCATGAAGGTTAATCTCAATAATAGATAATTGTATCAGCAA
Source organism: Centroberyx gerrardi (assembly GCF_048128805.1). Taxonomy (NCBI): domain Eukaryota; kingdom Metazoa; phylum Chordata; class Actinopteri; order Beryciformes; family Berycidae; genus Centroberyx; species Centroberyx gerrardi. The sequence continues at coordinate 22,978,428 of NC_136003.1, forward strand.
GTTGTCTTCACCCTTTGCTTACAAAATAATAACATTTGTAACTAAAAGGGCACTCGGAAAGCGCAGACCTCCGCCAAGGTTCGTGCTATTATTGCTCGTTCGTGAGTCGGATCCGGATCCACTCCAAAATTGAATGGGTTCTTCCTTAGCCCATGCTACAACCTTCCACTAAGTTTCATGAAAATCAGGCCAGTAGTTTTTCCGTAATCCTGCTAACAGACAAACAAACAAACAAACGGCACCGAAAACATAACATCCTTGGCGGAGGTAAAGATGCTAGTCTCGAGTCATGAATATCAGATAACCAGTTTTCAAGTGATACTCCTATGACATTTCTGCAAAGTGGAGACAAAAAATGTGGAAAAGAGAGAGGATGACATGTAACATACTGTAGGTCCAGTAGTGGCCTGTAGCTTTTAGACCAGTAGGTCTCCATTAAAGGATAAGGCTGGTGTTTTTTAATGCATTGCTTACCGTCAACAAATCCTATGAAAATAACAAAATCAGCAATGATTTTGTTTTGCCAACAAGTCTCCTCCATGTAGCCAGTGCCCAATGAAGCCATGTCCCAGCAGCCATAGAACTCCATTGTGTTAAAAAAACGGTCGCTTTTGCCATTTGTCTATGTGAACGAGCTATCAGATAGCCTGTAAGCTAATATTAGATTGTGATACATCCTTGTATTATGTACTTGATGTTTAGTTTAATTGTATGGATATAGGAACTGGACAGTTGTACCGCATAGTGAGAGAAAGGACCAGGAAATCCTCCGTGGGCCAGGAGTACAACAGAACTGTTCAAGCCCTGTTTCCACATGCTTCGGGAGTACAACTTTTGCCTGTCTGGACCCACCTGCAGTCGGCCTCACCCGCCATTTTCCTGCATCGCCCTCATCAGGTCTACCCATCACAAACTCGGTCATCAAGTCGTGAGTACTGTCTATGCACTTGCAGTAGAGCCCTGCACGAGCCTCAAATTTAGGCCCTAGCCGTTCAGGGCTTATGAGAATTCTCAGCCCGAGCCCAATGTTTTTTTTTTGTTGTTGTTTTTTTTTACAACCTAAACCTAATGTGTTTGATCAATTTCGAATAGCCTATTAAATCAACATCATACCAAACACCATACAAAACCCTTCCAAAGCATTGGCAGTATTAAATGTGTCAGTTCTGGCCGAGCGCAAAGTACCACCAAGCAGGATCGAAGCCGCAACTCTGGAGATACGCAACACTTGTATTTTTGATGGACTATATGCAGCTGTTTGTTCCGTATTTTTGCTATATAAATGTATATAAATGCCAATAGTTTGCTTATTGTAGTCATTAATCACCATGTCAGTTAACAAAATGGAGGATACATGAACCAATGTTGCTTAAATAAATGTTGGAGATGAGGTTATCCACGGAGCAGCTGAGAAGCTTCTATTTGGCAACAGTACGCCTACACTCAAAAGAGTCAAAAAGTGTCTAAAAAAGTACTCCTCTGTGGCACATTAATGTTCCTCACAGCACAATGTGAGTTGTTTATAGAACAATAAGCAAAACTAGATAACTGTGTTCACTTACCCATAGGTAAAAGATTGATATGCCTATTGATTTCAAGTCCCAAGCCAAAAAAAAAAAAACAGGCCCGGGCCCGACCCGAGCCTGAGCTAGTGATGTGAAAATTGTCCCGAAGCCCGCCCGAATCTGTCAATCAGGCCCCGTCGGGCCCGGGCCAGAATGCAGGGTTCTAACTTGCACTGCGTTATTTTTGTTTTTGCCTTGCTCTGAGCAAGTGAAGTGGACGCAATATCATCTTCATCTTAAGGCCTCTATTCACCTCAGCAAGGACTCAGGCCTGCAAAGATTATTTAATTTGGACATTTTATTTAGTTTGGTATTATTATTCCAAAGACTTAAGTGTTGTTGAGTGTGTGTGTGTATCTACAACGTATCTACCTTAATTTTAAGGTACATACTTTGCCTCAGTGGAATGTAAAAGATTGATATTGGGATATCTGGGTATTTGCTTTGATAATTGGAAGTTGTTGTTTTTTTATTTTCTGTTTTATATTTCATATTTTGCTAGTTGCCAGTATCTGGTGTTATGTTGTGGTAATTTGATACAGTCACATATTTCAAATGGGGACATTGAGTTGAGGTTAATTGTAGTAATTGAAATTCTTAGTATATATTGTTTAAATTCTTTGAACACTACTAAGTGGAGGCACCGCCATTTATTAATTCAGAGAGATTTATTGCAGAGATAGAGTTTAATATTCTAGAATAATAGTATAGAAATACGGCGTCAGTGAGTGAGTTTACTAGGATAACCCAGGGCCCCGCCCTTTAAAAGTCAGACAGCCAGTAGGATTACCAGTTAGTTATGAGGGCCAGGTGTTACATGCAGTATTGCTTTCATCAAAATCCCTATTTTTCTTGATTCTGAGGGTTATTAGGCCAGCACAGAAGGTTGAGAGAGAAGGTCATGTGCCAGGTAGCTCTGACTAACCAAGATCTATAACCATTTTAGTGAAATCCCTCATCTGCACACAGGCTAACAAATACCTTGTAGAGTGATTTAAAGTTTAAACCTGCTATTGTAGGTCTAGTCAAAATGTAGACAATCCATCATGAGACCTAATAAATGGTTGTGATTGCTACCGTGCCGCTATTAACGCTCATGTTCAAAGAAATTACCATCCATTATGTAGAGGTGGCTGAGCTTGATAAAATGTGTACAGCATTGCTCCATATCCGTATTCACGGTAATGGCAATATGATCCTCATGGATACATTTAAATTTGTTTTTCTCACCTGACAAAACAGCAGTGAGTCTAAACACAGACCATAAAAGTGTTGCGCGCAAAAGCAAAACACGTGTAGCTCCATCCATCTGTCTGTCACAACAACACCTGTGGCTGCTGAATCGCTGCTGTGTGCCACAAATGATTTTTAGGAAGAGCGGTGTCAGCGATGGCCAGAGAATACACTACACCAGTCAAATACTGGGGAAGTCACACATTGGGAAAGAGAATACAGTAAGAAAATAACAGTATAACTTCCAGCAAAGAGGTGAGCTGACCTACTTCCAACAGTAGGCTCACAAGCCACACAGCGCCTCAGAGGACTCGATTCTCCTCCAGAGGAAGGTGACTTCGTCCTTGATGGAAGGTAGTCAGCGACCTTTTCGGTACAGCGGACGTTTTTCCTTGGAACAGGCAGATATGGTGCCGAGTCCAGCTGGGGTCCAGGATTTGAACATGCTGTCAGTAATGATCTGCAGAATTGGATGAAAGACCCTGAGCTTCTTCAGTTACTGAAGAAAAAAATCGTCTCTGTTGGGCTCTTTTTAGGTGTGGATCTCAGAGATGGAGGTCTAAGAACTAAAATGACAACAAAGAACAATAAGATTACTGTTTATATGTTACGTGTGTGTAACTTTGTGAGTAGGGGAGAACCAGGGCAATTGTAGCAGCGGTATGGTTGTAGCACGGACCCCTATGCGTGTTACACAAGAGCTAGGAACTTGAAACTTGGTGAGCAGATGCTACTCCCTGTCAAGAGTTATTGTCAAAAACGTGATTTTCATGTCGGTAAATAAAATATTGAAAAAAAAAGTGTTTTTTGTTTTTGTCAGAGAACATTACAAGCAAAACATGACAAGAAATTGATATTTTTAAACACTTGTTTGTGTGGGCCATTAAATGGAGGATAAAATATTGATCAATCAGTAAAATAGTTTTTTATATAGAAGAATTTTATATATTTGTAACATAACGTAATAACTTGTATTAGATAATGTCAGCATTTGTTTGGATGATCAATTGGTTAACTAATGATAAGCTTATGCCATAAAAATGTGTGAACTGATTTGTGGTCCGTTTTGACCGGTGCTATATTCGTCCCCCGCCTGTGCTACTTTTGTCCCGAGACTTCTAGGCTAACGTTAGCAATTAAGCTAGCGCTAGCCTTGCTAGCAAGCAATCTTAGGCTATTTCAGGGGATTATGACTGTAACCACAGGACATTGAATGCCGTAGCACTATAGTTACCAAGGAATATCCATGTCTTTCAAATTTGTACTTGTGGTTAATTTTCGGCTTTATTGTATGAAATGTCTTACGTTCACGTACGACTCTGCTGCTCCGTGCTCTGTTTAGCCATGTTGGAAAGAGCGATTACGTCACATCTACAATCCCGATTTCTCCGACTTGATCATCCGACATAATAAGGTGTTCATGTGGCACTTCCTGGTCAGAAACTCTGACACCACTTGAATGCAGCATAAGACAGAGTTTGACTGCAACTTGCCCATCCTCAAAGCATGAACCAGCATATTTCATTAACAAAATGTTAAGTCAAACCTGGGCTAAGTCATTGTTTTAGTCTGAAAGGTTATTGGGAAATCGTTGTTTTTGTTCTATAATTGGTGAAAGTATTTCTCACAGGACTAGCATAAAAGTAGATGATACAATTTGGCAAATTAATCAGATTGAGTTCTCAGAGGAGGGCAACACGACTCGTCTTGTGTGGTCATGTTCCAAGCTATTTTCAACTATTGTTTTTAGTACAGAAACCTGCTGATTCTATTCCAAACAAAATCACAAGTTGTGTCAAATTAATGGAATTTGTGATATGAATCACTTGGCAAATGTAATTGCTTAGTACTGTTAAAGGCTGACTATTTTAATAATTGACAACACAACACACAATTTCTGACAGCAGCTTGTTCTGTCATAGATCTTATGGGATGTCTGCATATTCAAGATATCCTCAACTACAAAACCGCTTTCCCCATTAATGAATAGAACATGAGCTGAGGAAATTATTCCTTGAATTTCTCTGGGCAGATAATGATTCTCATCTTTATCAGTGGTTTATCTTCTAAGGTCAAGATTAAAGTGAAAAGTGATGTGAACCCCCAGTGTCTCCAATTAAAAAGAAAGGGAAGAGAAAGAGAGAGAGAGGGAGGGGGGATATAGACTCTGCTACATTATTCTCCTTTCCAGTCCCTAAAGTATCCCAGAGAAATAGAAAACAACACAATTAAATTATGACACCTGACACCTAGACCTCACTTCAGTGAAAATCATAATGGACTAACTGCTGAAATGTGAGATCCTGTCAGATGATTAATGTGATCACACACATTAGCACCTTTCTAACTTGACACTTTCTGATGGCTTTTTTTGTTTTTGCTACGTAAGGACCTTAGGATATATCTATAGAAGCTGAGCCTACAGATGGAAAACTATTACTTTGAGCTGATATTACTATTCACAATCTATTAAGTCACTGTCTCAGTAGAAAAGCATGGCATCGGCTACCCAGCAGGCATCAGCAGTCCTGTCTTTCCTTTTCCGCTGTGCGCCTGCCGCATTTTCAGCCCAACTAATACCCGCTCCTTCAGAACACGTCAGTGTGAGAATGGTAATATGGAGGTGAGGGTCCCATTTTCAACATTATTATCTCACAGTTACTTTTAAAGTTTTAAGCTGCTGCAACATTTTTCAGACTCAGACATTTTTTTTTAAGTAGTAGGCGTAATCCACAACATTTTCATAAAAAGAAATGTCCATTTTGCTACTGTCTATCACTGATTGATATAGCGTAAAAAAGATTCAACCTATAACCAGTTCATGAAACACCCGATGTCAAGTAGGTCTTTCCTGGGAAAAATCCTCTGCAGCACAGAAGGAAGTGATGCGTTTCCGGCAGCAGCAACAACGGTTTGTTTGGAATAGATAGAAGAAGAACTGGATAGTTAGCATGAGCAGCGACAGCCACCATGGCTGAACAGAGAAAGAAAAGATCAGTAAGGCTTATCACCAAAGATGTTGCCAAAATAAAAATAAAAAATGAGGATCTGCAGGATTACATCTTTAAATTGCAAAGATTTTGAGTAGAACATTGCTGTGACAGGGCCTTTATTTTACTGAGGATTCTGTTGAGAGAGATGATTGATTGATTGTATGACATTTGTTATATGATTTTAGGCATACTTGATTGGTTGTGCTATTTAAAAAATCTATCACATAAGATTTCAGATTTGTCTAACTTATTAAGCAGTGGATCAACAGCATAGGTAATTCAGGCTGCACCCTAGGGTGCCAACTGTCCAGGGTTGCCATAGTAAATAGTCTTTGCCATAATCTTTTTTTTTTTTTTTTTTTTTCAAAAACATGCTGTGCCTAGGGATGAATATTTTTTCATATGGGTGAAGGCAAAGAAGCTTACAAGGCTTTACAAGCAGGGGTGCTGCTGGAAATTCTGCCCCCCCAGACAAGGTGTCACGCTGGACCCCCCACCCTGATGTATGTAACAGTGCAGGATCACCTCTCCTCTGTGAAGGGTGCCCTCCACCTTGGGGTCCCATGAAAATACTCACCTCCGTCCCACTAACGATACCCCAGATTATGCACCTGTCCCACCAATAAAAACATTTGCCTATATCTCCTCCCCGCTGAGTGGTCAAAGCTCTCAATCAAACAATGGAGGGGAGCTGTGACCATGTATATTTATGTTTTGCTTTATAACCTATCTAATGAATAATAAGTACGTACACTACACTTACTAATAGATTGCTATAGCTACACCAGCTGAGTTACATTGGGTTACTAGCCCTCTTGGCCCTCATGATTCAGCTGAATTTTTCTTAAAAAACATAAAAAAAAAAATGTATTAAAAATAAGTTACAGTTTTTGTTTCACACTGGTATGAAGCTATTTTATTTTTACCAGCCTCTGTTTTTACTTGTATTTAAAATAAGGAATAACCTTATAAAAATATTTTCTAAAGCAAAGATTACAAAGTGTTTCATAATCTAGAGAAGAGAGCTGCAGTGGTCTGTGACTGTAACAAAGTAATTGTCCACATAACTACAGTGCTGCTGAGTAAAAGCAGCGTGGCGTGACACACGGATCAGAAGGTTTTGACACTCTACACCGATAGAATGGCTAAAGCGGACATACTGTAGCTAACGTAGCTAAGTTCCTCTTAGCTGTGATCTGTGAGGAAAAATAAATAAATTATCTACTTGTGACAAAAAGTTCTCTGCAAACACGGTGATGATTTGATGGCTGCCAGTCTTTCCCAATTTCAACGAATGATAGAATCAGACCAGCAGCTGTACTTTATTGCTCTGGGTCTTCTTCTCACTTTAATATTTCACCCAGCCCCCTCTTTGTGTTTTTGCCTGCTCCGACTTTCCTAATGGAAACCAAAAGAACCTCAATGTGTTTCTTCTCGAAAACATCTGTTTGCACCCCAAACGCAACAGTTTTAGTCATTTTGCTCCAGAATAGAATTAGGCTGGTTTCAATTTAGCGGTCAAAAAGAACGCAGAAGCGCGTGATGCGTAGTTTACACCACGTGAATTTCACATATTCTCACTTTACTAGTCAATATACATGTGGTAACTGGTATTTGTCTTTTTATCTTTCTCCTAGACACATCAATATACAATATAATCCCAACAAATAAGATTGCAGCGCTGCTAGAGGCTTTTGGGAAACAACACCTTGCTCAGAGGCATTTAGGATGTATTGGTCAGCTTCTTTGGCTCTAGGCCAAACCCACATCCAACCAGGTGTAAAATGCCTGTATTACGAATAAGTCAAGCTCAACAAAAGATCTGGATGTACCTAAAATTTCTATAGCCAAATGAATTCTGGGTTGGGATTTAATGTAAAGAGATAGATGAACATTCGAGATGAAAGAGAGTTATGCTGGTATCATCCTTTAATCAATTTGAGAAGTTTGCACAGAGTTAGTGTTTTTCTGCTATGAGGCAACCAAATAGGGAGGGGTTGTATGCGATAGAGTAAACGATCAACGCTTCAAAAACATTTTCTACATTTTCAGTAAACGTAGAACTTTGAACCAGTGTTTCTTCATCTCCGAATGAACAGAATTTATCTTTCATCACTATAAACACACACACGTGCACACAAACACTAAAAACACACTCATACAATAACACATAACACCTACACATGGAAAGTCCACAATAAATAACAGCGTGTGCTTTGTTATCAAAAAGAGACATGATTCAACCAGCAAATCCAAGCAATTCCGAGGCATCACAAAACAAGTGCAACACATTTAATTGCTGTATAATGTCACTATAAGAAACCAGAATAATTTCTGTTATTTAAATCAAGCCTCCTCTGAGATGAAAATAGTCAATAACCATAACCACCAGCATGCATTGCTGAACTAGAGAAAGCAAAAAGAAAGTGAGGTGCTGTAAAGACGGAGCTCTTGACACAAAAGGACTTCATTGGAGTTCCACACTGATGCTTGAAATGAATACAGGCCGAGCAATTATTCACTCTGAAATACGGACAAAGCTTTCCATCACTTTTCAACAAATTATGAATCAGCAAGAGAAAAGTATTGTATTCCTAGCTTTTGCTTCATCTAGGCTGTGAGTAATATAAAGATGGAGAACTGGAGGTGCCACCCAAGCCAGTAGTATTTTGCCGTTGCTAACCATCTTATTTTTGACATTTTTATGCATCATTCAATGCCCTGCACTCCACCACCTATAGGTAGCAGACAAATAAAGTTGTAATATTTGTCCTAGACAAATACTTTTGAGGGATTTGGTTGGATTTATCATAGAGATATATCACAAAGATATATAAACTGAGATTGGACCCCACTAAGTACAAATGTCCCAATATACTTAAAAAAAGAAAAAGTCAAGCATCAATCTAGGGCTAGCAGTTGCCCAGCATTGAAGCTCCTGAGCTAACTAGATGTGTTATAGTTTGCAAAATTTGGTTGTGTGACGTATATTAAAATAAGTGGTCAATTCTAACTCTACTTGATAATTTTACCAGTTACATCTAAAAAGAGGAACATGATTTTTAAGGCTGTTTGTCTCTTGAGTGACATCTGGATGACTACAACCCTTAACTCTTCAATTTACCGGTATTACTATGAATGATAACTAAAAACAGGGACAACAAGGTTTCACTCTCTATATAATATCTGTTGGAACTCTTTCAGTCACAGAATCAGTAGGTTTTCAATCATTTTAATGCGCTAAAGAGTCTCATTTTATTTAGTATAAACAATGGAAAAAGACAAGGCTACACAGGAAAGGAAAAGCAATCCTTTTGCTCCAGTGGTCCATGGCAGATGGATGATTCCTCTAGGTAGATTTTTTAGTTCAGTTGAGCTGCATTGATTTGGCAGCATCGGGTGGATGTCACACATGCACTGAACAATGCTCAATGACTTTGCTATCCTATTCCCATTTAAATTGCCTCTACGTTTCCTTTCTGACACCTGTTTAAATCAATGCCTTCCTCTGCAGGTCATGGGCTGAATGTACTAAGGCACACACCGGCCGCCTCTCAAATCCACTAAAATCAACACAATAATTGAAATATTTTCAAGCTGATTACACCGAAGCCCGGGGCTTGGCTGGTTGCTAAGAGTATGCTCCCTAGTTGCTAGGGGGAGTAAATCATCTTGCATTATTTGATTTTTGTTACTGATATGAAACCGCTAGTCCCTCGATTAAATGTCTCACAGTCAAACACCTAGGGGATGGACAGGAGAGAAAAAATAAAATAGTCACTGCGAACCTGTAAAATAGCATCTCTAAGTTCTCTTTTCCATGGGGCTTCAACACAAATCTATCTGCTTGTTTATGTTTGTTCCCGCTGAAATAAACAAAGCTCGGGTTCCGCTCTCATTGAGGAAAAACAGAAAAGACAGCGAAATGTCAGGAAATCCCATATCACGCTCGGGCTTGGTAAGATCATGAGTAATCTATCTATTCCTTGTATCAAAACAGATTGTATAGCCCAAACCATGATATTTCAGAAGCAGTCTCAGTGTGATTTGTGTAGTAACAGTCTTTATAAATAACAAAAGTCAAATACAGCAGGGGAAACATTGACTGAATAATATACTGCCAAAGACAATTCAGAGATAAATCACCTAGATTTGCACAGGAGTTTCCACAAGTGTCAAAATTTATGGAACATCTTTGTTCATTTAGTTTTAAAGACAACCAGCAGACAGCATAGTCAGACTAGATCCTTTCATAATACGCATGCTGCCATTACGTTTAGTGGAAAATAATGCTTTAAATATGAGTCAGGGATTGGAGATGAAAATATTTTAATTGTAAAAAAACACAAAACAAACAAAAAAAAAAACATACTCAGTTCCCCATTACTACAGTCTTGCATCGGTAGAACTGTAACATGCAGTCTCCTCTGAATTACCTCACCATTCAGTTGATTATAACAAGCTCTAATACATTTCTTTCCTCCAAGATGAAAGAAAATGTAACTACAATCTACACCCAGGAATCTGATGCCCACTGATTACAATTGGACATTCACTTTCATTCCATTTAATATTAACACTGCATTGAGGAGGATTTTCTCCAAAGACTTGTCAGACATTGAAGGCTGCTCCAGCCGGCCTTGTCAAATGAGATCAGTGCTCACCATAATGGTGAGGTCAAGTGGAGGGGCAGCCTCTCAACTCCATAACAGCCTGACAGCAAGCGCTATATTATGCTCTATAAGCATAGAGCACAAAGATGTACGTATTCCTACACATTACAAACTACAGATGCACTTGACTTATATCCAAGGTATGTTATATGACAAAAAAAAGTGTCAACTTAATCCTCCAAATGAGTGTCAGTTGAATTAGTTAATCTACTTATGCAACATTAGATTCTATCTATCAAAGGACTAAACTCCCGTGAAAAGAATACAAGCCATTTAACAATATTCGTTGACCTCGGCTATGAGCTGCCTCCCTGATTTTCTCGTTCTCTAGCCAACAGGACAAAGCTGGCTGACAGCTCCACTAAAGGGAGGGTCACCAGTGATCAGGGCCTGGCTGCTAAATAAACGCCTAACCGCTGACCAGGGTCCCTTCATTAGCCCGCCGTCAGGACTGGCTCGTGCTAGCTGGATCGATAAAGCAGCCCCGCTCTCTTTTTATTTACCAACTAGCGCATTTCTTGTAGCTGAGTTGTCTTTAAACAGTGCCGCTGTTTAACTGCTTTATTCAGACTCTGTATGAGACCATCTGGTCCCCTGTCCTGTAAGTCTCTTCTAAAGCCCAGGCCTGACAAGCAAGAGATATGTCAATGCAGTCCTCAGCACAAAGCAACATCTGCCATGCCTGACGCCCACTATTGTATGGCCATTTAATCTGTCCCCCTCCTCCCCTTAACGGCACACAACAGTTCCTGGTATTATGTTTTGCCACTCAATTAGCATTATCATCCCGCTGAAATAGAAGCCAATTTACCTTTAATGACGTGATTGTTAGATGAGTGACAGCAGTCGGTGCTGCCACTATCGCTAGATAAACGGAGGCCTGCCCCTGTTTTCCTGACTGGTCGTGCCGAGGGCTGGGAAGTCAGAGCCAGCCAATCACGATGGCCTGACTTCACCCCTTCACCACCAACATTGTTTCCTCCGGTTCATAGAGGCAGTGTGCTGGAAAATTGAGTCCAGATTCATTAGGTTTTCAGTGTGCCGCTCGAGTCAGTTAAATTGATACATTTCCTAACAAAATTGAAGTGCTTTTGTGGTGCCTGCGGATGGCTGGTGACCCCACTCGGCCCACTGAGCAGTCGAAGCAAGCTGATGGATCCATTAGACCGCTTAGACTGCTTATTCCTCTCTCTCCATCTCTGACTGACACTGTAAATCTGAACCAATTTCAGACTCTAATCACCATTACAAACCCCTTCCACTGTCCATTTGTTACTCTGCAATTCGAATACACTACCTAGATTGGTTCAGAAATACCAGTTTAGAGGGGCCCTCCTGCCTTCCCATGGTTAAATGGTTCATGACTGGTCCCTTTTCTCAGCTGAAGCAGAAAAGCAGTGGCTACTGGAGGAGGGGGGGGAAATAACATACAGTGAAACAAAGGGCCTTGAACAATTCCCGAAAGATAAACTGGAATTAAGAAAAATGATAGATAAATGAATAAATACTTGGGAAAAAAAAGGAGGAGTGTGAAATTCAGTAAGATGACAGACAGGCCTCAAGGCCACACTGCCGGCAGTGGTAGAAGGGTGTCCCTTGAATAACAATCACTGTTACACCTCCAAAACATTTCCTCATCCACTAGCCATTTTTACCCAAGCTTTTATCTGCTCACTCAACCGCACAGCACTAGCGAAGCGGCTGGAGGATATTATTTCCCTGTTGGCCCCAGTCATATAACTCTGCTTAATATGCACTCTATAATTTAAGAAACTTGAATTATAACCAGAATACGCGTTGCTTTATGTTATCTATCTAACCTTCAACTTTGTTCAACTTTGAATTAGTGACTCTGAACATTTACACATAACAGGTAAAACGCTCAAAAAAAGTCTGAAAGTAAAGCCTCACATGCATTATTTATGCCCTTAAATCATAGTGGTTCAATCGAAGGGCTTATATTGAAAACCAGTGAGCTCACCCGTCAGTCTCTACATCTAATTAACTGCTGCACCTCATATCCTCTAAGTGCAGTGGAAACACATTTTAATTGATATTGAGATGTTTATGCCCTTAGAAAGTAATTAAGATTTTCAATTAATCCTGTCTAATTTCTGGACATCTTGGTTCTGTGTCCTTGAGCGTCCAGCGATTAATTCCCCAAACCTCCTCCAAATGAAGGAACTTCAATTACTTTGCACTGAATCACAACCCTGTGTGTGACCTCATCCAAGGCTGCATCATCATTTAAATTAAAAGCAATACAAACCCAATTAAATCATACGAAGGTGGCAAAATCACCTTCATGTAACTGATGAAACGGCTTGTTTGCTATATCCCACATATGGATGTATAGGTACCAGAGAACCAGGGAATTTCCTTTATTGCTGCGGACGGTGGGAAAACCAAAAATTGGGTGGGTATAAAGACCAACGGCTTTTAAGTTATCAATACTCTAGTTTTATAGCAATCAATTAAAACAGCTTACTAACAGAAAGTTGTGCTTCCTTTGGGATCAGAGAAGCAGTATGTGCAGTTCACACTGACCTCTTCCCACTCCCCCGTGTCTCCATTTGCTTGTTTACTATATTATGTCCAAACGTGCGCCGCGCCGCACTACAAAAAATGTTTGTTCACGAATAGGAAAGAGGAGACACAGACTTTATCAATCAACTCGGAAACATGTGTTTCCTTTCCCCCAGATACACCCTCACTGATACGTGTAAAAGGTAGGGCACGCACTACACCTGATATGAAAACATAATCCATCTTCTACAGTATTTTTATACCTTTGGAATTACATCTCCCCAAACCTCAAATGTGTGCATACAATATGACAACACTCTGACTGTCCAAACCTCTATTGTCATGCCAAGAATAAATAATAATTTCTCCTTGCTGCCCTTGCAGTGCTGTTTTGCTCACACATAGAATCACCTGCCCATCTAGGCAACAAAAAGCCTGCTTGGGGATTATGGTGACATAATCTTAGCAGTGGCCTGTGAGTGGGGGGCTGAATGGGTTTGAACCCTCTATGCCATGCTGAGATAACATTTGTCACTGGGGTTCCTGGGCGCCCTATTCATAGATTAGTGGACTGTCGCCTTTCAGAATGTGAAATGGCTTTGGCACTGCTGCATGTTTATTTTCAAAACCTATGCCTCCAAGGATGAGGAGAGCATCTTGTCCTTTTCTTGAGAGCACCAGTGCTTGGCCTCGTACGAGTATACGTCTAAATCAGCGGCCTCCGTTGTCTATGTGTTTCTGTGAGGACACTGAACACTGTGGGATACTTTTACATCTTCTTGTTGCTCGCCGGCTCCATCGAGATAATGCGTGATATGTGTGATATGGAAAGTATTATTACATTACATGAGTTTTGACAGCTGAGCCAGCTTGTTGTTTAACACTAAGCCATTGTTTATCCAAACAAGGACTGGTAACACTCATATGGATCTACCTCAAAGTTCCTTTGCCCTCCAAGCGACAAACTGAAAGGATATTCAAATTTTCTAGGAGTCATCGCAGTATCAAGTGTGATGGATGCTGATGCTGCTGAATGATACAGCTATGAGCGATTTTTTTTTTTTTTTTTTTATATTTGTTCTAACAGGAGATTTGGGGACGCACATCACCACTATATTTTTGCTGTCCGCCTCTAAACAGCCACAGTATTATTTGAGCATGCTTGAAGGGGTCTTTAATCAGCCCCAGCAGTCCCCACAGTTAGCATTTAAAGCGAATCTTTGCATCACAAAAGGGTGGGATGTGTAAATGAGATGTGACATTTTATTTGTGCAGGGCTATGCAGCAAATAAATAAATATCAGGCCATGACAGACAGAGACTGCTGGGAAAATCTTCTCTACATTGCGCTCGCTGGTTAACTGTCACACCATTAAATTGTCTTTCACGTTGACATGTTGCCTTCCGATTGGTTAGCAGATGTAAAAAGAGGGAACACTTGCCAAACAGTTTCCAAGAGCATGAAATTGATATTGTGAATCATATGTGACAGTGACTCCTCTGCCCTATAATTGATCTACATTAAGGTTACAAGGCTTCAGCCTGTGATTGGAAAGCAGGACACATCATGAGGCTCTGTGTGTCCCTAGCAGGCAGTCAGAGGAGTTTATTCTTGCACTGGAAAGATTACATCTTCAATTTTACCTGGGGTGTATAGACCTCAGTGGGCCAGAAGATATCTCTCTATAAGTGGGACCTTACTTATTGCTCTTTCAAGTGGTGGATCTATCCATTCACTCTAATTAAATTGAGCTTTTTAATCTGGTTCTTCTAATCCAGAGTCAAGTGTGTTGGGACTTGGATGATGTGATTTGAAAGGGAATACTCTTGATTCACTGAAACATTGTTATCTCTTCTCCACTATTGAAATAAATTTGAAAATGAGGTTTGCGCACTTAAACACCGCACACTCAGATGACCTGAGCCGGCTATTTTTATGTACATCGTGTTCCAAGTAAAGCAGTAGGATATAATGTAAAGTAAAAGCATTCAATCAATACCTGCCATCTGAAATTAAATTATATAAGAGCAACTGAAGCTATATCTCAACACAGCTCAAAATCCCATCTCAGTTGTTTGCTGAGCAAACATTGTATTATCATGTCACAAACCACAAAACCTTATCATTTGCGCCAGTGTTGTGAAAAAGGGAAAATTAAAATTCCTGGCAAACTCAGGAAATTTTGTGCCAAATCTTTCCGGGAGAGATGTTGAGAAAGTAAATAAATAAATAAATTGTTGTATCTGTAAGACGAAGATGACCTCTCTTGGCAATCCCAGGGTCCATCGGGCTAAAGGTAAGCCTTCCATCTCAAAAGCAGTAAAGCATCCATTGCTCCACTATATAACCTCTCTGCTGAGGGAATTCATGCAGTTTGGTCTTTAAGATCCAGATCAGGACTAGGCTTGATAAAGCTTGTTCTAGCTGGGTATCCAGAGATAGGGGTCTTACCTATGAGTCATTTTCAGCATGATCGCCCTTATCTGTGTTGAGCTGGGCTCCCCTGGCTACTCAGGGCCTGTGTTTAACCCCGGCCCTCACATGGCTTCACCACCAAACACAAAAACACTCACAGCCAAAGATGCTTGTTTGTTAGGGATTAAAGGTATTTTCCCTGCCTCTGTCACAGCATCCTTATTTGGCCACAACAGCTCTCTAATTCAGGTCATGGTGCCATCGCTCTCATCAACATACTGTCGGCCACTTTCCAAGTTATATTAGCTCACATAAACCTGTGTAAATCAGGTTGAATAAATATCTGAGCAGTCAACTGTCCCAGTGAGGGGAAAAAAAAAAAAAAGGAATTTAAATGAAAAGTGCAATAGTAGATATTCAGTCTGGATGTCTGTTAAATCATGAGAGTGAAAAAATCTGGGTTGAGATCAAAGCTATGGGAGAAATGTTGCTTGGATGGGACTGAAAAGAATGGAACAATGAATATATTTTAAGCAATTACCTCAGAGAGCAGAGTTCCATAATTTATGGCTGCCAAGATAAAAGTAATCCACAACACAGAAACTAAAGAGCTGATCTCATAATGGATATTTTAATCATGTCCCTCGAAAAGAAGGAAGAGCCTATTAACTTCCAATTTTAATTTATGAATAAAGAAACGATTTTGTACCTTACTGAAATTACCGAAGGCATCCCACAAGATGTTGTGCTGGATTATGTATTAAACTTGAAAATACTCTCAGTTAAGCATATTACTTTGCAAATGCAGTCTGTATCTTAACAGGCATTTCTTGAAATTAAAACTAAATAATAATAACAAAACCAGAATATTTGGCAACCAAAGAAAGGGAAAAGGTAAGATAGGACAGGGTATAGTTAAGCAAGAAAGGTAAAAATATATATATATATATAGCTTGTGAAAATGTGTGACAATTGCTTTCCAGAAAGAGTTCCCATCAATATTTCATGGAGGTTTAAGGGTCTCAATAAGGTTTACCAGTCTGTGTTGGTGTTGTCTCTATGGTAACAATACAAGTATATCTAGTTTATTTACATCTCTGCCTCGTGGGAGCATGCATAAGAGTAGGGCTACCATCCCCTAAAGGAATATCACAGTAAGCTAATCATCAAGCTCTGACACCAGCATCTCTCACGTCTGTGTATCCCAAAGTGGAATGCTCTCCACCAGACTAATTGCCAACATTAGCTGTGCTATGCGCATCCGCTGAGACATCGCTCAGAATTTCTTCAACACTTTATTAACATTTATGACAAAAAAAAAGAATCATTATCTCAAGTTTTTTTTTGCACATTCATCTGTCAACAAGGGATCTCATCTTTAGGCCTTGATTTGGATAATAGACAACAAATTCAGCAACCCTGATTCCATCTATTTAGACTGGTACACATTACTGCTCAAATAGCCTAAATGGATGTCTAAACAGCGGCGCGTAGTAAACAAACAGCAGCAGCGGGGAGGGAATGGTCTTTGTAGAGCAAAGCATCACACTCTGGGGGGTTGCGGAAGGGATCTCTCCATGGTGACAGGATATGATCAGAAAGGTCCCAGCTGAAATCTATCCAGGTTACAATATACCCACAGCATAGGAGACAGAATTTATAAACAGTGAGGCTGTTGACCTCAAATGTATGTGCCCCACAATAACAAAAAAAAAAATGCAATTCTAGTAAAGACTCAACAAAGGCAAGACCTTGGAGAGAGAGGAAGAGAGAAAGTGAGAGAGAGAGAGAGAGAGGGAGGGAGAAATAGAGTGTGTGTGGGTGTGTGTGTGTGGGTGTGTGTTTGTCCATGTAAGGCCAAGAGGGAGAAAGAAATGGGGAGTTGGGGCTAAAAAGAAGGGAAATGACAGAAGAATGAAAGGAAGTATTGGGGTCATACTGATGGGTACTGAATTGTGTTGTGAATTGAATGAACTCATCTTTAAAAGACTACTGTGTCTTCCCCCCTTTATTGAGAGAATAGCCATATTAACATCCTGTTCTCTTTGCGAAGTCAAAGCCATATCCGATGATGATTGGGTTTGGGAAACGCTCTGATGGAAAAATAGAGCCCATTGCATCCACATCACCATCTCACACCACATTGGCATATGCGGCTCACTGCTTCCCACTTTTGGCCAAAATTGAAGAGCTTGCACAGAGGAAAATAAATAGATGGTTGAATAGCAATGGCCTCTGCCACTGAACCTTTTATCAGTGGGAATCTAACAGCCGTGCCGTTTCAGAATTTCAGTTTAGCTTCCGATTACGGTATGTCCCGGCATTTTATTCCCTACATCTCTATGCTTCATAGCCTTCAAACACTTCTCGGTAACTGCCTATTATCCAACAGTTCCACTCCACTGACCCTGCCAATAAAACTTTTCATATCCTTATAAATGAACTCAATTGCCGCGTTCTAAACATTTACACTGCACTAACAGATCATCTCCACACCTTGGAATTGGCTAAATTCCCTTTTCCTTATGAATATATAGGAGGAGATTAGAGATATGATAGCTTTTCAGATTGCTGCACCCAGTGAAATTAGTTTAGTGAGCATTTACAGACTAAATTGGAACCATTAAATAGCGGATTGAATTGATGGCACATTCATTGTCTCTCCATCGGTATCACTGTAAAATCAATTAGCCGTCACTTTTCCATTCTCAATAAAGTATGATTGTCAGCCACGGATGAATAAAGAAGACCCTGACAGCCACTCAGACCAGGACACCATGTGAAAACAAATTTGTGTGTAGGGCAGGGGCTGGCAAACGTGATCTGTAATTGTGCGAAGAAGCACAATTGTCTTCATCAAAAGGCCACTGTGCATAGTATGGGCCATTAGTTTAAAAATGTACCACATCAAACCGATACTGAGCTCATGAAAAGCTGCAACAATTGTTTCAATGCAACGATAAGTAAAAGAACGCTTATTGATTTTTTATTATTCATGCAGAAATGTTCATCATTCTTCTTACGGCACATGCAACTGGTAATAGGAAGACCACAAGGACGAACAGTCCTCTTAAATTTAACACAGACATGCAACACTGTGACATACACCAAACAAATGAATATAGTCTGGGATGTGTATAAAGTTAACAAGTCACTAAAACTGCCATGACTGAATATACAACATTGTAAATATTTGCACATTTTCAGATGGATAGAATATGATATAGGCCTGTAGACATAGTGTCAGCATGACATCATCATCATATATCATAATATAAAACACATGCCCTCTTGGTTCAAAAATGTTGTGTGTGGTCCATGCCTGTTGATAGCTTTACCACTGAAAAAGAGTATACCAGAGATGTCCATACAATATTGTGCCATTCTGCTTTACTGTCATGTATTTTCTTTAACTCTAAGTGGAGTATCATCTGTTTCATCAAACAATCTGTTTGCAAAATGCATTCAGTGCCAGTCAGCTGTTCAGTTTTGGTTGCAAATCAAACAGCATTATGCCTGTCAATTTGCCAGAGGCACTGCTAAGTGTCCTCTGAGATCAAGACTTTCATCTAATTTTGCTTTCTAATGAAATCAAATAGGGTCCCCCAATATCCCTCCTCACAATGTTTTCTGCAGTATCTACAATGGGAGTCTCTGCTCCAACAGCTGAAGTCCCCCCTCTTTATTTGCTGTGTATAGACTAACATATGAACATGCATATGAAAATTAGCAGTGGCTGCAGCATCACATATGCCATTCAGCCATAGATGGCACAATGAAACAATGCCAGTTTTTCATTAGGCCATTTTGTTGAATTGATAGAACGGCATAAATATTTTCCTGTATATGCCAACAACAGATTAAAACAATGCAGCCAACAGCCTGATGGGCTGCAAACACTGGAGCTTTAAAAGACCTGCCAGCAATTAGTGGCCAAAGCACTGAAGCTAATGCCATGTATTGTATTAGACCCTCAATTTTGTGATTTCCAAATTTATTGTTGAGTCAACAGTTTTCTGCCAATTTTGCACAGATTTATAAGTTTCAACAGTTCCTGCATTTTTACCGCATGAAATTCCTCACATCCTTTAAATAGTTGGACTTCAATGTTGGTAATTATGTTGATTTAAACCATCAGATCAAAGCAAATGTCAACAATCAGATCATCAAAATGTTGCCCTTTGGTTTGCAGTTTTCATTCTTGCACTTTTATTGCAAATAAACATAGAAAACACCATAAATTGTGTTTCAGATAAGCCAATAAAAATTCAAGCCTTTTCAGTCCCAATAATCACAGAATAACTCTTCAAAGTCCTGAAGGAAATGATTATATGCCGTTAAAATGCAAGCCGTGCTGAGGGCATGATAAAAAATGAGATGTGCCGTAGCATTTACAGGTACAGGTATTAAATTCCCTGTCAGGACCATATTCCTCTAATTTCTAAAAAAATTAATGAATCCTCATCTCCCTCCCGCAATTACTCTGGTGTGCATTCTACTGGCGAAGGATTGGTTATCTCCACACAAAGTAAAAGGCTTTAGGATTCTCAGATGAAAGGTGAGATGGAAATGCGATCCGCTATTATTGCTTCATGTTATCAACACTTCAGCTTCCAGTATATGTACGATACATAGTAGATGCTCATCTCAGAGGTAAATACTTTGATTTCATGAATACAAATGGTTGTTCACAATAGGCAGGCTAAGAATTCAATCTATATCAATCTGATTCAGCGACTATTCCAGCTCCTTAGAAAAGAATGAAGGGATCCACAGCCAGTCCTCAGATATGAGCTCAGTGTTTGGTTAGAGCAAAGGGGGATGGGATAATAAACCGCCTGTGTATTTTACTGTTGGCCAATAGCTGCTGAGCTCTCAGGTATGGTGTGAGATTGACAATGTTTAAGGAGGAAGGCCCAGCAGCGGCGGGGTCAGACGATGTCCTAGGAAGCAGATCAACCTCAGACCAGCTGAGGAGCTCTTTAATGTTCAGGAACTAGGGGAAGGTGAGAAAAGCTTAGAGGGGGCTTTCTCATGAACCTGGCTGACCTGGGGGAGAGGCTGCAGGGGAGGCCCGCGGCCCGGGGCGACGGTGGAAAACAGACAGCTGATGTTTGGTAGCAGGCGGGGTGCTGCTCTGTCCACAGGTGCTGCACAGATGCCTCCAAAGCAGAGCAAGCACCAGTTATCCAGGGACGCCGGGACCCGCTGGAGTCTCCTTATTCAGCCTCACCCACAGCCCTCGCATCTGCTCAGCCATTCTCTAGGAGTAATTACACATGGCACCGGGTGGGCACATGATGGATGCTGGGAAACAGGGACGGAAATCTGACATGATTTGGTTGGAATCTCTTTTAAGGTTCAGTGGCAGCACATTTAGTGAGCTTTTCGTTATTTTTTCATCAAAATTTAAAGGTTATTTTGTATATAGAAGTGTGGTCAAGTACACCTGTCCTGTTCAAAGAAGAATTTTCAACATGTTCAGTCTTTCAATGCCGTTATGGAGAATAAATGAAATGTATGAGGAAATGCTGTCCAATTGGTGTCATAATTGCTATTTGGAGGATTCATAATTACAGGGTGCAGCCATCAGATAAAGGAGTGCAGATAAAAAGGAGTTGGTCTGGTAATGGAAATCTGTTTGGAGAGGAATAGTTCCTAATAAGTAATTTTGCCTAATAAACTATAACCGATTTAATCTCCACCTTATCAGGCCAAGATTTCACCACTTTCCTTTTTAATTGGCTATTTTGTAATCCCGATTCCCAACAGAGCGGATGGTCTGTCTCCCTCTCCTGAGAGTTAGCATGAAATCAGTTTGAAACACTGTGTCAATCTCATTCTGAAGTGGCCATCTGGCCAGTGTACAGAAGCTGGGATGGCACGCTGAACCATGGGGTCTCTGTGAGGCAATCATCAGCAGATTTACACAATGTGTTAATGCAAATTTAATAGAGACTTCCTATCGGCCACTTTAATCTTCCATGTGTCCTCAGTGTCAGCCTGACTAAAACCTTCACCGTAGCAGGGAACTCACACTCTTCTCCTGGAGAAAACACATTCAGCTGGCGGGAGTCAGTTGCCTGGTCCATGCACGTCCTATTTTTATATCATGAGTGGATTTCTAACAGTAAAATACATTTTAAGTGAAAATATTTGTGAAAAGCTTCAAAGATGGGATTCAGTTGCTCACCAACACAAATAACCAGTTTTATCTATTGTAGTTATTTACTGTAGTTCAACAACAACACAAATTCTAATGTCTTCTAGTGTTACTGTATGTATTATAGTTAGTTATTGTAGGTCTATAGTGATCATTAAAATGTGTCTATTAGCTTTTGTCTATGAGCAGAATTCATGGTAGCAATTTCCATTCAAAGGCACAATTCATAATATTAATATGATAACTCCTGCTGCAAAACTGTTGCCCTGTTACTAGTGTTGGTTACATACAGTAGTGATTTGATGGATTAAAGCTATTTTTTTCACTGGGAAACTCCATCCACAAGTCAAGCATAATTGTATAACCAACATTTTAAATTCAAAATCTTAAGTGGGTTGACTCACTAATAAATGCGTTAAATCAGCTTTTAAAAAGTGAATAAAACTGGTAGAAATTATGGAGGTTTTGCACTGCACCTCTAAAAATAAGACTAGCTGATTGATAAATTATTAGGTGCTCCAGTGGAAAATCCAGTGTGCGCTCGTACACCAGGCAGTACGGTACAGGTCAAACAAGCATCAACTAACTGGAGGCTGCTGCGCTGTACATCCACATACCAGGAAGTAGCAATTTTCTAACTGTAGTGGCTAGGTCAACACAATTAAATATTTGGTTCTGCTATTCTCTTTATTACAACAATGCTCTGCTATACCACAGCACTTTGGTGTTAACAGATGGAGTTTTTAAAGTCAACGTGGTTTCACTCACTCCAATCATGCCCCACCCCCTCCCCAGCCCTCCGACAGAGCACCTAGGAAGCATTAGCACACTTGTTAACGATTAATAGATTAATTAAAAAAAAAGAAAATGTAAAAAAAAAATGTATAGTGATTAATTAAACTGACATTTAATGATGCAATTAATAAAACAATTACAATTGTAAAACAATTAATGGTAAATGAGCCAATTGATACTTCAATTTCATAATTCTGTCTTTAATTAATGAATTAATTATTAAAGGTTGTAGTTGCAAATTAGTTGTATCATTGGCCCAAAATAAATGAATAATCATGAAATCATGAGAAACCTGGGCTGGAAACACTGATAAGATTTTGGTGACTATGAATCTCACCCTGCATTCACACTGTGAGCAACTTGGTTGATGGGTATTTTTTTACTGTGTGGGTATCGCCTTATTCATAACGTTACATCAATAAGATCGTCTCACCCTTTGGCCTTCCAAGAAGCTGGGCTTTGCTGCAGTTTGCTAGTAGTAGTTCACTGGAGGTCACTATAATCACTGGTGGTAAGCTAAGTTAACCCCCCGCTAACTGTCTATTGGCATTGTGGTCGGACAGGTTGGATAGCTGCGTATGTTGCTGTATCGCACTGAGCAAAAGCAACAGTACAGACGTGAGTGATTTGTTCGTTCAGCTGGTTCAGCGGTTCAGTTGTCAGTGTATGAATTAACAGCTCAGCCGCATGGCAGCACCACCTTTTGGCACTTTGGGTCGGGGGCTGGGGGTGTTGACCTGGTCCTGAATCGGTGTACTACTGTCGGACAGCCTGAAAGAATCAAGTTAGTTAAAAAGAATTGGTCTTCCCACTACTGACTGCAGACACGATCTGGGCGAGAATCCACAGGCCATCAGCTGGCCAATGAGATCCTGTTACTTCTCTGTGGGTTGTACTCTCTATTATTATTACCTTGGCACACTGGCTGCATGTCATCTCATGAAAAAGTCTAATAATAAGGTGTGAACCAGGCAGAAAGTGTTAATGGTAAAGCAAATTAATTGAGATGGAAAATGAATAGGAAAACACAGTATCAAAAGTACAATTTAAACACCTTTTTAAAACTTCAAATTGAATATTTCAATGTTTGAATGAATGTTTCATTTTCAAATGTACTTAATAATTAATCAATAATAATTCATTGCTGAACTAGGCTATAACTATACAGAAAATGCACCATAAGAAATATACTTTGCTTGACTTGAAAAAGTAGTTGCAATAATACAAATTTTATTTAACTTAGTTATTCATTAAAGTAGAATGTATAATGTAAAAGGTGTGTAAATTAGTTACATCCAACCCTGGCACTGCATCATCATATGGCCTAAATGCCTGGTAGGCTGTATACCTCTTTAAAAAAAAAAAACATGTCTGCAGTTGCATTTGCTTTTTCCCAGATACACAGTAGTTTCATTAGGATGGGAAAAGGTAAGTGATTCTATGATGATTTTAAATTAAACACTGGTAGCCTACCCTGTAAATGACATAACATAAAAACTTCAAACTCCAACTTTCATATCCAACTATTCAATGGTGTTTTTTAGACAGTGGAAAGAAAGTTCATTTCAGCATCATGAACTTGAACTCTTGGGCAGAGAACTAAACTAAACTTCGATGCCACACACAGCCTTGGGGCTGCTTGTAGTTGTGCTATTTCAAAGCCAGAATATGTAGCCTGATCGCCAGAAAATTATCCTGGATGCTCTCACAGTGACCTTTTCCACTCCAGTCTCTATGAAGCTGCACATCAGTGTGACCTCACAGATTAGAGGGTGCAGAAAATTCTCTCTTGTTTCACGTTATTGGAGAAATTATTGAATGTGTCCTAGGATGTAGCAATATCATCTAAAGCTGAAATTCTATGGTAGACTCTGTTAAGCAATGAGTATATTAGACATAGCCACAGGCCTGGACAGTATTGTGCCACAACACCTTAATTAGACAGGCGAAACTTGGCATTAGTGATTTGGATCAATTGAATTTCCAGTCTTTTGAGAGTTACTTTTCAAGTGAATCAGGTGAATTTCTTGGCTTTTGACAGCTATGTTTTCCACCTAAAATGCAAGGCTTATTTGCTCAGAACTAGCAGGGCTTTTACACTGTAAGAAAACAGTTTGAGCTTGACTTACCCATACACACAATGTAATGTGCCATGATCCAGAGCAAGTATTAACCAGGGCGAGCGTTCATTAAAAGCCGAATTCAGATGTTAAAAGAACAATTTACCAACCCACAAATGAACATCCGGACACCCAAGACAAGACCAGAACAAATTAGGTTCAACCCCAAAACAAGACTAAGATGAGATTGAGACTGTGGGTTTTTGGTCTCAGGACCAGTTTAGTCTCGGTCTCAGACCTAAAAGGCAGAGACATACAGGGCAACTTTTCGAGCAACTCTGATGGGCAACAGTACCCAAAAGGTTGTTTGTTGCTTTAATCACATAGGAACCAGTTACCAGGAAACATTTGGATAGATTTTGATCCTGTGTCTCACTTTGTTGCCTGTTGCTAGGAGAGTTGCCTATCTACACTGCCCAAAAAAATTGCTTTGTGTATTAATACCGTCGGAGTCTTGTACATGACTTAGCATTTATTTTCTCTGCACATCCTTTTGCATGGAAGGCTGGTTTATGCTGTCCTGGTAAATGTGAATGTGAACTTCTCTGTGAATTCAATGATAATACATAATATGCCAGATGCACGCTGGGGAGGGGAAACTTAGAAAGGGGAAACTAGGTTATGGATGTGCAAATATTGATGCACAGATTTTCATCAGGTATTTCACTTAGACAAAGCCCTCATTCCTAACACACACACAAGCTGGAGAATTTGCAGCACCATCATGGTAAAATGTGATATTTATTTTTCTGAAATATTAACGTACAAATGTAATATAGCATTATTCACAAGTTGAAAAACTAAATTCTAGAAATATTTGCTGGTCAACAAAGGGCTGCAACTTTACAAATGGAGCTTAAGGAAATCAAAATAGACCTCAGTGGTTCCCATCCAGCTAACATGCACTGTTGCTCTCACTTTATCTCACTGGATCACTTGGAAATCTAGTTGTTTAGGGGGGATCAGGAACAACTGCTATGCTGTAGTTGTTGTAAAGTTTCCTTGCTAAAGATATGGCAACACAATCCTTGTTCCTCCAGAAATATTATGCCCTCCCTTACACAAGATCTTTAACTTTACAAATGGTAATGACTCAGAGGATCTTCTTTAGCTTAACTGCTGGTAATGGCTGAGAAAATGGCTGAAAAGTTAGTCAGTAAATATACAGCTACACTGACTGCACCTGTCCCTTTCCCTGTCCGCCTTCATGCTTCCCTCTTCCCCTAAATGCTTTCAGGCTGTGAACACATTGAGGAAAGAGATAGAAGCTTCTCCTGCTTTTGTGTGCAAGCATTTTTTGTCTAGAGTTACGTCTTTCCGTGTTCATTCTATAATAGCTGTAGTTGCTCGTTTTGATCACTTTTGCTGTTCTTGTGAGTCGTGAAAATGTTGAGAAAGGAGGAGTTGGAGAGAAAGATAACATTGGTGCGCTTGAGTGAAAGGACTTTTTGTGCTTTTGTTCATAGACAGTAAATGGTCGTCTTGCCAAGTCCTGGTCTGTGTTATTTGCATTGCCCCTGTCTGGACCTTTGAGTCTTGTTTCATAGCACAATGAAGGTCCACAATGCAGCACGGGTCACATATGCATCCAGTCTCCAGTGGGTGCATTGTTATGTAAATGAACATTAATGAACTTGCCCTGTGAATGAGTGCGCTGCTACTAGCAGTTGAGGAGTATCAAGGCAACAGTGGACAACCTTTCCCTTGGTGTTCGCAATGTTGATATATATGGAGTAAGGTTTTTTTTTTTTTTTTTAACTTGAACTTTGAGTAGTATTGGGACCCGTGGGAGGGGGAGGGGTGGGGGGTTGGGTCGGGTGATGGAGGAGGAAGAGCACCTTTTGAGGCTTTAAACTTAAATAATATGTCACTTAAGCAGAGCGCTACATGTAAAAGTATTTTATTTTTATTTCTTATGTTTTTATATGGGTATTACTATAACTATTCCATTGGTACATATTTGTATATTTTGTTACAAACCTGTTTATATCATAAACAGCACCATGGATCCTAACTGTATTTCTAATGGCAATTGTCTTCTTTGGGAAGCTATGCATATAAACACTGAGCCATGATTATTTTATTTTATTTATTTTAATTTTTTATTATTTAACCTTTTTATATTATGTCTTCAGTTACCTCTGTTCAATGTATATGTAAGTGGTGTTCATTATAAATACATATGTACATATATATACAGTATATATGACTAAGATTGATTAAATTTCATGCTTAAAGAAATTTGACATACTGACTGATTAATAAGAGCCAATGTTAGGTAGCCTTTACTTTGACAACAGGCAGTACATGAATGGACAACAGCAGCTACAAATCTGCACTGGACCAATACAACCTACACCCCACACCACCACATCCACCAGACCAACGTCACAACAAGCATCAAGTTGGCAACTGCAGAGTGAAAGAAAAGGAAACGTCAGACAGAGAAACTTGGACAGATGTGCCATCGTACATCAACTCTCCCAGTGTTTCTGAGGTCACTGTACGCCTCTGGACGATACTGTAATCTGGAAGATACTGTAATATTTCCTAAAGTTTCTAAAAGATAATTAAATAAACCACTTAGACTTAAATTCACCTTATTTATTATAATCAGTTCAAATAGTATATGCACTAAATTGTTTTGTTTCCATATTACAAACATATTGAATCATTCTTATGTTTGTTGGGCCTCTTAGTTTTTAGGCACTCTTAAATATTTTTGGTCATGCTGAATTGCGAAGTAATTAAAACAGTTGGAGGCACACAGAATGGTTTTCAAGAAAGTGGCATTGTCATATCTGCATAAGACAGGGAACTGAATTTGTACCAACGGTTGAGAACAGGTAAATAAAAACGTTTGATTTCATTTCAGGTCGAGTGTTTCTTAACAAAAGAGAGATGGCTAAAGAAAAAAAAAAAGGATATCAAAATGGAAATTTTCTCTGTCTGTTTAATTGGATGGCCACTTTTACTTAACTTATCTTTTGCAGCCCAACTCATTCAAGTGAAGTGAGCATTTCCAATAAGGGAAAATAACTATTTCTTCTCGGTTCAAAAGCCTGTGCTTTGTGGCATTTCGTTATGATGGCATGCATCAGTGTAAACAAATATGACACTCTGCAATGTCCTCTCTAAATCCTGAATGTGTCTGTCAAATGTGCTTGTAAACGTATGCTAATATCAATTTCCCTGGTTTATAAGATACATATGTCATTCAAGATCACATTCAACTGAAAAAATGTAAGAAAAGATAAAACATATACTTATTTATAGCTCAGAAAAATGATGCTGGCACAAACAACCACCCTGGAGATCATCTCTAAGTAAGTCCATATGACATGAATCATGATGAACGACATTTTAAATGGTGCACAGTTACAATCTTAACACTATCATGAGCTGAGTTAAGAACAAATGCTTTCATCCTGTGTAGCCTCAGAATAATGGAAAATGCTCCTACATTATTGCCCATTTTTCCTGGAAGCTATAGAGACTGACATTAATCCCAACTGTCTGTAAAATTGAAGCAATAAAAACCACAAGCAGTGGCATCAAATTTCTCTGTGGTGATGCTCCTCAAAAATATAGATCCACAGACAAACAATGATATCTATACTTGATTGTTTCAGTAAAGATTCCTAGGCTCTCTGTGTTCCCTTTGTTGTACATGAGAGAGACATTACACCAATGGCAGAATATGACCTCATTTGCTGCGAAGACGAAATTTAATTAACAAAGCAAACAGTGTCTGCCAATATGCCTCAGTAGAGACTGCAGAAGATAACCACTAGCTTTCAGAAGAACCTGAAATACTTTCTTTAGACAAAGCTTGACAAACTCTCCGTCTGACACACGGGCCAAACCCACTCTGTGGCTGTTAAATCATTGTATTTAAGGGGCTTTGAAACATTCACTTAAGATGAGCACTCAGTACGAGCATACCCAAGATTATAAGGCCATACTTGTGAAAACAAGATGTGTGGAGGTTGGAAAACAGATGGCACCTCAGCCACCAATATGCTGCTGTGCTTCAGCAGCAGAATAATGACTTGGGGCCCTGTGGACTCTGACATCATCAACCTATTTTGCCTATTTCATAAAATCACTCACTTGACTTTGTCACTGTTCTTCATTTAAGGAGATGGCACTCTTGTGCCAGGGTAAGTAAGCTAAATTGAAAATCCATGGAGGAGCTGTGTGTGTGTATTCTAATCCAACAGCTTATCTTCTGCACAAAATGTGTATATTCACACTTAGTATATCACCCTGTATACTGTATATTTGGAACAGAGACGTTTGATTGAATTAATACATCACCTTTGATCTCTGCTAATGACTATAGGTGCCATCTTGACCTTTCAATGCCTTTATAATGTGCTAACAGCTCACATCTCGTGTGAAAACAATAACTTCACAAGACAAGCAGCGATAGAGGTGGTGCCCCATTACCCATGTAGCCCATTCATGGTTATGATTATTATTCCTCTCTGTGCTCTGCCTGAGACTTAAGAAACCTTCGATGGTATATCAGGTACCCTGATGGTTGAGTGGACTGATTTGTTTGCCCAGGAAATTGTCCATGTGCTTTCCCTGTACGCATTCAAATCCAGCTTCTGCTTTACTGTCGAGCTTCACTGTGCTATCAGCAGAACTAATAAAATACACAAGGAGGCTGGACTGGAAGCACATCATCTTCTGTCAGAATAAAAAACAATAGATAGCCCCACTAAATGTCACTATATCTATTTTTTCACATTCTTAATTTTTACTACAGGAGCATATAATTGGTTTTTGTGATATTAAATTCATAGCATCCAAACTTCAGCAAACAATTTTAAGCCTAATTTGGTATGAGACATGACTGGCCCAGTGGCAGTGTGCAACTCCAATTACGATAAGGATTAAGCACATGCAATCAAAAGATAGAACAAGATAATGTGCAAAGATACATTTGGCACGCAAGCAATTAATTGGAGAAGCATGACACCCCGGCTGCAAAAGATGAGGCAGGAGATGATGTTTCAACACTTCAACATTATTAATGGCAAAGACTACTGATTCCTCCCCGTCCCTGTGAGTCGGCCACAGTCGTCACAGGAAAGGCTGTCGCATGATTTGGAGGAGCCAGACGGAGCTGTCAGGGAGTCCACTGCGTTCAGTGGCTGCTGTCTGTAACTGCTGTCTCTGCCTAGTGAACCCAGGAGGCAGAAAATGACCGAGTTCACAAGTTGATTAATGAGTGTTCTGCCACCAGTTGTCAAAATCTGACACTGATTGTAAAGCTTCAAGCTTTTTTTTACAGGGCAAAAAAAAAAGATAATATATCTTTTGATGAAATCAATTTACTGAAGAAAATTAATTACAATTGATACTGACTGGTCATGAACGCGCACATTCGCGGAGATATGCACTGCCTAGACTCATAAGTAAATAAAATACATTAGGATGTTTACAGAAAGGCGTAGGCTGATATGAATCTATCACACTGCACATATTACTCTGATTTTTATAGCTTGGGTTATGGAGAAAACATAATGACAGATCTGTGAAAGCGTAGTCACTTTACGGTGGGAATGGTTTCAGAGATGTAGCGGTGATGATAACATATGTTTAATCTGTTTGGCTGCTAACTGTCCAACTGTTAGGAGAGATGATGAGATTAATTAGGAGTGGGATGGCTACTGAGGGAGAGATGAAGCTGTCATTATACAGTAGGTGTTGAGTAATGATGACTGCCTTGTCTTTATCCTCAGCGAGACCGTCTCTACCGCGTTAACTCTGACCCAATTAAAACCCCAGGTAAACAGGCTGCTGCCGCGGTCACGGGCTTATTCCTCCTGAGATTACTGGTGAAATGAAGCTGTACATTTTATCTGTGCATCATGGTTGGAAAGTCAACTTGACAGAACACAGGGCACTTGATAAACAGTCTATCTAGGGCACACACTGTATAGCAGGTCTCTCTGGGGGTGTAGTCAAAACCCAAGACATTACAGAGAAACCCAAAGCAAATTATCCTGACATGGATGAAACAATAGCAAATTGGACAAATGATATAATTTGAGTCGTATAGGCCCCAGCAGAGTCTGGTTGTTTCTCGCGCTCTGAGGGATTTGGATGTAAGAATAGTGTTTGATGGTAAAGGTCAGGAAACAAGGGTGGCTGCCTGCATGGTTTCCATAGTAGGAGGATGTCGGGGTCCCTGTGAAACACCCCGGCACCAAATGTATTCATTATTTCGTTCCTGTTTTGTAATGTGCCTCATACGAGAGGAATCCTGCTTTCATTATTCAAGAGTGTTTCCTTTGGTCTTTGCTCAAAATACAAGGAGATTTGAGGGATTGTTTGAGGCGTCACTGCCAACCAGGAATCAGGGCTGTCTCCTTTTCTACACACTATAAATCATATTGTATGTTTCTGACACCAAGCACTGCTCCTCACTAATATTACCCATGCTGGGTGCTCGATACCTGTATTGTCACACATACTTCAAGAAATACAAGAGATACTGTATCACATGCTTAAAAAAATCAATTTACAGTATAACCTCCAATACTAAACAGGTTATTTCTCCCCTGTCTAACTAATTAGACTTGATTAACCATGAGGGAACGGAGTGATGTAAATGTGACTTTCCACTTAAAAATCAATTACTTTTTTTGTCCAAGGAACAAAGGTGTTAAATAAGTTCAGGAGGACAAAGGTCTCTGTGGGATTTAAAATTCCTCAACTGGTGTACAGGATGTCTCCTTGGCAAGAGAGGGAGAGAGAGAGGGAGGTAGGTAGGTTGGGGAAATCTTAGTCTAGACTGAGTGTGCACTTTTCAGCAGGAGGGAGCCACAGCGACTCATTAATCACCCACCACTGACACTGAAAACCTTCTGCCCCTCATAAGGACAAAATAACCTCTAACAATGAGAGGAACTAAGTGGCCAGAGACAATGGGATATTGGGTGGTAGTTTATGTTCCTCTCATAAGCGGCCCAGCCAGCCTCAGAAGATGGAGCAGCCATTCGATGCAGCTGCCTGACTGCATGCAGCAGCGGGGAGGGACATTACATGGTCAGCCTCGGTGAAGCGGCCCGCGGATTCAAAGTGCAAAGAGGAACGTGCGCTTGCTTCCCCCACACCGGACCGACCCTCCATAGCGTCATTACATGCACATTTGGGGCGCAGAATGAAAAGCAAAACGAGATACTGTAACAAGAAAAGTGTGTGAGTGCTGCCGAGGTTAATGGCACAAGAAGCATTAAAGTATTCAACTTGCAGTATAGTCTGTAGGCACCATTCAAAAGGCCATTATAACCATGCCAACAGTCTTTTTTCTTTTTTACACTTCTGATCTATTGCCACAGGCAGACATCAGTTAATTTTCCATTAATCATAATACCGTCATATTTTAAAACTATGTCCAGTTTCATTGTATCATCAAAGAGACACTGTACTACATTTGATTCTAGTCCGACCATAGAGAGGGGAGTGATATTGAATTTCAACATTCACATATTAATTATTGCTGTTAACAGTTAAGTTTGTATTAGCTGAGTTTGTCCTGCTCCCTAAAATGTGTTGTCAGTATTATACTGTACCTTTCCAATGAGAATCCA
The DNA here is from genome assembly GCF_048128805.1 of Centroberyx gerrardi. Classification (NCBI taxonomy): domain Eukaryota; kingdom Metazoa; phylum Chordata; class Actinopteri; order Beryciformes; family Berycidae; genus Centroberyx; species Centroberyx gerrardi. Next base: position 23,010,521 of record NC_136003.1, read on the forward strand.
TTGGAAAAGATGGCAAAATTGACAGAGTGAGAAAGCAGGATGGTTTTCTTTGGATATTTTGTGGTACCGGACTGATCGCAGTACAACAGAATAAAGCTCATTTGGTTGTACATCCTCAAGCGGACATTTTCTGTATCAAAGTCAATTTGTCATTCTTTGCCAGTTGCAGCAAGTCAAGGCTGTAGATCCCGTTGACAGTCTTAGCCTTTTGCTACAGCTTTGGAAGATAGTTGGTCATGTTTATAATCACACTTATCTCTCAGAGGTAATGGGAGTTACAATGAAACAGCATCTTAAGAGCATCTTGCTTCCCTAATGTGATGTATTTCCTGTTGAAACAGGATATTGGGGGGCGGAACATAACACAGGGAGGGATCATTGAAAAGTGTGAACCAATGGGAGATCAGTTAGGGAGAGAGAGGCAGTTTTATTTGATGGGAGGGGTGGAGGGGTGGGACTGTTCAGAAATCTGTGATGGTTTTATTTGTTGGAGTTTTTATTTATGCCTCCTCGTACACGATGACATCACCACTTAAGATTTCCCGCTTTCCAGGAAGTAAAAGTAATGGGATTTTGATATAAAAATACAGTAAAAAATATTTATTTGGTCTTTTTTTTTGGCATAAATTGTCAAAAGGTGTATGGTATGATAGAGTGAGCTAAAAAGGCAAAAAAGTCATTTTTCATTTCAGTGTGACTTTAAACTGAGTGACATTCTTCTTTAAATGAACAAGTGCTTCAGCTATTGATTTTACTCGTCCTATAATGTAGCTACATGTATGTCACAGGAAAGTGGCACTGGAGACCTGACAGGTAAAAAAAAAAAAAAAACACACTGAGAAATGGGACCTTTAGCAATAACACACATTTGCATCCCAGATCTCAAGAAGGCCTGAAGCTGATTGATTAATAGAGACAGAGCATGCCAAGCCATATCAGGGCCCCCGCACAGGTTAAGTGGTGCTAAGATTGTTTTATATAGTCTGTGATTAGAGGATGAAGCTGGAGAGTTTGATCCTTTAGACTTCCTGACCCCCTAATCACAGGGGGTCTTTCGATCCAACCTGCCCCAACAACTTCAATCAGACACACTCCTGCGAGTTTGAAACTGTCAGCAGGGAATAGGAAACACTTTAGTGGGAGAGAGAAATGAATGAGAAATCAATTCAATAAATGTATTTAGCGTTATGATATTTACACTCCATGCTGTTCAATAAAACGATGGACGGAGGAGTCAAAGCAAATCTCAAGACTAAAGGAAATAGACAAATTTGTCACTTTCATAAATTAATCTGCTGTGGAGAAAACAAAATAGATTTCTTGGATGTTTTGAAGGTTTTAACATAATCACACTTTTTAGAACTTTACTGCAAAATCTAAGTTTTACATTTCAAATCTAAACTCATGACCTACCATTCTTTTTCCCATGGCGCAGCCGAGGGCATCACGAGGCAAATTCAGGTCAGTCAGGCAGTCAGTCAGTCAGTCAGGTAACGCTTAGTGAGATGATGCGCTTCGTCAGATGGCCTCTAGAGGGCTTTTTTGACTGTGCGATGCAGTGTTTCCCATACAGAGGCACAAAATCAAAAGTTGCTCAGTGTATATAAATGGATCTAAATCGATCTCTAATGCACCTGATGTACGTATCACATCAAGTCTGTAATTTGGAGATGTACAGACAGCAGACCAGCAGCATTGAACTCAATCCACAGAGTCTCCCGGTGTGAAAACAAGTGAAACTTAACATTCCACAGTCAGTAACGGGGATTTGCAGACAGTAACTCGTCTTCGCTGCCATACAGACTTTAACAGTAGGTGTCTTTAACGTTACCTTGTGGTATTTAAGTAACGTTAGTGGAATTAGGTAATTTAACTGTCACAGTGCTTCAGTGCCAAGAATTGAACCACGCGCCGTGGGTCTGTACAGGATCTGTGCTTGTTTTATTTACAGAATGAAGCTTTACAGCAGTATTTTACCTTGATGTAACATGTATTCCTAGTTTTTCCCAGTGACTGCATATCCTTATACAAATTCCTAAAACATCAACAATTACAGTAGTAGTGATGTTTTGATAACTTTATTTTATCCCCTCAGTACTGTGAAAATCATACATTCTAATACATATATCAACTAAAGCAGAGTGGTAGATTCTGTGTGTGACGAGAACAACTTGTGTTTGTGTGTGTGTGTGCACTCTGGAATAACTCTTTCAAGGAGTAATTTTGCTTGCAGTTATTATTTTCAGTTTCAGTTAAGAGAAAAGTCTAAATCCCAGTGGTGAAAACACTCTTCAGGGGCAACTAGCGTCACTGATTTACTTTCCACACACTCATCCAAAAGTAACTTTTAAAATCAGATAGTGTTGTACGAAACTGAAACATCACTTTAAGCTCAGGCATATTGGTAAAATACTATTTACACACGATAGTTGATCAGGAAATACAAAAGGTTTTGTATAATTTACCCAGCTCAAAACTCTCCAGAGTGCAACATAATTATCTACATCATCAAAAGCAATTATGGATGCATAAATTGAATGCATGTCTACATCCCATTGTCCCTTGCATATTTGTCCCTTGCACAGATAACACACCATTAACATCACAAAGGAGGGGGAATAATGGAGTTGCCCAGCTGGTGTTAAAGGGACATGACAATAAGTGTGACAAGCCACAGTCAGATGTCGGGCACAAAAAACTTTTCATCCCATTCAAATGTGGGTGTGTGGAGTCAAACGAAACACAGGCCTGGTTTCAGAGATGGTCTACGATGCTAAACATAATATAGTGAGTATCTAAGAGGATGTCAGCATTAGGACAGCTCGGTATGTTTTAGTTAACATTCACTACTGTCTCTAAACAAGAGAGACGACTTCGCCCTGCCCCTAATCTGTGATGTCAGACTGATGCAAAGCTCCAGTGAGAGTGAATTAGGAAAGTACCCAGTGCCCAGCAGGGTTTTGCGGTGTATATGGAGGAACATTTTCTGGGAATTTATAATTGCGGTCCATGGAGAAAATTAGCGGACGGACATGTGATTTTTTATTTGGGCCAGTAGAAGGTCAAGAAGTTCTTAAAATACTCCAGGCTAGGGGCGTTTCAGTGAAATGTAGATATATTGTTAATGTCAGAGTGTTTGAATGTGTAGGGTTATACAGTAAATAAATGTCTCTGAATGTCTGCTAATTAAAGAAAGTAATTGTTGCACTGTCTGTGTCGACCTCACTTACTTTTCAAAGCCTTAAGTGTTACCATTGATACAGATTGCTAGAAATCCATGTGATTCTTGCCAACTATATTTAGTAGGCTAATCTGTTTTAGTGTTACTCTATGAGTAGACCAGGAAAACAGAAACATTTTATTTAGGGCAGCTGGTCTATGGCAACCAGATCAATAGGACAGCAAAACATTCAACATGACAGAGGCCAGTGCTTCATAAGCCTGTACACCGTAGTTTGAAAGACATTTTCTCTATTTTTAATAGCAGTTATGGTAAGGTAACTTTTTGGTGTTAAGCAGTAGAATAATTTTTTAATCCCAGAGAGAGGATCACAGACATTAATTTCCTCCTTTTTTATCAAAGGTCCAAATTCCTCCATGTACCCTTTAAAATAAAGAAATGTACTTTCCCTGAAACTCTATAACTAATAACTATAACTATATTCACACTAACTAGAATCATTTGGATGTCAATGTCCAGGCTGTATATCAGTATGTCAATTGAGATGAAAGTCTTGAGTTTCGCTTTGGCACCAAGTTGTTTATATTCAGCTGTACCGATTGCCACAGATCTTTGGGATACTAAAACTTTGTATGTTGTCTTCAGCCCAGATATATTATATATATTTTGATATATTTAGATATATTTAGATGCCTGTAAGCCAATTTTCAAGGTTCTACTCACTCCTTTACATTTCCTGTTTACATTCCCTGTAAGGCACATACTGTGTTTGGGTCTCTACAGATTAAAAAATAAAAAAAAACATAACAGGTGGGTGAGTGGTATTCCCCTTTAGCAACGTTTAATATTTGAACTTGCCATTCAGAACCTAGTATTTGTCAGGCGGTGAAACCACCACACAGAAATAACACATGATGGCTCGTCAAACATCGACTCATCCCACGATCTTACATTCTTATCCTCCATCACCCAGAAGTGATACACGTCTCAAAGCGCTCCATCCGCACTGTTATCGCTGTCTGCTGCAGCGGCGGCTCGTTTCTGGGCCTTTTCCTGAACTGCAGTCAGCGCACCGGGTCTTCTCCTCCTCAGCTGAGACACTCGGAGAATCCCTGGCAGCTCATATATCAAGGGAGATCCTCACAGCAGTACTCCTCTTCCTTTTTCAATGCACAGGGTAAGTATTTTAATTAGTTGGCTAATTGTCTAAGTAATTGGAAGACAACTTAGCTCAAAGAGTAATCAATCTCTACAGGGCTGTGTTCTATCACATCAAAGGATCTGTAATTAACACTGCTAACCATGGGATGGTCTTTGACTGAGCTCGATAGTGTGGGGGCGTATGATCACAGATAACACCGAGGTGGAGGAGACGGATCTGGGAGGCCTCCAATGAGCATGGAGAGGTGTTATCCTTCAGACACAAGCAGACTTACACCCAAACACTTGAAAGACAGAAGCAGTCCGACCTGCATACATTGGCTATGATGCAAGCATTGCACTCAGTAAACAAAAGACAGATAGAGCCAGCGGTTATTAAATAGTGTGTGTGCCTGTGTGTGTGTGTGTGTGTGTGGCTTTTACACTTCTGAGTTGCATACATTCTTTTAAATTCCGTAAGGTGATATTTTTTATTGTCAATAAAAAAATTAAAAAAAGATTTCGACATGAATGTATTACCGTAAAGCCTAAATGTACAAATGTGCATTTCCCCCCCAAAATTTCCCCAAAGAATATCTGTTAGCTTGATTTTGACAGCAAAATTGGCAATTCATTAAATGTTTTCATATACGCAGTATCAATTTCACTTTGCTGCAATGCTCAACCCAGGCATTAAGAAATTATACATTTGGGATGAACAAGACTAATCATGTCTCAAATTCATCCATTTGAGGCTCCTTAATTTCCCCATTGTAGAAAACAAGATGTATAATGAACAATTATACATAAAGTCAATTTCAGTGTTGTGCAGAAGACTTAATTAAAATTACTAATGAAAAAATGGACTGCTTACAGTGTGGAAGTTTACTCATCAATTTCAAAATGAGCAAATGCTTTGTCTTCATGGAACGTAATGGAAATGACCTGAATGGCAACACATGCCATTTTTTGTTTACAAACAATCATTATGAATAAGATTAGCAACCACAAACCCATCTTGTTGTTCATTCTGAAAAGAAATATGGCATAATTGGCCAAATTGTAGAAGGAAACAGCAGCTAAACATCAATACCATTACATTATTTTGGGACAACGTATCATATTATCAATTAACAAACGTATTCAAAATGCAGAAATGAATGTCATGCTTGTGGCAGCAGCCTAAAATGGATAATTATGATGAAACATCCAGAGGAGAGCAGTCAGTGGAAGACATGATATTCCCTGAAGTGATCCCCTCCCCCTCTGGCCCTGCGCTCGCCGCCGCAAGGCACAATCCGCACAGTGGCACTGACAGATTGACAAATAAGGTTAATAAGTACTTTCCACCTCTCCTAAAGGCTAATCAAATATTAATCCTTGAGGTGTGGTCAGCAGAAAAAAAACAACAAACAATTGGTAGAGGGGAATTGATCGAATTGATTCTCCCTCGTAATGTTAGAGGCGGGGAGGGAGGAGGGGGGGTTAGTGAGTTGGAACTGAATTCATTTCAGGCTGAGGAAGGACAAATATTTGGATACAAGTGCTTAAAGCAATTCAAATTTTTTTAATCTATCGCCACATCCTGGTGCCTCAGTGGGCGAACGCGTACGCCACGCGCTCACAACATTGTGGGTTTGAATCTGGCTCTTAGCCTTTGTTGCATACCCCCCCACCCCCCCACCCCCCCCCCACCAACACCCCACCCCACCCCCACCCCCCCAGGACCCCCACCCAGTTTTCATGTTACTCTCCATTGTACACTATCCACTAAAACAGAAATGCCATAAAAGCTTTCTTTAGAAGAAATTCATCATTGACAAAAGAAAAGAAAACTGAATCTGGCAACTCACAGTGAAATAGCAGAGGGGAGAGAGAATTCATTCAATAAAATGTGAACAGAAATATAAATATGATATTTCTAAATGCCACCTTATGCTTACAAGGAGAAGTGTCAAAAATTGAACGCGTTGAAAGACAAACTATTGGTGACAAATTAGAATTTTATACAAATCTCTTCCGCCCCCCACCTCCCATACCTCCCCCCAACACACACACACACACACACACAGTTGTCACTAATCAGAAGCCTCGGGACATCTCAAGGCCTAGTGGACCATGTGAGCAGAGCCACACACTCATGTACTGATAGGGCGAAATTGGATCCAGTGAGAATGCAAAGAAGCTTATCAACCAACACTTCCAGGCAGTGCTCTCTGCAAGAGCATATGTCAACATCATTTATTAGATGTGGCCAGGGACTAAATTATGTATGATCACAAAACGAAAAAAGGGAAAAATAGGATCTCACGCAGCAGGTGGATAGAATAATATTTGGAGAGAATATGAAATTATTAATAGAGGCCCTAAAGGGAGAATATTTGTTAACATTAACCGCTAAGTCATTTGTAATGCTTCAAGTCCATAATTAATCATACTGGACATTTTGGAATCATATATACAGTTAAGTGAATGTTTTATTTTCTCTTCTTTTTTGAGAGGAGTGATCAGTGCAATCCATACAACAATATTACTGTTGCATATAGCATTTTTTATTTTTATTTTAATGTGTACTGATACAACAAGAGGTACATCAAACATTTTGAAATTGCATCGTGTAAATTGTATTTCAGAAAATGTGTGTGGAATTTGAAACCTGTTAACAGTATTTCCTTCAGTCCGTCCAAACATATACTAAGTAGCTTTAATATTGCCAGATGAGCAATCTCTCAACCAAAATACTCTTCAGAGATACTATGTAATTGACTCCACATCTAACAGTATGGAACAAATCCCACTAGCAGAGGGAGTTGACAAATTGCATTAAAAACACTCAATTGGGCCAGGATTGGATAGAAGCTCATGTTCCTCCTTATCCCATTAAACATGAAACAGTTTAATCTCTAAAACTTGCTGACATAGAGGGAAATGCTTAAGCATGCAGCATGTATTTGATTTCTAGAAGAAAATCAAGGTACAACAACATGGCCTCTGAACTACTGTACGCTACTGTATGTGGATAAGAAAAGCCAACAAACCTGACAAAAGAAGCAGAATTTTCACTTGCCGCAACATAAAAATAGCATTATTTTAATCAACATCAATTACAGCATCATTCAGCGGCATGGAAACAGCAACACTGCAGATATGCATATCATTTGTTTCAGCCTCTCCAAAGTGGGCAATATTAAAGAGACTCAAACTGTCAAATCATCCAAGTTTCTTCTTCAATAGCTTACCCGATTTGAACATGTTCCGCTTCTTTTCATGACATGTAAACAGGTTTTGACATGGGTCTAGTTAAATGTGTAAGACATGCTGGAAAAAAAAGGGAAAGGGAAATGCCTGTGCAAAACCAAACCTGTCAACACACAGTACCTGCTTTAAATCTGTTCCCCATTTCAGGCAATCTGTGGGAACCAGGCCTGTGGAGTCTAATCCTGTTTTCATCCGCACCCCCACCCCCACCTCCCCCCCTCCTCTGTATCACACTTTCAATTCCACTTGCTGGTGCCTTTGTGTGATTTTCATTTGATCTTGCTTTTAAAATTCAAAATCTATTCAAGGTTTTTTTAGTTGGATTCACGCTGTTGCCGTGAAGCCCTATTTATGTTCTAGATTTGGAATTGCAAATCAAGAGTGTGTGATTTAGGGGAATGGAAGTCCAAAATTCCCTGGCATCACCTTTTATGATTCTGTAGGTTTAAAATGTTAACAAGGGTGTTTTAGCAAGCTGATTTGTGCAGTATCAGCCTGTCTCTGGCTGTGTGTGCAGAGGCCTCTTTCTGATTGTGGCACACAATAATCATGGTAAAGTTACTCTTTGAACACACATATTTACTGAGTCTGGTATCTGTGGCACAGAAGCAATATGGGCTTTTTAATTCTGTGGTCTAGACACAGTTCTTAATGCGCCGTATCTTCGGCTAGTTTGGCCAAAGACACAGGTATACACGCCTGGACGCAAGCATAGGCCGCAAAGGGTGAATGTTGGGGTGACTGAACATACTTGTAGAGAGAGACCCAAGTGTTCTGCACCCTAAACCTGATCATCACCGACTCCAAAGTCTTAACAAGCTGTAGGATTTGTCGAACTGATGGAGGAGGATGAAACAACAGCAGCAAGATCACCACATAATATAGTTTATACATGGATGAAATCTGGGTGAGGTGGCTGTGGGGATCTCACATGAAACTGATAAAGAACCTTCTCATTTCAAACAGTGCTTTGAAATGTCAGCATATATTGCATAGCATTATGGGAAAAGAGACATCTGCCTGCACAACAATCCTGAATTATTTGATCAAACTGCACAATAAACAGCATACATTATATATCTATATGGACCAGAGTTTCTGTTTTTCCTTGATCACCAAATGGGGTAAGGTTTGAAAAAAACACATAACAAAAGCATTATGCATCCAAAACAGCATGCATTTTAGATTAATTTGATTGAGCAGACTTAATAGCCATTATAATGATAACAATGGGACTTACCATATTAATATAGACCAAATTAATAACTTTCATACTGTGAAAGATCTGAGACTATACTGTACCTGTATCTATGCACAGTCCACAAGAAATACTGACAAAACAAACTTTGGATCTATTGAATGAATTCCTAAGAGCAATTTATGCAAAGAAATTTAATATTGCTCCAGACTCTCATCCGCTCTGCAAATAAATGGTTATTTCTCCACTCAAATTCTAAAGAGCACATCGTACAGAATCCACATTCAGCCAATTCATATTCCTGAATCACAGGCATTAACATTCAAAAAAGATACACTTGGTTGTTTTTCAAATGTCAAGGAATAATAAACAAGTGAATAAAGTTTTGCGTGTGTGCGTGTGTGTGTGTGTTTCAGCTCAACAGTATGCATCTAAAGAAGCAGTTCCAGCGAGAGTATGTGAGCCTTTGATCACACCTGAAGTCATATTTGTTTTGGAATAAGTTAGAACTGATAATCTTATTATGTGAAAACAGTATATCTGCTTATCAGGGAATATTATTGCCCTACTTGATGCCCAGTAAGGGGTTTAGGTGAGCAATATGAACTCAGCCATAATAAGCCCCACTCCCTGTGATTATCTGACACAAGGTGCTGACAGCTCCTCACTGTTGACATTTCTGTTGATATTGGCATTGAAAAGGCATGCAGTGGCACAGACTTACAGCACTTACAGGACTCACACACTTGTATTTTCCTCTTTGTTGGCCTGTATTATAGGACTTACCGTATCATCAGCAGCTGAATGGGCTGGAGTCCTGGCCTGTCGTGACAGACTGGGATCATACATCAAGACTGTTTTCTCTCTGTCATCGCAGTTGTGCGTTGGGGCCTGACACCTGGAACAGCTGAAACATCACAAATGCAAAACGTAAAAAGCCCCATTGTAGAGCAGACATTCAAAAAGTAGTATGTGTAATGGATAGGGGGGTCACAGTATCACCGCTTTTTGATGTTGCGGTCTCATCCAAACCTGATTGGCTTATGTTCGAAGTTATTATTAGAATAACACAGCCATCGCTCGCTATAACATAACAGGTGAGGTTAATGGCAAATCATCTGTTGCATTAAAACCACAGAGTTTATGCACCTCCGTCACTTTTTGCTCTAATGGATTTTGTTTTAGTGAATATTCTCTGAAAGCACATACTATTCTGTGTAAAAGCAAATGTATTTTTTATGAATACAAGGCAATATTAAGAGCACAAGTTAAGGGACTATGAATTAATAATTTCTGTTGGAACGCATTACTGAATGTGAAAAATTTACAATTAAAAGCAATTTTTTCACACTCTCCTGTGTAGTGTCAAAGATGACAAACTGTACTATATTATTCTCTAGCTGCAACAAATGCCTTTTTCTCTAGGTGTTTAATTCTTCTGACACCGTCCACACAAACATTTTACAGTGTTTTAGGCTTTAGGTGACACACAAGCATGAACAGGTTTTACAAGCTTTAATTTCATGTCTGCTGTCAATAAACAAGAAGCATATGAGAATTTGGTAACAATTTATAACCAGACATTCACAACACATTCATCACGCATCTTTAAATGCATTGTGCTTATGAGAAAAGTCATAACACATTAATAACACATCCGTACACACAATACACTGTGAGCATGACATGTTAGTTGTTGATTTATGTACTCACCATAACTCCATCACTGACCTAACAAGCCAAAACCATCATATCAGTCATCATCACTAACGTATATTTTAGTTCACATCAGAGCTCGTCATGATTTGATACATACACAAAACCATGGATACCATGCTGGATTCATGTGAATCAACAAAGTTAAGTTTACCTGAGCTCATTGCAGTTTGCATATTGTACACCTACCTTGAGTTTATTTAAAGACTTCTGCTGACTATCTAAACCAGCGTATGATCTGTCTCATGATGCAGGCGTATTAGGAAGAAGCTCCATCTTGTAGGTTTCCTTGGAATTTCCCAAATCAAATCCCAAATACATCGCACAAACAATTCATAATTCACATTTCTGTGGTAAAATCAGTTTATGGCTGTGAACACCATTGGTATAAATGTGTAATGGCAGATATATTGCACAATGCTTTGCTGTTCTACTTTGAACTTGACAGTCATCAGTTATAGGTCAATGAACACTATGTCATGTGTAAAGCTGTGTGGCCAAGTCACAGTTTATGGCTGTGGACTTTTATGCCACCAGTGCATTATACGTAAGCAGCAAATTGCTTCATATTATCTGGAAAAGTATCCGTGCATTGAAACTGCTCGCAAGATCTGGGTTGTGGAGCTTGTGGCATTAAAGCGCATGATGGTGAACAAAAGCAACACAGTAGTTTTGGACTGTTATAACACATTTTTGGTGAAAACTAAAGCTAACCAATATGAAAATGCTGCATTCACATAAGTGTTAGGGCATTCACACTATTCTGCTTTTTTTTTTTCAAAATGCCAGCCTTTATTTTTTACATGAAAGTCAATGGCGGTTGCTTTGGAAAGTCATAGTGCCTGATGTGTTTTTAGGTCAGGTGGAGTAAAATTCAGCTTTTCAGAGGAGACCACATGAAACTGGACCACTTTTTTTTTTTAACCGACTAATCACAAGGATGAACAGGTGGGGTTTCACTGTACATACGCAGCTGAAGGTTCATGACAGCAGCAACAACCAGAAGGAAAATGGAGAAAGTGTTGTGACTCTGATGATAGAGAGTCAGGACGGAGCACATCGGCGGTGTTGCGGGAGTTTCTGGTAAGTGTCTGAGAGTTGAACATGAGTGCTGCTTGCTGATAGTGGCAGCGGTTCATTATGGAAACAAAGTGCAAGTCATGCGGCCTGCTTTTTCAAATTATCACTACAAAATGTGGTTGAGGCAGTGCTTTTTATACAAAAAAGCAGAATAGTATGAGCACACCCTTATGTATACCAATACACAGGATCTGATATAACTATCTCTTGTGCTATTGAACCAAGATACCACCTATGTAGAAACCTGGCTTGGATTAAAGGGAGGGGGGGGCAGGTATGTCAATGGAGTTGTCAAGTAGGCAACTCCCATCACAGATGTTTCATTGAGTCAGACCCATGACTCCTCCAGAAGGCGCAACGGTAAATTCTGGTATCCCATAACCACCCCCTCTCTTCTTGCTCTCACAACTGATTACATCTACGCTCACCATCACTGAACTGACACTTAACACTAACAAGACACATTTAGGTTTACACTTAGCCTGCAAGTCACCCAATAACGTCCACTATCACCATTAATGGGACAGCTGAGTCTTTTGGCTTGAAACAGCCGGCTGAGTAGTTCAGAAACTGCACTGTATCGACCATCAGAGACAAACGGGACGACTTGACCTTACTGGTTTGACACAACAGTTCAGTCAGCAGTCACAGGCCAGAGGAACGACTGATCCTGCTAGGTTGACTTGGCCTGCTCAACAGTTCACTTAACTGTGTACAAAGACAACACAGTCTCATAAAAATTTGCGAAATAAGAATGGACTCTGAAATGCAGATTATGTATTTTGGACACAAATTATGTGAAGATTACATTCCTCCACCACAAATTGGATTATGTGACAATAGCGCAAATTGGACAGGCCATTTTTCACCTGCTTATCATGTGAAAATGTTAGCTAAGTTAGGGTTAGGCAAGAAAAACAACTTTGGTTAAGGTTAGGGTTAAGGTGTTGGTCAGGTTTAAATGAGAAACACGCTCATGAAAACTTCACTCGAACTTCAGTGAGTTGGGAATTGAACCCGGGTTGTTGGCATTGAAGTTAAATGTTTACACTCATCCACCACCCCGACCACATCAGCACCACATTACTTTCCTCCACGCTATTTCATTGTCAAACTACTGAGGAGACCAAGGATTTCACCAGGAGCTGTGAAAGGTGTGTGACTATACTCACTTCTGCCACCGTAGCCCTGCCATCATATGATAAGATTACACAGCTATCTTAATTATGAGATGGATTTTCATGTGTATGAAAGGCCTATGGTGTTGTTGTTTATAAATGTATAATAACTGTGTTTTGTATGTCCAGTGTAGACTGTTACCAAGCGTTTCCTACCGTAAGCACATAATGGATATGGCACTGGGTTTTCCCATGACATTTAGAGGTTAATTTGCACTGGTTTCATGGTCATTTATTGATGGAGGGTTCAGAAATTAGCATTCTCCACGCTTTTTATTGACAGAAGTGATTAATAAACCATCAAATCAAACAGGATGGTCAGTCAGAAGTGGCTGTGTACAGAGGTATGGTGTTGAAAATACGTTTCATTCAAATTGCAAACAGTTTAAGTTCAAAGCATGCATCGGAGTGCGTCCATATAATTCTTATGAAGTACTGTATGATGAATGAATTCATGATGCTGAAGCCTAGAAGATTCCCTCTAGAATTAATTTCAGTATATCATGCTAAGCATTGTGACAGATTATGTCAGGGAAGCTTTGTGGTAAATATCCTGTAGAAAGTAATGCCTGATGTTAATGTGTGTTGAGGGATTTGCTTCCTGGCCGGGCAGATATGTATGACGAGCCACCGGTCCTGCATGACCTGCTTTGATCCAGATGGTCCTGGTCAACTGAGAGGAGATAGATGACGGGGAGCGGAAGGACAGATTCTTCACGGCTCTTGTACTTGCACCTCACACCGGATTTGGTTTCCTTTTATGCCGACATATTTACAGCCCCTCTCAATCATTACATCGCTTTTCATCTATGCATCAGGTTCTGCGCTGGAGATTTTCATTGTTTCTCCTCGATTCCTTTCATATTCCCACTTCCCAACTTGTTAACTCTCTTAGTTGAATTTCTTTCTGAGAGACTGCAGAGTTTGTAGTAGGTTTGGGAAATACCTCACGACATTCAATAACATTCAGTTCATTTGGAGAGAATTTATTCATCAGACAAAGCGTTAACATTAGCTATAAAAGTGGAGGAAAACGATGTGACGTTTTTTTTTTCTCAGAAATTAGTTCAACCCATAAAATATATTGCACATAATTTTTGTGATCTCCTTTATAATTTTCCCCCTCCCCTCTTATCTTCCTCTCACCACTGTTGTGCTCGAATGTGTATAATTTCATATCCACAGATTCACACGGCATGTCACCAACTCAGTGAAATATACTTATGTTCAAAGGAGTTCTAATGTGGAGTGATGGGTGGGCCTACAGTAGCCTCAGAGCCGTTGACACACAGCTGTCTTTGCTATAAATCTTGCAAATCCACTCCACAAAAAAACTCTCTTGAGACTTCTTTGAGTGGTAAATTGCTTCGGCTCTGAAAGTAAGTGCAGTAAGAATTTTCCCATATACACTTCTATTGAGCAAATCATTTTAGCCCAATGGAGAAACTGAAAGCTATCATCTTTTGAGATATACTGCGCTCTGTAGTGTAGATTGCAATTCCAATAATGCAGTGCAGTGTTTTCAGAGTATGTGTATTTGCCAAAATGTAAATAAGTAAACAAATCTGACTTCTAACATATAGTGACTAGACAAGGTTAATCTTGCAGGTTAATAAATACAATGCGTCCCCCTCTTAATAGCATGCATGGCCTTGTCGGAGTTCCTTTATCTACAAGCTTTGTCTGTGAGGCTATTATATAATTATATCATTGCATTTGTCATTTGCGTTCACCCTTGGGGTCAAGAACAAATTAAAGCACTGAGTATGTTAGCTTTATAAGCAGAATGTCTGCAACACAAACCATAACAAAAGTTCATATTTTCTGTGTAATGAATGTTACATTATTTATACTATGAATTATGGATGAACTTGAGCAGACCTGCACAGCCCTGAATGGGATGGCTTGTAATCAATCCTTGTCTGATGGACCTCTCCAACAAACAGTCATTAGTGGTTACTCTGTCCCTCTCACTGGTAAGTCTTCTTGGAAAAACCTAGCTAACTGGTACGCAGCAATAATAGTGGCTATTATTACCTGCAATCAAGGTATAAATTACACTCCCGCCCATTCATTCCCAGTAATTTGAAAATAAATATTAAGATATTCTAACTGTGATTATTTAAAGATGGTGGCAGCAGAGATTCTGCAGTTCAATGATTACCAGGCACCGAAAGGCTTATTGAGCTGGATGGTTAATACTTTTCACAAGATACTAAAGAGAATGCACATTAAATGACAGCGTTCTTTGAATTAATACACTTTGTAACTTCGCAGGCAGTGGCATAAGCATTGAGCAGAGATAGGGAGGAAACATTATTCATGGTGTTTTTCATCCTAACTCTACTTTATTAGCTTATTTGATTCCCCATTCTCCTCATAGTTGATTCAATACATTTCCTATTTGCATAAAACTGTCCGGTAAGATTATCTTCACTTATTCGATCTATCCTAAGAGTCACCTTGTTCAGGATCTTATATGAATAATGAGATTTTAAATTGGAAGACACTCACACAGAGAATGAGGCATTTACAGTTAATTCATCTCATTGAGTTACATTGCTTAGAGGTATTGGAGGGTTTAGATTTTCATTCAAGCATCATATTTAACAGTGTCTGCTTCCCCCACTTTACTGGCATTGAAATTTAAATGGCCTGAGTCTGACAGATCCAATATTGCGACCCACAGTTGCTATTTTCCTGGGAGCAAATATATTGTCAAAATCCTTATATTCAGAGAATGAGGAGGCAGAAAAAGAGTGATCACATGGAGGTCCTTACCTCTGTGATTCCTGCTTTTTTCAAATATTTCAATAGGACAAACCTCCATTCTTCATTTGCCTATTTATAGAAACTGATACACATCTGAACATGTTTTCACATCTCAGAAGAATTTGAGATGATTTTGAAAATTGCTTTTCAAAATCATGGTGTATCAGTCAGTGGTGTATGTAACAATGAAATGCTATTCAACATTTGGCACAACATTGCACATTTGTACAGTGGCATACTTGTATACAAATTTGTGTCAATCACACACACATACACACACACACATGTATATACACAGTGGTTTGACAGAGAGAAAGAGAGAGCGAGAAAGAGAATGGGAGAGTGGGAAAGAGAGAGAGGGGGAGGGGGTTAATTGGCTTTTTATGACTCCAATTAAATAACATTATGCATATACTGGCTTAACGGCTTATATGTGGCCTCCATTAACAATGTCCTCTTGATTGGTTCTTGGGCTTAAGGTCTCCTCCAACTCAGGCAGTGCTTGTCATAGAGTTTAAACCCATATATGGAGGAAAAGCATTTGACAGTAAGAGATTTATAGGTGCGTGAATTATTTAAAAGGAAAACTACAAATCTTGAAAAGATCAATGACCTGTTCTCTACCTACGCAACCTACAACGGAACAGCTTGAAACGCTATCTGTCTGAGATGACAATTGAATAAAATAAATCTCATCATTAAGGCCTTAGTGTGTTATCTTGAAAGCAAAAGAGAGGGAAAGAAAACAAGCATGTGCCTGTCCTGAAGCGGAGCTCCTGAGGTGTTAACTAATCTCTGGTGGCCAGTCTATGCACTGCCTCCTCTAATTGCTCCCTGTATTTCAGTCTGGTGTGAGAGCAGCCATTGTAGCGAGCGCCCAGTCAGCCCCCAGAGGTCTCACACCTTCATTATCACTCTTTATTGCAGAACCTTATACGGGCACTCGGCACCAAACAGCCTGCCCGTTAAAAATAGAGCCTTCTCCTCTCCTCTCCTTTTGGTGGTTTCAGTTTTAATTACTAACACAGAGCCAAAGCCAGAGTCCTCAGCAGGCCTGGCGTTTTTGTTCACTAATTAAAGCGAGGATGGAGTTTATTGAAGGGACCCTGACTCTGCTCTCTCATCTATTATTAAGAGGGCAGGACAAATCATTTTCAAATTTATATGCTGAAACCTGTCCAGGGACAGGCACAGGGCGGTAAGGTTGGGGGGGAAGGTGGGGAGAAACGGTGTTGAACACTAGGGAAGGTAGTTGAGACACAGTATGTGGGAACTACAGTGGAGGAGATCCTGAAGTAAAAGGATAAATGCAGAAAACCTCACTGTTATATAATACAACATCCCAACACAAAAGGAGGAGGTGCGATGGACTGATGCTACAGCAACGAAACGTGTGCGATCCTCCTGTGATCCGACGAAACCTCGGTTTTGAACGTGAAGAGATGAGTAGTCTGGAAGACCTGCAGCACAAGTATTAGCAAAGATAATGTCCTCCTTTAGGCATTGATTGGTGGACCCCCTCTGTGTGCTCTGTGTAAACAGTGGGCATAAATACCAAAACAGCGGGGTGGTAATGTGAGAGCACAACTTCCAGCCAGATTGATGTTCTTAGTGATTCACTAACCCCCTCTGTCTCACATTCTTAATTGTCTAAACAGCCATGACCCTGGCAGCTGCACAGGTACCTCTGTGAAAACGCCCCATTCACACAGAACAACAGACAAGCCTTTGGGCTACAGAGAGGGATGAGGCAAGACAGCTGACAACGAAACATGGTAAAGCAGAGCAGTGGAGACATTAGAGACAAAGAGGTCTTTAATACGTCAAGTCTGTAAATGCTTACAGTAGTCAGACACATTCTTTATCTGATGTTTTTAAAGCTTTTGAGCCAACAAATATGTCAAAATGAATTGATGAATTGTTTATTTACGTTTCCCTGTTAGCTAACGTGACATATTTGATATCATTGGAAACCTCAGAGTCTTTACTTTCACTTAAAATTGGGCACCATAGACGTTAGCAAAGCCAGACTTCATTTCATTTCATATAATGTCAATACCTGCCCAGTCAAATGGTTAACATTAGAAAGGCCACTGGGTTTTAGGGGTCCAAGAGAAGACCAACAAGCTATCAGTTGAAGGGGTAAATGCCATTATAACCACAATTTCCTTGTATGATTTTGAAAATCTTACAACGCTGGTTTATACAGAAATTGGTTCTAGGAAAAGTCATGGAGGGACATTTTGAAAGCTGAGATATTTCAATGCTAAATTTCAAAACAGCGGTCAGTTGAGCACAGCTTGGCATTTATAATGTTGAGGGAAATGTTTCAACTTTGCAAAATGCAATCCTGCCTCTATTTTACTTTTAAATAGCTGCCATCTACTATTAAAGATGCTGTCACTTTATTACTGTGTATTAAGTTCATTTTGAACAGGTATGTGAGGTCTTCATGCTGAATTACACAACTGGGAGCAAGTGCACATGGAAAATTAGCTACATACTATTAAAGAAAGAAAATCTTCAAATCTGGTTTTCTAACCTTTATGAGATAAGGTGCAGTGAATTGAAAAGGAGAAATAATGAATTTAGCTAGGGTGAAGAGCAAGAGAATCCTCCCTTAGCCTAACAAGCAGCTCGCATCCTCAGGGCAATTAGTCACTGTCATATGAGGGCAAATGTAGAACCCTTTGCATGCTTGTTAAGTAAAAACTTACATAGAGGTCACTGACATGTAAGAGAAATGCAGTGTAACCACTGAGCTACAGAAAATTTCCAGTAAGTAAAATAAGCCAGACAAAAAATCCACTATTAAGTCGATATCGCTAAGATTTTAAATAAAATTTAACTCAATCTTTAGCGTTTATTTATTAACCCACTGCAAAAGCAGTTAAATGGGTAGATGGATGTGTAAAAATACAATGGACTTTATATCCTAAACGTTTGACTGCTATTGACTGTCTTTATTCATATCTGCCATAACATTTAATCTCCTTGGCCAAAACACGTAAGCCTCCAGGCCCAAACAGAATATCATTATCTGTCTGGCCATATTACATGTAGCTTTGTTCACTTCAAAATATAGATTTTAGATTATCTAAAAGAGAACTTTCTTACTCGACATAAATCAAGCAACCTCAGAAAAAGCACACATCTGGTGTATGACAGAATCCTGCCACTCCTCTTCTCTTAATACATAACATACTTTTGAAGATCAGTCATGATGTTTCATTCAGTGTTTATATATCATCTTATTGACACAGCTAAACCAACCTGCTGATGCATGTATCCACCTTGACAATGTGTCCCAATGCTTCACCTAGCTAATACTAAACAAATCTTCTATGTGTGGCAAACTGAGGAATAAAGTGAATTTTACAACCATTCAATGTGTGATTGTTTAATTTCACTATTTCTATGCATTATAAATGTACATTTCTTTCAGGGTGGATTTTTCCAATACATAGAGGGAGGGATATATAGGTCAGAGACCCCGGCGCCTTATCAGTAATTCGCCATTGCCTGGTTATTAAGGACAGCTTAGGTGGAGAGGGCTGGAGTACCAGGAGGGGTTAAGGTGAATTGATTGCCTGTGGACATGTTAAACATGACCCTGTCAGGCCTCCACTCCACTCCTAAAATGCGCCAACCTGTGCACCTCACTCCAAGTAATCAGCTGTAGAGGCTTTAATAAAATTCAGAAAGCCCCGAGAACTTCCCCCCAGGGACTGTACCAACTTGGAAATAATCGAAACCCCCGGCAAGAGACATTTGCACTGTGTTACCGTAGGAAGCATAACAAAATGCCTCATGCTCTGAACCCTTAAAAAATGTCCTCAGCCGGGGAAAAAAAAAAAAAAAAAAGTTGTGGTTTATGAGTGTAATGGAAGCGCATAGGTTGTTGTTGTTCAATGTTAAACAGATTGGAAAGTAATCACCAAAGTGTCTGTTCCTGCGCTGACCGGGTTCAGATGCAGCAGCTTGCAGCAGAGGGGCAGTGGCAGGGTAATTACGGGGTAACTTGGGCTCAATCTGTCTGTAGACGCCCTCCCTCTTGGAAGGGGTGTTTCCCTTGATTAGCCCAACTCAGGGTGAAGCCCCCTCTGCAAACGGCAGATTGAAGTTCATCACAGGGGTCTCAGCTGCCAGTGTGTTGCAATGAATTGCTTGCTGTAAGAAGGTGTTGACAGGAGCAGCTGGACATCAGAGAGTGATGAAAAGAAAGGGAAATTCATGGAGAATCCAGACAGAACGGTCCACTGGGGAAAAGAGAGAGAATTGGTCATCTGCCGGTGGAGAGCAGAACTGCAGCCATTGTCGACTGGCCTGAGGGTGTGTGTACAAGTCATATTTTGTTTATGTGTGGCCCTCGTTGCAGAGAAAGCCATAAGCCTGTGTTTAAGAGTTAAGAACACTGAATTGTATGAAGTTCAGTCACGCTGATTCATTGGATCACTGCAGCCTCCGGCAATTACTCAAGTGATAACCTTCCAGAAATAGACATTTAAGTCAAATGACAATGCAAGCCATTTACAAAATTATGATATGCCTGCAGCATGTTGATAAAATTTACAATAGTAATAAAACTACATAATAAATAATTCTATTTTCTTCATGTCATCTCTTGGCAGGCAGGGTTTACATTGGCAAGAAAGTATTGAATACATCAGTGTTAAAGACACAGATTACTATCAAACCTTGTTTAGCCTCAGAATAACAAATAATGAAGTTGGACAGCCCATTCAGGACGGCTGACAGCAATTGTAATACATTACACACACATGTGTCTATTGTCTCACAAGTGCAGGTCCTTAGCTCACCATTGGTGACTAATGTTAGTGAAAATGAGAAATTTGTGTGTGTATTTTGATGAATAGAGACAGTGCCCTGAGGTGAGGACAGGCTATATTGGTGTGATTCTACCATTCACTATATTAATGAACTGCCTAAAGGTGCAAATTAGGTTTTAATGGGTGTTACTTTACTAGCTTGGTTCTACCACACACAAAGCCCCTTCACTCACCAATATTCCTGCTCTGCCTTTCAAAAAAAAAAAAGCAATTACAATTTATAGTCATTTTAGTAATGCCCAAATAAAATACAACCATTAGCAGCTCAACTTCTTCAGATAAAATTTGCTTATTCATTCTGTTGTGACACTATGTCCTGACTGTTTTTCTTCCACACATTTGAAATACCTCTCTCTGTTGACTCATTCTACTGCCAAATTTTGTCTTCCACCAGTCTACTGTGAACAAAGCCAAACCATTTTGCATGCCCGCGTGTTTGAACCCTTCATGCTCTATAATTTATTTTGCAGTAGGAGAATTTTGGAAAGAGGAGTGTACTATTGTAGATTGCTAGGTTTCAAAGAAAAAAAGGTGAAAAAGGAAAGTTTAGGGAGCGGGGAAGCAGAGAACAAATGGCTGATGCTCTTTAAGCCAGTGGTTTGTGAGAGCAGCTCCCTGGCTAACATGGTCTCTTAGCATACTTGACACCAGCCACTACTTAATTAGCTGCCATCAGCCAAGCCCTGGAGAAAGAGGGACAGGCTAATGATTAATGATAAAAATGCCTGGAAAAAACCTTTGACAAAACACAACATGTCATCCTGTGTCCTCTACAGACGTGAACTACTGCTGTGATTTACCCTCCTTGAAGCCGTCGTGGATTATTTATGCTCACAAACCTGATTAGGCTCAGATCTGTTTAACAGCCTCTGCTTTTCCAAACACAGATGGAATTTTACAATACTGTTTGCACTGGTAAATGACGCCGTTTCCTCTTTTCAGAATCTAAACTGGAACCACAATTAGGAATTGATAAGGTATTTGGAGCGGCATAATGGTTTACAGTGCAAAGTCTGCGGGGAAATCTGAAGAGTCATGTTTCTGTCTGTATGTAATGGTCAGATTGTATTGCATTTTTCATGGTTTAACTCCTCCACTGAATCTCTGAGCACACTGCAAAATCAATTGCTTTATTGATCTATAACTAATTAGGGGAAGATAAATGGTTCAACTAAACAAATACTGGCTCTATAATGAGCCGATACAGTGCAAGGTACATTAATTGAGTTCTGGATGATATGAGGCAATCCTTCTCTATTAGAGCTTACATGGTGTTCAGCGGGAACTGATGTAACTGATGTTACTGTACAGATACACTGTCTCTCCCTGCATACATAAGTCTGGAGCTATTACAACATAGAAATCATGGTAATATTTTTGCCAGCAGTTGAAAAGCTGCCTCCTATTTGCCTGAATCATTTCCATTCCAAGGTATTTGTGTGCTTATGCCAATGTAGCAACCAGATCCCGTGGTAACAGTACGTCTCTGGTGTGACTCGTGTTGTGCAGTCACCAGCGATCAAAGGCTAATTAGTTTCAGCTGACACAGGCTATGGCCCTCAGGTCAAAGATCATGACTGATGTTATGGGGATGATGGTGGAGAGAGAGAACCGGGGGAGAGCCAGGGGATCTGGATCCTCATTAACCAGAAATTGTTGCTCTTGCATCAAATCCCAGACTAAACGTCACTGAACATATTTCCTATTCTAATCGTTTTGTATTGCACTTTAAAGACAGAAATTTGGGCTGTTTTGTTTGCCCCCGTGTTAACACCTTGTTGTGTTGTTTTGTGGCAGGACAGGAATAGAAATAGATCAGATAGAGCAGATCTATCGTATCCCTGAAGGCCAATTTGTTATACAGACATGAGGTAAAAAAAAAAAAAAACAACCTCCACTACATACAATATACAATATACATACAATATACAATAGTGCCTGCTCACACCAGTCTAGGTCATAAGCAGACTCATAACCAGGGGCTCCCTCTACAGGCAGACTGCTCCCCCCAATCGAGAGCTCAGTCTCTTTCTGACAACATGCTCTCTCGCAATGCTTCATTTGTCATAACAGATGTTCAAAACTATTTTCCCTGGAAGCCTAAAATCTGAAGAAGTAAATTAATATCCCCTCCCTCCCATTTTAAGTCCCTCAGACTCAGTTCATAGCCTGTACTAAGTGCCCTTGTTGACTCAATTGGATTAGCACTAATATGTAAACACAGGAGGTAAGAGGAGTAATCCTCTAATGAGAGGAGAAAAAAGTGAAATAAATAAGTTGAAATGCCATGCCTTGCCTTTAACTGAGGCATCTGTCAGGTGAGCTGGATGTGTGTAGATTGAAATTGGGTATTAAAATTGGACCAGAGGATGTTCAGAAGGAGCTGTTTTGACCATTCTGTGACAGCGTAATTACTCGTTTGTAACTTAGTTGGATAATAGGAATATAGCCTCGAGGGGATAAGACAAAGACTTGTTAATTATTAAAGCTTACATCAGCCAGGCACTAGAGAGTTGCAATTATTAATGTTGTTGTTCTTGTTTGTGCTTAAACACTACCTCTGCTGTTAATATGCTCATTAACCAAAATGAGTGATTTTATTACTCTTGATTTGGTTTGGGGTTTGTTAAACGTACCAAGGCTCGGTTGTCATTGTTTACTGAGGGGTAAACACTGCTGCCGCATGTGGACAGGTAACAGTTTTTAGGTTGAAGCCTCTCATTAAAGCTTTGTCCCATTTAAAGAAAAAAAAAAAAAAACATCCCACTGACTCTGAATGTTCGGATTAATTCTGAAATTTCACCGCCAACGTTTCAAAGTGCGCTCTTAAATCATAATGACACTAAATTACACCATGGCATAGGTAAGTGTATTTCTTCTTTTAGGATTTTCTTTTTTATTTAGATTTAGTGACACAACTACACTGCAAGGTTGACTCGTCTAATGTCATTTATTGCACTAATATAAGAAAGAATCACTCCCAATTCAAATGTGCATCATATTGCCCTCAAAATTAAACAATTTGTGTCTAATTAAGCAAACTGTCTCACACAAAATTTCCTGTGCTTCCTGAAATCCTCATTCAAATGCTGCACTGCTATCCCATAATGCCTTCCTATAAATGAAAAATTGCTCTATTAATATCTTTTGCATATAATATCATGGCTCAAAACATGACTGAATTACAGCAATGTAATCCGGAAAAAAATAATGATTCAGTAGTGCAGGATTCTTTTGTTCTTTGCATATGCATGCTTCTAAAATTACCCTCTACTATACGACCATAATCAGTCCGCATGTAACCTAACGCTGAATTTATCTGGTGGTTTTAAAAGATGTAGAGTCGTTTAACAGTTTAGATTGTTATTGTCATTTAAAATTACAACAGCTCCCCAAATGTTGCTGGGTCACAAAATGTTTTGTTGGTAAAAGTCTTACAAATAAATGCTCCTGTTACATCTTGCCAATAGTGATTTCAGGTGTCCACACTGTTGTTGCTGCTTGTAAAGACTCTCTAATTGGATCTGTCTGTGGATCTCCTGAGTGAGACAGGAGAGAAAAAAAGGATCTAATGTCACTTATAGTACAGTAGAAAGTCTGGGCCACATCTCCAAAGATGACTGTGTCACTACTCAGAACAATAATTAGCTTTACTATAAGTCGGATATTTGCTTTTACCTGAATATAATGCTCTTTATTTGCTTCACTACTTTATAGTTAACATGAATAATGGGGCAAGCTGCATCTGCTGCAACTCTTCAAACTGCATGTGTGCCTTTGTCTTATTTGGTAAAAAAAATAAATAAATAAATAAACCACTAGATTAACACGTTCTTGAAATGCACAAGCAACAAAAAGATAAAGCAACCAAGCACTTATATTTGTTCACTCTCCATTGTGAGCAAAAACCATACGCGGTTTTAAAGGGTGTTCCTCTTTCTAATGGGCCCCGTGGGGACGAAGGGGTTAATTGATGCAGATGTTGATAGCTTTTACACACGATGCAGGGAGCATCTCCCCAGTGGCTCCTATTAGAGGCAGTTTTAATGAAGTGCTAAACAGAAGGCTTTCCTACAGTGTGGCCTGTCCTCAGGAATACTCCAGAAACAAAGCACTTCATAGGAAAACAAGGTCCCCTATTGATTGTCATGGCAAATAACTGAATCCTTTCCCAATCAATGCTTATTTCTCAACTTATAGACCCTAAAAGGAGACAGAGTGAGAGAAAGTCAATCAGAGAGGCATTATGTTGCTTAGGGCACATAAATTGCTATGTGGTTGTCATGTGGAGGAAATTCAAGCCCTTGAAGGTGCAGCCTCAACATTTCAGCTGTAATTCCACTGACTTGCATTGGTTTAATGGATGCGCATCATATAGGCTTAATTCCTAGGTTTTAGTTTATTCATGAATTAAGATGTCTTTTTTTTTTAAAGATTATTTTATGGGATTTCTGCTTTTTTATTAGATGGTATGAGGTAGTAGAGAGGGTGGCAGCAGGTCTAGAACTGGACTTAACAACATAGCAAACACATAGTATTTTACTTCAGCACACAGAGACTATTCAGTTAAACATGCAATAATTCTTCCATCCATTTTACTAATAACAAACATAACTATAAACAACTGGCATACTTACCTCAAAGATGTCTGCTAATCTAGTCAGTAATGTGTAATTAAATGTAATTAAAATAAAAATAATTTATGCTTTATATATATATATATATATATATATATATATATATATATACATATACATTAATTTCAAAAATTACACAAGAATAAAAAACACAGAAAAGAAAATGTGTACTAGTCAGTGGAAGTTGGCTGAAATGATGATAATGTGACGGGGCTTCACACACAGCGCTACCAGCCCGTAGTCACTAAATTCTGCTCATTAAAATGACAAACCCAAACACACAGTTAGTCAGGCGTGATCTTCAGCTGTGTATGGCATCTGGCCCCGACGCACCTCCGCCCCCAACTCCCCAGAGCATCACACACACACACACACACACACACACATGAACACACGCATGCACACACGCACACACAGTAACCCCAATCAAATTTTAAAACAATCAGCATTCCTTTCATTTCCAATTTAGTCACCTGCCACAGCGCCCTATTAGCGTCCACCATGATACAGTATTAGAGGTTTATAAATGAGGACAGTGTCTTCCTCCCCTTCAATCTGAAGGAGTTTTCTCCATTTCCCCAGTCAGCTTCTCACTCCATCCGTCAGCCTCTTCCATCCTGATTATCAGGAGACACCAATTTCAAAGAGACATCTTAATAGTGATGTCAACGTATTAATTAGAAGTGTTAATGAGCTAAAAGCAACCCAAATTAAATTAATGCAGCAATAGACACAGAGAGCGAAATTAGCTTCAATTTCTGTAAATGATTCTGAAGTGTGCACAACATATCAGCCTGTCTGAACATTCCCATCCCCCAAAGCTAATCAAGAGCTACATTGCAATTAGCTGCTTAATTAAAGCAACACTCTGCTCGGAAAATCCGGCACAATTAAGTAATGGCTGTTATAGCATGAAGACAGACTGTATTTTTCTTCTGGAAAAAAAATAGAAAACAACATATTCTATCCCTAATGGCCTGGAGGGGATTGAGCCAGCCAAGATGTGCCAAGATGGAGAGGTTTCTATCTCGCGCTTCAATGGGGATCTTTGCTCCAGCTGGAAGCCTTGTGAATCAATGACAGCGAGGCAGATCAAACTGCCGTGCTCAGGGTTGCAAAGACATCTGAATTGGCACTGACTAGGGTGACTGTGTCCTAATCACCGGCTCTGTTTTAGCAGCTCACTGGCTTCCAGTTGGACAGAGGAGCTCCAGACTATTGATGCTTTGTACATATTTCAGCAGTGGACCTGTTACTGACCCCCATGGCTGTGGACACTGTTGTACTCCAGTCTCTGCTGGTGCAGATGGAATATAGCAGCGCTTAGGAAAAACAGCCTAAGAGCCCTAGGAAAGTGTCTATAGCTTCATATTTACATATGGTGTAGATATCCACATGAATAAATTGGATACATTTATCACACAAGCCTAATGTAAATATATTCCATGATGCTGCGCCCACTTTGGGCCAATTAGTGCTCACAACTGAAATTTCCATTATATGGGAGACAAAAGTCTTTATTTCTGGGAAATCTAATGGGACGAGTTTATAGGCAAGGTCATTTGAATTGGATTTTTCATGATGAATTGCATATCGCCGTTGTCATGCCGTTGAAAACCTTGTAACTCCAATTTTGATTATTTTCGTGTTTTCACCTCAATTGAAAGATTACATGGTTCTCTGTGGGTTGAGCAAAATTGTCCGACCTCTTGGGTTTATGAAAGCCTTTGAAAACCCACTGGATACAGTCAGAAATACATCGTCATCAAGCTAAAAAACAAGGCTGTTTTTCTTAGTTCCTGAAAAGTTGACAAAAGATGACATATACCTAGAATTTCAAGATGGCAGGGTGGGAGCTATATTTGCTAATGGTTCCAGTTTCCAATTGCTACAGTGCCCCACCTTGGTCCAATCAGTACAATTTAGTAAATGACAGATCTCTATAGCAAGACGCATCATTCAACCAAGTTCCATCAGAATTGGGCCAGCAGTTTTCCTGGGATTTTGTCTGTGTGACTAACAAACACACAAACATGTGTCCAATCCAAACCTCCCTCCACCCCTGATCAGCAGGGGGAACAATAACAACTTTCAAAGCCTCCTAAATAGTGACAGTAGATGGAAAATATAGCAACAAAACACAGTCTGACATCTGACACAGACAAAAGCACAGCGCTAAGTTCAAGTGAGGAACCCCCTGCTATTCAGTTATTTACTGGTTTTAAAAGTGCTTGAATGAGCAGTGAGCTGTGATTAACAGCCCTCTTGGAGGTGGAGCCCAGGGACTGTGGTGTAAACGCCATCCTTCAGCAGGTGTAGGCCACAGCAGAGCATATGCCGTCAGGTAACCAGGCTGGTCTGCTCTACAGAGACTCCACTGTGATCGTTTCCCTGGGCCTGCTTCTGCTGGGAACTGGTGTCACTCACAAACACCATCTGCCAGAAACAGGTTCACCTGCTAGGAACATTTATCAGAGGGTCTAGGAGTGGTGCCTTCCTTCCAGAAACCCCTCACACCTGCCAACGCAAACAAAAGGGGAAAAGAAGCATTTTGCACTGTTTTCATGGCTCCTAATTTCTTCTTTAAGAATCAGCCATGTAAACATAACTAACAGACTAAAGGCACCAGGCACAAGAGATGGCTCGGGCCCCACAATGCTCCAGGATACCTTTCCCTTTGCTGGAGAGAGGGGAAAAGACACCTGAAGTGTTTGACGCTAAATTAGCTTTTCAAAGACAATAATTAGACTTCTCCCCCTAAAGGTAAATTACCTGCTAACCAATTGAACTGTGTTCTAATTATAGGATCTTGCCTTTGAGCCATTGCCAAGGATCCTTGTTCCTGTGCTAGAAGATGTAAAACACATTAAAAAAATATACATGCTCAAGTGGTAAAGGCCCAGAGAAGACTGAGTGGAAACATGTTCTGTGCTCCCATGCTGTGTAAAACAGAGCTGAAAAATTGACAGATCACTTGCTCAACCGCAATAACCTTTACAGGATTCAAACGAGATAATTTCACCCGGTAACGGCAACAGGATGGCAGCTATCGCTCCTTTTGTAGAATATGTGAATTTTGACGGAGGAAGTTGACTGAGCAACACTGGATGGGTGACAACTAGCTACTTATCTGTGCTTTGCATATTTTGCGGCTGATGTCGTGACACCGCAAATTGATTTGTGAGACACACAGTCGGTGGAAGGATATTGAATATTTACACTCACCATGTAATAAAAGCTATCATGTCTGTGATGGTGGGGTTTAGTTGGCCTTTAGGTCTAGGTAATTTCTCATTGTTCTGCCGAGTGTGTGCTGAGCTTCCCCGCAAGGCGGCACTGTGACTGCAGACTGCTATGGAGCCACAGTGAGGGCCACACATTTGAATTCATCACCACTGCTGATAGCCTGCCACTAATTAATATGTAAATTTTACATTGTTTGTTTGCTGCTATGTCAAACTTTGATGTGAGGAGCGGCTTCCAGGTTAACAGAGATTTAGTGGAGATTGAGGGCTGGAGACCTGCCAAATATCCCAACCAGCCCGTAATCTAATATTTTATTTAAATAGATCGACTAATACTGTATGTCTCCACAGCTTAGAACCTAGGAGACAGGCTAATGATATTTTATTAAGCCAGAGTAATTGAGGATCCCATCAAAATATGTAATTAAACACTTAAGCATAATTATCCAACACAGTAGGAACCCGAATGAATTAATTAAAAAAACGTCAATACATCAATTTATTTGGATTCCTTTGTCCCTTTTCTACTTGTAATAATTAACATTTTAATTGCCTTAATTTGTGATGAGTAAAAGAAATTCACACTTTACTCTACACTGCCAATAATTGCAAGGAATTTGAGCTTACAATAATGTGTTCATAGTGAAAAATGATGATGAATGTTAGCGTGGTCACATACGGCTCTTTGCAGCTGAGAGAAAAAACGGTTTAAAAAATGCACTTTGTGGAGTAAACGTGGGGGATGTGTTGGGGTGTGTGTCTGTTTCTGTGTGTGTGTGTGTGTGTGTGTGTGTGTTTGCTTGCTTGCTTGCATGGGTATGTGTTCATTATCAGCAGGCTGCCTGGGTTTGATGCATACCTGGAGAGCAAGTTAATATCCTCAGGCCACCACTACATGTCAGGCCATGAGAAAGATACACACACAAGACAGAGGAACATCTCTGGCCCCGGTGGAGCCATTTACCTTTCTCCAAGTAGGTTCAAGATATTAATTAAGATAAATCTACCTCAATTCACACATTCTGCCATCTGCCTATTTATCAGAATTATGTTAATCATTTCTGTAGGGCAGAAGAATTATTACCCATTTTGTATGTAATTCATATTAACATTCAGAACTAAATGATTTTGTATTCTGTTCCATATGGACTCCTTACACCATGACATCTTTTCACCATACAGTAGTAAAATAAGGGACACATTCATAATGCTCATATAATGTGTGCAGCAGCATTCCCCCTCTAGTATTCCCACAAACAATATGGAAATGTATCCACTCTAATCACATGCAACCTCACAGGATTAATTCATCATGATGCACCTCCATACGTTTAAACTGCTTTGAACAAAACAATAATCTATAGCTCCATACATCCTCTCCTCTTAAATGTCAGTGGAGCCGACCAATATGATACGAAGTTGTCCGGCGATCATGCATTCTGTCTCAGTGGCTGCGATTCGAGGTAATTCGAGGCTGTGTTTTGGCCAATAGATGAGCTAGTTAATTAAACTCTGAGGAGATAATTAAGATGAGACGGCTGCTTGAATCACTCTGGTCATTCTGCCATTATGCAGGGGCAGGCCGACAGGTGGCACAGGCCCGCATCAGGTGACAGCTCAACCCAGCAGATCACACCATATGATGGTATGGGCAAATCTCCTAGGATCCCCCTGGTGCAGCCCGACCGACGCGTGCACACCCACTCCGACAAACACACACACGGCGTGCATACTTAAATCTACTGTACGCGCATTCGCATCCATACAGAGTTGTCTGACTAACACTTATAGCCTTGAGTTTGACTTTGTCCGGCTGTGTGGATGCCGCTGGCTGATCACATGCCTGGGGCAGAGTTAGGGGCTAAAGGAGAGTGCCAGGGCTAAAACAGGGCAGATCATACTCCTGCACAAGCCAAGGACTAATGAGGGTGAGGATGGGGCCAGGCGATGCTATGTGATTAAATTTAGATCTGGAGGGAGATCTTGACCCATGGTGGCCCACGTCTAAGTGACATTTACCCAAGAGAAACACACTGCAGCTGAGGCTTATTAACCTTTTATAGATCTAAGCACTGCCGCCTGTCTTAATTGGCAATTGGATTATTAAATAGACCAAATTCAGAGTGATTTGATCCAACAAGATCTACAATGTGGAGGCTATTTTGAAAGATCCAGCCTCTGACAATGTGTGCATTCGAACCGTGTAGAGTTTAAATATTTCAAAAGTAAATTGTCTGGGAAGATTTTCAGTCAATAGTAGACTTGCCAACAAGCGGTGTTAAGTCATTAGGTAGCTGGGAGTTACACTGACAATAGCACAGTACTTTAATCAGCACCTAAGGAATAAAAAGTCATCGCAAAACTCTACATTGTAAGAAAAAGGTGGCATAAGTTTTGGTGAAAAGCTGCATAGGAAGGGAAATTAAGTTGATCACCACTAAAACTTCAGCTGGATCTGCATGAAAGTTTTCCCTGCAAGATTTGGCAGCTGCTGCAGCTCTGTAACCGCCTGCTGTACCTCCAGAAACACTTCCTCACCACTGGAAAAACTTCCTGCTTATGATTCAGATCTTCTCTAAAAGATCCATTGCTGTGACGTTTTTGAAATAAAACTTACAACCCTTATAATAGAAAGGATGAATAACATTTTTGTAAATATATGACTTCCCTTCAATAGAGCTGAAGACAACTTTGTAACTTACATAGAATTGATTTATAAATGTACAGCTCATACTGTATTTAGGCCTAAACTGGGTGAATTGCACATTCAGAGCATAAAAGTCACGTCCCCATCATGGTTACAGTGTGTATTCTTACTATCAACTTTTCGCAAAGATTTCACAAAAGTCCTTTGGTCCTGAAACATTCAGCTGATCTGAAAATGTACTAGGAGACCTAGAACATCATGCAACCGGCAACCGCTCAAAATACATAATACAGAAAGTAATGAAATGAATGCTATAAATAACTTTTTTTTTCCAAAATTTAAATCTATTCTTGAGTCAGTGCAAAGTTTACACCAGTAATGAACAATGCTACACACATTGTCATCATCATATGTTCATGAAAGTTATGAGCATTGCCAAGGAGAATGTTTCTCAAAAGCTGTTTATTTATTTGATTTTTATTCACGACAGCTTAATTTTTTAAAAATATTGCCAATTTAATCAAGAATAAAACTCTGGGCTGGGTATGGCTTCTGATGTGTCTGTTGATATGGAAGAGTGTAGCTGCAAATGTGAAGCCCAAGTGCATGTTTTGGATATTTTGTGCTTTTCCATGGTGTCAGTAGCTAATAGCACATTAGTGAGCTAAGTTGTGGCAAGTGCAATATTGTTTTTTGCCAAGTTTAGCAAAGTGATCCAAAAAGCGATGGTTGAACAATGTTTATTAACTGCATCGTCTCTGATGTTGTTTGCCTATAATGCCTACAGTATAATGTCAGTGTGTACAGTTTTACTTGTGCACTTTTAGAAACTTTGAAATCCCATTGTTGAGAAGTTTGCGAGCATTTTTATAATGCTGGTATTTTGGTCTCCCAATGTTATGTCACTTTATTTTGGATACTATCGTCTTTGTATTCAAAAACAAGCCATAGAAAAATTACCCCAACAAACACATCAGTTGTTGTGGTTTAGTAATCTGAGCAGTTGGAATGTATTAATCATAATAAAGTCATAATTTACACTTAACACTTATGATTTCAAGTTCATCAATTCTAACTGGCAGAATATTGGGTTTTGGTGAGTTAGTGAACATTAATTGACCGATCAAGATTACTTCCAAGGTGATCTGGCTGGAATATGACAGTTACTTTTTCATATAATGCAAAGTTAATTGCAGAGTCACATTTCTAGACAAGTGTAATATTTTCAAATCAAATCAAGCTTATGCTGTACATTATTTCCTGTCTTTGCCATGACAAAGAAACAAGAAAGAGAACAGCAGTGACATGACATTACTTAATGTTTTCCTTTTGGGAAGTATATAATGTTACTGGAAGTGAATTGTGGGGAAACAACACTAAAATAACTAAAAAAAACAAAAACATTTTAGTCAAATGTCCCCTACTTCTCCAAATGATGCCAACATGCCACACACTCACACTCACACGGTTTCAGACTTGAAACACTTTTAACACCAGTAGTACAATGCACATTTTTCCTCTTAAGCCATGAGATTGTTAAGTCAGTTGTTAAAGTCAGCTCTCCCACTTGAGTCTTGCGCACTTTGCCCAATACATGTTAGTCTTTTTGAAGTCAGACACATACTGTATTGTTTGATTCTGCGTTTACTGGGAAGTGGGTCATATTATAGGCATCGCCGTGCTTATGCGGTAAAGCCTTCTTGATATTCAAATAGAAGATTATGTCACTGCATGTGATAAATGTCAAGTTACTACATCATTATGTATTTAGACTGATTGTTGAGGACCCAGGGGATCTCTCTCACACACACACACACACACACACACACCTCCGTTCAACACTCGTCACAAGTTGCAGGTAGAAAGCTTGATCCCAGATTCAGCTTAATGAATTACAGCATCAGTTTAACAGTGATCACTATTTGGCGATATAAAGTTTATTTACCCAATGAGTCTACTGTAAACTAAAGAAGATGTAGTGGCTGAGCCAAATATCATCCGTACTGCTAGAGCAGATTTTCCCACTAGCTCTGAAACTTATGTCTCTCTTGCACTGTTGATGCAGATATTCATCCATTACAAGACGGCCACTCTTATGGACTTCTTACAGTCAGTAAAGATGACCGACAAGCACTGGGAACATTAGTTCTGTGCCACAAGTCCCATACATCAACTGTCTAGTGCCGAGTAAGGGAGGGGATCAACATACTCTAAATGAGCAGACATAATCCCACTGAATGTGGAGTTAAGCCATTTCATAATTAGCAGATTTTCTAATGTATGCCAGGCTTTAATGACCTTTGCAAATGAGAATGGTTGTTTGAATTTCCATCCTTCACATCGTTTTATCCCTGCCATATCTGCCTGATAGAATGAGTGCACCAGCTGATGATATGCATAAGCTTAATGAACAAGTGCACACGCTTCTGAATGGAAACTGATGGGCTCAAGCCAGCGAGATTGGGAATGCATTTCCACACCTTGCA
Source organism: Centroberyx gerrardi (assembly GCF_048128805.1). Lineage (NCBI taxonomy): Eukaryota > Metazoa > Chordata > Actinopteri > Beryciformes > Berycidae > Centroberyx > Centroberyx gerrardi. The sequence continues at coordinate 23,043,909 of NC_136003.1, forward strand.
TATCATCATGACCATAAGTGGTGTTGCTCTGACCCATTAACAATGCATTTCAAGCCTTTTCCTTCAATTAGGCACACTTCTCACTCAGATTTCTCTCATCAAATGGTTATTACCACACTGAAGCATATAGCATATAGGCTGCTATTGCACAGCATGGTAACTATGGCAAATTACTAAAAATGTGTATTCTTTCAACAGTGCAGATGGCAATCCAGGAACAGCAGATGAGAGTATTGCCTAGCCAGCTCATTATGTTACAGGAAAGTTTCAGAGATGTGTTACTTCAAATCAGCTGAAACTATCATACAAAACCAGTGCAAGCTCCGACTGGGAACAAATTGCCACTAACTATTAACAGTGAATATACCTGTTAACCCTGGTTTGAGAAGTGAATTTGAGTTTGGTATAAGATACACAGCCAGTAAGTGTGTCAGGAAGAGTAACACTGGTTTCTTCTGGAAGTTTTACAGTATGCGTCTCTGCGGCTGACTAAAAAGAAAGTTTCAATAATTGACAACATGGATGGATTTAATGTTCCGCAGTCACGCTGCCTAAGTCTGCCGTCGTCAGATGCCTGGTAAGAAGCCACGTGGTGGGCTCTGCTAAAAGCCATAGACATTCATCGTGGCTTTAATGCTATCAAACTCTAATCTGTCTGGGATTTCATGTGTGTTAACACAGCTACAAATGCAGAGAGCAAACACTTCAACAGCACTACATAAATGTCTCAATATATTAACTAGACAATAAACAACCTATTCAATTCCAGGGATTTGCATGAGAAATGTGAGCATTAGCGAACAGAGACAAGTCTTCTCTCTTTCTGAATCTACTTTGAGGGGAAGGATGGCTTCAAACATGATCCTTTGTGAGAGGGGATAGGGAAGAGGAGTACAGCCCAACACAGACAGACAAGCCTCTCCGTTTTGGCATATCTGGGCTCACAATGCCATAGATTAGTAACAGCCTGACCACAGAGCTGAAATAAGCTAATTGCTTAATTAGCTGACCCAATTCGATAAGCTTCTTTTAGCATATTAACAAGAGCTATGTAACAAATAGTTGTGATTCACGGAGACAGTGTTTATTTATGGAATTACAATAATGAGGATCAAATACAAAACATACGGTCAATGATGCTCCTTTTATGGAACCTCCGCTTTAGAAAATGAAAGCTTTCTTTTATTTCAGCAATATTTTGTGGTCCACAAATTTTGTATTCATTTAAAACGGCATGCAGTCTTTGTCCGATCCACATGCAAATGATCCCGGTGCTTATTTGTAATTGACATCAATTTTACGTCCGCTATTCTTCCATGTTTTTGTAGTTCTTTTAAACAATTAGGCTGCTTCGGGGAATGGTTTGACCGCCCTCTCAATAATTCTGGACATTTGAGCAACGAGGGACAAACGAGAGAAGGGAAAAAAAAATCTTATTAGATTGAATGATGATTGAAATGGATTAATTTACATTTTCTGCATGCATACTTTACATACATGATCTTTGCTCAGCACAGGGAGTTCTGGGCAAAAGAGCACTATTTGTATGAGATGAACTCATCTATATGCTAATTCATTGGCATGTAGACCTGCTTCATTTCTTCCATTCAGGACTGTTTACCTATTAGCTCTTATAGATGCAAAGGGAATTGGAATATTAAAACCAAAAAGCTAAGGAATACAGAGCATTAGCAGTACATCACCTGTTATTATATTTATATTAGGGTGGCATTCCTGCCCTTTGTTTAAGCTGTAACCAAAAGCCAACTTCCAAGACACTTATTACAAATAAAATAAGCCATCTCTTTCACTTAAGTGAGACTTGTTGCCCCTGACAAAGGCATAGCAGGTTTTCAGAAGTCCTTTAAAGGACCGGGCTAGACTGTTCCCTGCTGAAAACCATCTCAGGTTTAAATGAGGAGCAATCTGAGGCTGAAAGACTGAAAACAACTTTCATTTTTAGGCATTTCGCATGCATTTCCCAGGTTTTTAAAGCACTATAATATTCTTTTGTACCATACGCTACACAGAGTACGATTCATAACATTGCCGAGTAAAAAAAGAAATGAGTGAAATGTTGCACGGAAACACTAACATGACCTTATAAGGAGATGTTTGACAGATCGCATTACAAGTGAGGCCTAAATGCTAATGTAATTTCATATGAACCAGGCTGAAAGAGATGCAATCGACCATTCCTGATTCAGACGACTGTTGTGTTTAAGAGGATGACAACCCCTTTCTTATTGTCTATGTAATTCACCAAAATTGCCACTTACAGCCGCTAAGAGTAGGACGTTTCATCTCCAAGCTTCCTCTGGTCTTTGCTACTCATCCCATTTCTACTTCCTCCAAAAGTGCCACCACTTCATTAACCTTGCCAGGCATGAGATAAGAGAGGCAGTGCATCAAAGCTGCCTGCCCACAGAGAGAACAGAGCCCAGTCTCCACTACACAGCAGCCATCAGACACACTGGCAGACACACAGTCCACAACCCATCCAACACTCAGAAAGGACCTTTTGTGTTCCAAAACTGTCATTCATAAACGGATTTGTGAGCAGTAGATCATTATGTTTTAAATATGATTCGAAGTGGGGCGAAAACATTTAGTTGTTCCCAAGGTTTTTTATGGGAGGGCTTGATTGGGAAAGAATGCAGAATAATTGGTTTGGGTCAGACTAATGCAGAACTGTGATGTACGTGTATGTGGTTTCTCATGACACTGTTGTAAGGGGAGTTCAGGTATATAGCTTTGTCATCACTGTGACCTATACACTTAATACCTCGCATAAAAAAAACACTCAAGAAGAAAAGCATCAGAGACAACTTCAGCCAGATGAGTAACAACTTCTGACTTTCTCAAAGCACGAAAGTAGATGGTAGGAAATGTATTAACTGAGTCACAATATTGTTTTACTTGCACCACATACAAATCTCTCTGGTGCATTTAATCCCTCTACCCACAGTTTCTCAGAAAGGAGGATATAAATTATTTTCCTTTGGTGGAAACTGCAAATCCCTGTCTGGATTCTGTTAAAAGGCTTAAAATGTCACTAAATGCCAAGGCTGAGACTCCTGCTAACACGTAGGTCTTTAAGACAAGATGTTAAAGCGTTGAAAGTTACCTGAAATTGATGAGGTTAATATTCTTATCGCAAACTGAGGCTTCTGTGAAAGTGGATATTGAAAATAGCCAGGTAACCCTTCATATTAGAGGCTATCACAGGGATTAACAGTATAAACACCAATTACACATTTAATTGTTTATTGTCATAGTATTTAGAAAACATGCTACAATGCATAAATTAAAAGGATTGGAACACGCAGAGGGAGGCTTGCCACAATGTAGTATCACGATAAGTATACATATCAATGAAGAAACGCCTCGGAAACTGTAAAATACCACCGAATGAGAAAACGTCCCCAAAAATAACAAGTCAAACTGCTGAATGCTGTGCTGTAAATGAGTAATTTACCATGAATATCCCTCTCTATCCCTTTACCGCCATATGAATTTCCAAACGACGTTATAGTAGCATGGAGGGGTCTGTCACTGAAATTTGAAATAGAGGACAAAGGGCCACCAAGCAAATAGGTTTTTTAGACGCCAGCCTCTGAGTTCTCTGCCAATGTGAATCAGAGGTAAAATACAGTGCATTAAGTCGACCTCTGAGGCAGCACAGAGGAGGGTAGAGTGAGACATTCTGCTATCTATTAAGACTTGCGTTATGTATATATTGTGTTTGGAAGGAATTTTACTGATCCACAAAACCAGCAGGAACGGATAAGAGTGAGTCCCTAAGACCATGTGGTAAGCAACTGCAGTGCAGAATCTCAGGCAAGTTAAAAGTTGCTGTGCCGTTAAGGAGAAAGTCTGGCAGAATCCTGCATGCCCGCTGATAACATGGTTGGATTAAGGATGTTTAAGGGAAGTGAAAATTATTCATTTGAGATGGATGAAAGCTGCACTTGTCAAGTCTACCAGTCATGCACTTTATACATTTCATTTCCACTAGCCAGCATGCATAATTTCTCCTCAATGCAAATTTCTACACACTGAAATTGTGAGCATATTTACCCCGCTCCCTTAACACATTCTCTGACACAGAAAATGGATCATCTCTATTGAACAGGGAACAAAACAATGCAATTTTGTTTGCAGAGGTGTGAGAATCTAATTTTGTGCAGCGAGATAAAGTCACAAGACTTGGTAGAATACAAACAATAATAACTTTCATTTGAAATCATGCTTAAATCAAAGATCAGAATAAAGGGGCGTCGCTTCGTGCCCTGCTCATCAGAATGACATCTATGGAAATAATTTTAGCACATGCCCAATTATCTGTACAGTCTCCATGTCAGTCCACTATTAGGAGGGTAATTACTGGATTTAAGTCACAAAAGTCTCCTCTTGGCCTCAGTGTTGGTCTAAGAGCCTAGTAACTGAGTATATATATCTGTCTCTCTATACAAATATTATGATCTCTCTGATGAGAATTAAGTCTCCAGCCTGGATGGCCAATAAATTAGAGGCACGCTTCTCGTTTACTCATCAGAGCTAATGAGCCTGATAAAATTACCTCGAGGATCATAATTACAGGCTAGTGGCAGAGAGACTCTGGCACTCGGAATAAGACGACACACACACACACACACACACACACACACACACACAGAATTTAGATTGTGCAGCAAGTTTCAACACACAACAGCTAACCTACAAGATCACCAAGCGCTCCTGATGTCTTAATAGAATAACAGAAACAATATCAATGTGTACAAGCAAAGATGCATTGTACATTTTCATTTAGATATAAACAATAACAATTTATTCATTTAATCAGACATATAGGTTCTATATTTTTTGGCGTCATTACATAAAAAAAATAAAAAAAAATGACCAGAAATGTTATACTGTGAGGTGCTGAACGATATTACAATTTCCACCTTTCTGTCAGAGCAGTTCAAACAGATTTTTACCACCCTTTCATAAAGATTAAGCACTTCATGGGTAATGGCATATTTTAATGAACGATGGCAGCCTGGACACAAGAGCTCACCTCAGAGGATTCCATTTCATCACACATTCACAGGATGAATTGTTTTACTTATGAATATTAATGTCCCTCTAATTTGAGGCTGTTGTTAATGCTTGTCGCTAGGAGCTTGGCAAATCAGGTCCCATTCCTGTTAAAACCATGTATTAGACACCCCCCTGACACTAAGCCCTCGCCTTTGATTCTTAATTGCAGAAGTGCAAGCATTTGCAGTAGATGGGGCGCAAAGCTTTAATTAACTCTAATATCACACATATTCAGTCTTGACTGTCACCCACATCACGCATGGCATTCTGTACCAATATCATCCCCAGCTCTGCTCAGCTAGAAAGATTGTGTTCCAAGTTCATGATCACAATTTCATGCATCTCAAAATGAGGGATATGTAGTTTATAAGTAGCTGCAATATATTGACGCGAGTAAATTATCTTGATGCCGTCCTTAAAAACCCATATTAAATGCATATACTGATGCAGCTCCGTGAATGATCACTACACGGCTTTGATGCTACGGAGTCCCAACATTGTTGGTCTCCTGCTCAAAGTAAAGTCTGATCTCGGCTGTTGTTGCATCAACAGTCATTGGTGAAGCTTGTAATGTGGTTTATGCAATGATAAAAAGTTCAGAGGCATGTTTAAATTGAAGGAAGTGTGTCAAATGAAACCGTTATTAAGTAAATAATTCAACCTCTCAAACGTACTAATCTTCAAAGGATTTATTGGACAACAGAGTATAAGTTTAAAAATATTATAAATAGATACATTAAGTACACACCATTCATTATCACTTCTAAAACGCTATTACAGTACATTCCTTACAAATAGTGGGAATACCACTTTCACAGATGAGTGACTACGCACGTCAACAATGTTAAATTTAAACATTATAATAGCCCAGGTATGGAGCAATTCTTTAGCAGATATTAGTAAAGAGTAATGTTTAATTAAACCAGGTTCGAAGATAAAGAGCTCAATACAACCTATAGTTTATAAGCCTTCCCTGGCCATAAGCTACTGCTCTACCTAATCCTCTTTCACATAACATTATTGCATCAGCACAGCTGAACATTTTGCAGCATTTATAAAATTAGCAAAGAAATTAACTGTCTGTACTGTGGCAAATTGGATTTTCAAGTTCTCGCCTTCTGATACTGCATACCCAGGCTGCCACCTACAGTACAGCAGGAGAGGAACTACAGTCTGCAACAAGGGAGCTCAACATGTGTGGCTCTGGTATCCATTTTACACTAAAGCTATTCAAACTTAATTGTCAAGGTTTTTTCTCCTGTTAATATCCTTCAAGTAATTTTGTTAAAATCCATTAAATAAATATTGAAATAATTTCATTTTGGATCAACAGTATCAAAGAATTACATTTTTGTTCTTATATTTGCATGTGTAACAGCTAGCGTTTCCCCTGTATATTTTTATGACAGTGGTGGTCGAGGGTACGTTCAGATTTTGGCTCCACATCCTTTCTGTTTTTTGACCCAGTGCATGTTGGTTTGCTCAAACTATTAATTCGATACGTCACTACGATGAAGACAATTCTTCTAAATATTCGCCCCACAATCTGTAACAAACATTTCTATCAGTGGTGGCAATTTTTCTTGTGGCACGAGCCCACTGCTGTCTAATGAATAAAAGGGAAACGCTTGCAGATGCATTTCATTTCTATAATTTTAACCCTAACCCTTTTTTTAAACAGTGAAAAACCATGATGTGAAGAAAAAAAAAAAAGGACCTCTGCCAAAAAAAGAAATAAAATTAAACATAAGCACAGATGATTGAATCACAACTCCCCATATAACAAATTCTCACTTCACTTAAATAACACCAAACTAAGAATTCAAGGTGAATCTTTAAACCATAACATATTTTACCTAAACATTTATTCAGTCTGAAACATTCAGAAACAATAACCAGAAACAAAGATTTTAAATGAAACACGTGATTTGATCCATTACAGTTTGCTTTCTAATTTGACATCTCTCTCCTTGCCATAAAAAGACTTTTCTCGTTAGCACAATATGTACTGCTGTCCTTCCAGATAAAAAGCATTAAAAATAAGATCCACTGTGAATGAGAACATGATTCTCAGGTCCTGCAGCGAGGTGCGGCAGCTCAGTCAAATTCCCCCGAGGATCATTCCACTAGTCTTTTACTTCTTCGCCTGAACAGTTTTGAGATGGAGGATTTCCTCTTATTTTTGGCTCTCTTTACTCCTATTCATAACAAAAAAAAAAAAAAAAAGGTTTTTAACAAAGTATTAGAACGGTGCATCTAATGGGAAAAACTCATCTCAAAAGAAAAGCATTTTAAACAATACTTACCAAGATTCCTCATCATTTCATTCAACTGCTGATCCTCCTCCACCTCCCTGAAATTGATAAAAAAATAAAATAAACGGTACTCTCACTACAATTAAGCCTTTAGTCTCGTTTTCATCTCAAACTGTTCAAGTGAATAGAGTTAATTGTGCAATCCAAAACTATAGGCTACACATGAATGACTGTTTTGCATTAGCTATCACTCTAGTAATGTAAAAAATGAATTATGAAACGGCACTGTGTTACCTTAACCTGTCTTCATCCAACCCCTCCACAATGGCATTTCTACCATCCACAATCTCCACCAGTCTCTCCATCAGCCTCTTCTCCCGCTGCTGCTCCTCTCTGGACTTTAAATGATCTGTCGCACCAAGTTGACACAGTGACTTCAGTGTGGGACAAGGAAGTAATGGAGCTGATGGTGCAGGAGCAGGAGAGCCTGTGATCCCTTACCTGGCGTCTCCAGCAGCCTGCGAAGTTCCCCCTCCACACCTGGCTGCTGCTGCTCCAGGTCCTGAGTCCTGGCTCTGCATTCATTAATCATTCATTAATCATTCATTAATCACGGCTACTTTATGCACTTAAAAACCAGGCACAAAAAAAAGCAAGACCCGATTTATTATGTGCATCACGTCACACATATCCCAAAACTGTAAACAGTCTTGCACGAATCGATTTGGTTTGAGAGTTAATGAGTTTGAATTTGTCCCAAGTGATGTCACGCCGAGGACAATTGCGTGCTGTTAAATACAGTTTATTGGAATAATGACAATTGATAGAATGGCCTCCATTCTACTATTGGAAAACAGTTCAAGGTAGGAAGTTGTTTATTGTCTATTTTTAACGTTAGGAATAAAAAATCTATCCAATCTAAAGACCATAGTAAAAATCTTTCTGGGAGAATCGATTTACGCTGGAGGAAGAAACAAAAGAAGTTCAGATGTATTACAGATGAAGTGCCCATTTAATAATCTCATTATATATCTGGCATTCAGGTAATAAGCTATAGAGCAAGTAGAACTCACATGTAGACAAGCTCCGATTCCTTCCTAACGTACATCTGCTTCTTTTGGATGAGGTTGAACCAGTCAACCATCAGTGGGTCCATCAAAACGTCCCCTTCTCCCTCTGAAACACACACCGCCAAGTTTTAAAAAGCAATTAGTGATACATTATTAATGAGATAAGTGACTGCACATAAGGTTTTATTATGGTCAAGTTTGAACATGTGAGCATTGATGTACAGTACACACACTGGATGCTCTGATGGAGATTTAATGAATCAATTGTGATCAGTTTATTTATATTATTATATATATTTATATATTTTAGCCAATAACCCTCTGATACCTGTAGATTTTCTACAATCTGAATAAAAGTGCCATTATTAACCTTACGATGGTTTCTACTCTCTAATGCGACTCAAAAAAATAGACTAACTGCTTTGACTTGTGAGTATATCAGATCCTGTAGTGACACATTAAGCTCCAAGAATGTATTTGGATAGCAATAAAAAAAAAACATAAAAACAAATATTTTGGCTCTGTGCTCTTAGGACTGTGGATGATGTTAAATAACAAGTTGTAGAATAATTTTCAGGATACGTTAGATAAGGTTAGTTAAGAAAAACAAAATCTCAATTCATTTTACTTTCACAAGATTTTTGTCATCACCAGACTGCATTACTTACATGATGATGAAGTTGAATGTGATATCAAATGAAGTTGTTGGCTGACTGGGCTTGTACTGTATGCAGCAAGTTGATGGCAGCCCAGGTTTGTTGAGACAGAGGGTGTGCTCACCTCCTGGGACCCTGTCAAGACTTCACCTAGAGCGCTGCACTTTAATGTAGCCCCAAAACTACTCATCTAAATGATTAACTTTGGGGTAACTTTAACCAGATGGTAAAGCAGCGGTTTAATCCATCTTATTATAAATCACAGAGCCAACATATTGTAGATGGAGACTGTAGCTTATCATAAACCCAGTGCTTTAAACAGCAGGTCAGCATGAATGTTATAAATGTTGAAAAATATTGCCTCTTCATTGATAAGTCTGGTTAATTATTAGTTTCACTCACTGCTGAGGAATGTTCAAATAATGTTGCATGCATTTCTAATAGAGAACATGGCAACATTCCTTTATTTTCCCTGAAAGCTCCTGACAATATTTTATTTTGCCCTGGGTTCAGTTCAGCACAAGACATTTTATTACAGAGAAAACAGAGGAGCGCCAGTATCCATTCCTCATCTAGGGGAGAACAAATTAAGATCAAACCTTTTGACGAGTTAAATGGCCCCCCATTAACCAGGACAGAGGCTGTAGAGCAGCTCAGACGGGCTTCAGAACAAAGTGCAGATTGTCATCACAACTTATTTGACGACGACTTAGAGAAAATCCAACAGGGGTTAACTTTACCCTTAATACTTCTTGCACTCTGAAAGGGGAAAGACCATGTCCAAAAAGTGCTGTCATTTTTCACCTAATATTGAACACCCAAAGCACAGTGAAGCCGTCTGTACTTTATTTGACACCCAAAGTGACTAATATATAGATTTAAAATATCAAAAGAGGGCTGCTGTGTAAATATTTTCCTAACTCAGTGTAGATGGTAGTGATTTTTTTGCCCACTACTATGGTATGCACTGCAACACAGCGCTCGTCAGACCCAGGACTCGCATGGGTAGTCATGCCAACGGCTTTATTTTCTGCTTCACCAAGTCAGCTCAGAATACCTGAGTAGGTGGATCAATTGATTTTTAGAGTGAATACTTGCCGATACCAATTAGCGGCCAATTGATAAAAACATCAATAAACACTAACACACCCCAAAACACACTTGCAGTGAAGAATGGGCTGGACAGGGACTCAGGACGGGACTGTCCCATCACCAGAAGAAACATGCTTTCATTCTGAATTGAACCTGAGTGCCAAGGTTTAGTTTTACCGCTGCAAACTCCAGCTCAGAAGCATTTGATCTCCTAGGTGGTGTGGAATTGATGTCAAATTCTTGGCCAAAACGACGGCGCGCTCAGGCTTCCAGGGCAGCGCGTGGAAAAGGAGTAAGCAATCGAGCAGAATATATATTACTACGCCCAAGCCATGTTGACCTTGAGCAAAGCAATCAGAACCCCGACTCCCACTTCCTCAAAAGAGGAAGCAGCATCCCTGTGGGTTGTCTATGCCTCTCACCTCATTTGGTGATAGAAACAGTAATAGAAATAGCTGGTCAACCCCCCCACTCCCCTACCCACCCACCCACCCACCCAACCTCAGGCTGTAGTTGACTGTGTGTATGTGTGTGTGTGTGTGTGTGTCCAAGTGAAGTAACCATTTCACCATGAGAACAACTCGACACCAGAGATACACACAGAAAAATAAAAGGTGCGAACTGGAACTGAAAATGCTTCTTAGGAGTGATGCCATAGAAGAACCTTTTCTGGTTCCACAAAGAACCTTTCGGACCAAGGTTCTTCATGCTTGATGTTTTGCCCTCTAGTCTTGTTTACCTGCATTGTGTTTTTGTTTATCTGCCCTGGTATAGCCTCATTTGCAATTGCACAATATATACTATGGAGGCGTTTGGACATTTATGCCATCATCCACCATCCAATAACTAAGAATTAAGAACCTTTTAATATCCCAAAGAACCATATATTCTTTAAAAGGTTCCTGAAAGGTTCTTTGTGGAGCCAGAAATGGTTCTTCTATGGCGTCACTCCAAAGATGGTTCAAGTTCACACCTTTATTTTTCTGTGTGTGCTCACACTAAAGTAGTAGAGGGATTCAGCTGTTTACACAAATACAGTAAAATACTGACAAAGAAGTTTGTGTGGAAGTTGTTGCATGTCGCCAGGCGCAGAGATGGAAAATTAACCATCAAACTCATATTCTGCCTCAGCATCAGTCAGGTTCATTTTCAAAATAGCACGACTTGTTTTTGACACGTTACGATTCATTTTCTTTGCCCGCTTGAACGAGGAGGAGGGAGGAAGAGAGGGGAAGACGGGGAGTTGCGGGGGAGGAGCGATGATGACGCAGAGAGTGCAGGGAAAGTACCTTCCTCACAGCTGCGAAGTTTCTTCTCCAGCTCCACGCCTTCTTTTTCCAAGTCGCTCAAGTTTGTCTCAATATCGCTCAGCTCCTTCACAATCTGATCCGCTGGGATGTGATGAGCCTTAATCTGATTTAAAACAAAAAGAACTGAAGAGTCACAACACATGATAGAGAACTTTTTTTAAAAATTTTTTTAACTCCACTCTGACTTCGGCCACCGAAAAACGTAAAGAAGGTCGAATGTAATGAAAGCATATTTGTATAGCTGTTAATTAATCTCTTAAGAGACTTAATGGAGGGAACTTACAGAGGGTGACCTCATTTCAGTCCTGGAGGCGTTGGTGGGTGACAAATACTTTCCCTTTTTAGCACCTAAGAGGTAGATAAAATAGGATTAGATAGACCTTTTATGGCAGCTTTTCAGCACAGCATTGTCACATATGACTTCACCTGATTTATTTTCAGTTAACGCATTGCTCATAGGAAGAAACTAAAATATCAACAAGAAGGCTGAGGCCGCGTATCCGGCTTCGGTGATAAATGTAAAAAGCTGAGACCCAACCTGAGGGGCCGCCAGTCAACGGATTCCCATGATTGGCTGGAGCAGTTGTCGACGGGCCAATAGGCTCCACAGCTGGCCGTCTGGGTGGGGATTTTATAGGCGTGCAACCCCCAGGCTTCAAACCTAAAACAAGACAAGCAAAGTTAACATGCTCTAGGTCTGGAATACGTTTAATCTACAAAGCCCTCTTTGTTTTTTCCCAGTAAAAACAGAATTCAGATAATCACAGAAACACATTTATCACCATTGTGACCTGTCAGAGCAGCATGTGAACCTATATATATGTGTGTGTGTGTGAGACAAGTTAACACCATCATGTTTGTGTGGCCCTTTCCTTTGAAACAGCTGCATGATGCTGCTTCATATATTTCTGGTGTTTAAAATGTTTTGGCATAGATGTAGATTTGGCTGGACAAAATTCAGGACTTGATATTTGCTATATTCTTAATTATTTCCTCCTCCTCTTGTCATAGTGGAGGTTTGGTTCCAGTGTAGTCATTCAACATATAGATATGTATAGAGTTCAAGATGTTGACTTTTACGAGGTTTGGTTGCCTAGACAAGATCACAGGGCAAGTTCAAAAAAATTATTTTAAGCACAATAAGCACTATAATATGCACTATACTGGCTAGATCCAACAGTAATGAGGAGTGTAAACCCCAAACACCGGGCTCTTTGGTACCTAAAATGTGTTAAGGAATCACTGATGGGTACATTATAGCAATGAAATGCACAGTCAACATTTGACTGATACAAACTGACTGTATTGGTATAAAAATGTCTCTTTACCATGTAGAGAAAGAACTCACCCAGGTTTCCAGAGGCAGGGAGAGGTTTCTGGGGAGAGACTTCCCTGAACTGTGCAGGATCAAACGGAGGAGAGCCAACTGGAGATGCTACAGGTGTTGGAGCCGAGGGAGACTTTGTTGTACTGAAGGAGACATTAGAGGAAGGCGTGGAGATGAACTCAGGTTTATGCTGCTCAGTAGTGGCTGGTCCATCTCCAGCTTCAGGGTTTCTGTAACAATGACATAATCGAACATAAAGACATAATCAAAGAATGATATAATAAAATTGTTTTTAAAGGTGACCATTTAAAAACAGTCTGTATGAATGTTTAGTGTACATCTGACATAATGCACCATTAAGCTGAACATACTACACTACCAGTCAAAAGGACACACCTGATTGAATGCACTATGTTTTTCATTATCTTAAAGCCATTTTTGATCTAAAGGCTTCTGCTTAAATGCTTGAAATTTGTTTTTTAGACAAATATAAATAGTGAAGTTGATGCCTATGTATGGATTTCTTTCCAAAGCCTTTGCCTTTCCATCATGGCAGAGGGCGGCTACTTTAAAGAATCTAAAATATAAGATAGTTTTGATTTGTTTAACACTTTTTTGGTCACTGCATAATTCCATTTGTGTTATTTCATAGTTTTGATGTCTTTGCTATTATTCTAAAATGTGGAAAATAGTAAAGTAAGAAAAATGTGGTGTGTCCAAACTTTGTTAACTATGTTAATAGAATGCAAATGTACGAAAAGGCCTCACCTTATATTTTGCAATGATAAAAAGGTGGTGAAAACAATGGAGGAATCATCAGGAGGGATTAGAAATTAAGAATCTAGAGTAGGACTAGCTCAGGCGTGGCACTCCTTGGGACTTGTTAAGATGGGGGACAGAGACAGCGGCTGCACTCTGAGCCAGTCAACAATAACACAGATGGGCGAAGCAGGATGAAGCGGCATTCTGGAGAGTGAATAAGCTGAATGGTCAGGGTCTTAAAAAGGCAAACGTTTCAAGCCATTTTCTCCACCTGTGTGACTTTGCCCGCTTCCAGTTTAGTGAGTCAGAAAGTGATGGTGATTATAAAGATGGCTGAGCAGACTTTACCTCAGGCCCGGTGCAGTTTGGACAGGTTTGAGCTTCGATCTCCAGTCGTGACGGACTGGATCTGCAACCAAGGACAAACACATTTAGACAAGCGCTCCAAACAGCTGACTGCATGACTAACGAAAATTAAAAGCATGATGGCAACGCTGACTCATTACCATTTAATCTCCTTTACATGCATTCCCCAATTTAAAACCAATGGGAAGCGAGTGCATTCATTTTTATGTCTTGTCCTCTTTAGGGATGAGCTGTGCACTCAAAGCAGTTCCAGGCAGATCAGAAATCTGACTGCATGCTAAACACAAAATAGACTCCCTTGACTCTTCTCCTTGCCAATTCCACATACTCACACGAACAGCTGATAATGTGTCCAACTATTGGTTCTGCTGAGACCGTTGTTCATTATTTAACGTCACTCATAACGCTTCACTGTGTAACTCAATTTGAGCTCCACAACTGCATAAAAGACCCAGAATGATGGCCTAATCCAAGCACTAGACAAACATTTCCTTCAACCCCACAAATGCATAACTCCATCTGGATTGATAAGAAGTGATTCTGTTTTCAAAGACATGATGGGTCATGTCTATATTATAGGTAAAACATTCTGCAACAGAACGCTTGCATAAAAATGGTGCTCACATGGTGATAGATTTCTTTCAGAGCCGCTAATGAAGCGGTTTAACACTATTTTTTTAAACCAACAGTGTAGCAGAATTTGTTTCTGTCTGCAAAGCTGCAGCCTGACAGGACATTACACCCACTGCATGCACATCACTCCCCAAGAAGGTGACAGAAGTGAAACTACGAAAGTTTGAAGGGGAAATTAAAATGTCAGTTGCAAGTACAATATCCAACCACTGGCTAACTGCATGCTAGATGCTTTGACAGTAGAAATAGGGCCAACATGACAAAAGGGCTCCGCTTTCTATGAATGCTTGTTAAGGAGAGAAAAAAAAGAAATAAAAATGATAACAAATGGATTAAGAAAAACTGAAATCAATTCAATCACGCTTGCCTTTGGCATCTGTGTATACAGTTGTTGGCCTTGTGCCGTCTTTGTTGATGGCCTTCTGACATGGCGGTTCCGTATTGTTGGTCTGGCCGGTGGAGGGCCGTCCTGCCCGGCTTCCTGCTGGGCCTTGGCTGCATTTATCCTGTCTCAAACTGGGGCTGCCAGCTGAATTTGGCTCGTCTCCAAACCTGGGGAGAGAGAAAACCCTCACCATCAGCCTTAATAATGTAATCAACAAAAGTCATTCCAAACCTCTCAGACAGTTGTTAAGACTAGGTATATGAAAAAAGGACAAATCTATTCAAGGCCACAAAAAGTAGACAACGTGCTACGCTCACCTTCTCTCTGCTGATCGGATGGTGAACGGGCGGCTGTTGTTATTGTTGCAGTTTTCCTCTGCTAGTCTCTTGCCAGTCGTCGCCCTGGCGCTGCTCTTCTCTTCAGGACGCGGCCTCCCAGACACATCCGAGGGCTCAGAGGGCTTCCTGTTGCCGGTCGGGGCCGGTGCGACCGGAGCAGCGGCCTGGAAGAACCTCTGCCGGGCCGCCTGCGTCTTCTGGGCCGAGGTCGTCCAGGACTTGGAGGTTGGGGTGGGACTGACCGGCTTCAGGACAATATTCAGCGGGGTCAACAGTGCAGAAGAGGGGAGTAGAGGCGCAGGTTGGGTTTGGCTGGCACCATTTGGCCGCACAACCAAACTGCCAGGTCCGTTTTTGATCACAGCCTCAGAGGAGGAAGGTTTGCAGCCGTTCTGGTGGCCGTTACAGATGAAAGTGTCCGGCTCCTTCCCGGCTTTATAGGCTCCAGCGTGGAGCGCACCGGAGCATTCACTGCATCTGGTAGTCAAGTTTTAACATGCAATTACTAGCACTGTATATAACCTGAAAGGAGGACTCATCAAGAGAAGATTAAACTCTTACTTGAAGCAGCTTCTGTGATAGAGCTTCCCATCCACAAAATGCCTCTGAACCAGATGAACGTGGTTCTTGCATGCAACACATTTACTGTTGAGAGTCCCACTTTTATTGGAGTTTTCAGCCAGAACCGCCTTCTGCGAATGGAAGAAAACTCAAACTCAGGTGACCCTCTGTATGAAGGCATATTCTTACATTTTCTTAACCTACTAAAAATGAGCCAAAACCTGCTCAGTCTTAAAAAACAACAACAATTCAGCCACAAATATTGATCAGATGTTACAGTGCAAGACAACTGGGATGTATTGTAAACACAGCCACAGCTATACCTTCAGATGCTGTGATAATATGTGTGATAATATGTTCCCTGACATCTAATACTAACCTGAACTGCAGCTCTGGCCAGTTTGGGTGAGGTCTGAGCTCTGAGCGTGGGAGGTAAACGATTCTCAATGGCTGTTTTAGACACAAAGGTTTTGGCAACCACCGGGAGATTCTTCTTCTCTGATGGCTCCTCCTTGGAGCCCTCTGCTGGCCTTTTTACACCTCCCACTGAGGGGGGAAAGTAATATTACTATCAAAACATCACACAGCAGCACAAGAGAGAAACAATAGAACTTCCCTAAACCAGAAATACTTAAGGAAATCACTGAGTAAAATAAGGACGAGGGACTCAGACTAATCTACAAAGTAGCTTAAGACATTTGAGCCAGCCATATTCTCACTGGGAGAGCGTCCGTTGAAGTAATTGTAGTACTGGGAGACGTAGGTAAGAATGCTCAGTCTGTCTGGGATCCTCAAAGCGACCATGTCTTCTGCATCTAGTAAGGCTGGTATCCCCAACTTCTCCTCTGCAACCCGAAACGCCTGGGCAGAAGAAGAAAACAAGACATTTAATAGCAGCGCATGATGGACCAAGTAAGCCCATTTCAAAGTCGTTTCACTCTAAATAAATATGGAATTCACTGGCCACAGTAACGTCTGCTCCTACAATTACAGTATGTGTAAAAACGTCAGACAATACGATTTCCTATAAATAGAAAAGCAGCACAGCAGTAAGTCTGGACGGCTGTATAATGAATAGCATGTTTCCTGTG